>NC_072488.1:4275000-4605000 GCF_027574615.1 Eptesicus fuscus | reverse complement strand
AGTAAAGAATATTTAAGTTATACTAAAATGAACTAAAATGGGAAACATTCCAATTATTCCAAGAGAGGAATGGCTTCTAGCTTCATAGTGGAGGGTAATGATTTTTGAGCCCTTACTTCCGTCGTAAGCATGGCCTTAAACACGTCTCAATTTTGAGACATGTAGTTCTTTCTTTATTTCCTTTTTCTTTTTTCCCTTCCTTGCTGATTGTGTGCCACAAGCACATTGGTCACTGGACAGAGTGTATCAAAGTGTCTCCGCTAATATTTCAGATTTCTCTCCTGGGCTTGAAGGAGTGTCAAGCCACTAGATGGCAGACTCTTCCAACAATTACTAGATTGAAGAACCCCAATAAGCCATTTCTAATCCTTGGCAATAACTTGTAGCGCCCCGTTTAGTTCATCATTATTACGTGTGTGTGATCCTTAGGGGCCCACTGTCTGCCCACCTCCCACTCCTCAGATGGCCTTGCCCACCCCATTATTACTGCTGTTCTCTCTGCTCTGCCTGCGCTCCTGCTCAGTGCACTCCTCCCTGTGCATTTTGGCTGCGTCAGTCACAGTTCATTTTTGTTGTCTGGTACCTCTGCTCCTGCTCTGAGTTTGAGACTCTTAGAATGTCAGAGCTGGAAACGAGATTCATCCATCATGGGGCCCAGCCCTTCCTTTCTCAGGGGGAAGAACTGAAGCGGGAGCGGGTAAGCCAAGGACAAGGACTGTGTCTTAGTTATCATCGTGTCCCTGTAGTTCTCTGCACAGAGTGGCAGGTGGGCGTTTCTGGAGTGGAACAATGCTGGTAGATGCTGTACAGGACACACACACAGTCTCTGCCCAGGTGGCTCACCGCTTGGTCATGGCGGCATGGTTTAAAGCAGCGGTCGCCAACCGGTGGTCCGCGGACCACTGGTGATCCATGAGGTCCGAAAGGTTGGTGACTGCTGGTTTAAAGAACTGTTACTGTATAGAGGGTGGAAGGTGGTACGTGCCTAGGAAGGGAGCATGGTGAACCGTTTTGTATTGTCAAGAACCCCTTTGGACGTCTGTCCTGCTGGCCTCGTACAGGCTAGAAGCACTTACTGCATGTCTTACCTTTCTCTGAGCACACCATTTCACACTGGGCTCTGTGCTCTTGTACATCAGGTTCTCTCGGCTGAGAATGCTCTCCTCTGCCCAGGAAATGGTTTAAAGGACAGACTTTTCTCTGGCCTCTTCCTCTATGCAGTTCACCTGTCCTTTAGGCTGTGTTGCACCCAGCTCAGAGGTCGTGATGAGGTCCTGAGCAGTGGTGGTCTGTGTGGACCCGCCCTCTCCCCTGGCCTGTGCCCATTTTCCTTCCCAGATAGGAAAACACGCCAAGGCTGTCCGAGGAAAGGAAGGGGGGACAGGACCCATCGATGAAAGCTGTCAGTCCCCCCTTTGTATCCACTTATGCACACGTGGCATCCTTGTAGCTGGAGCATCAGCGTCCCCAAGTTGCCATACCATCTGGTGGGGACAATACATGATTGGTTCATCATTCTGCCTCTTTCCCCACTTACTTTTCTGTTTGCCATGAATGGTGGAGGGGTTGTTTGGAAGCAGGTATTGAATCACTTTGTTCATTCTGATCTTTTCATATTGTAGCCAATTTGATCTTTGCATGGCCATGATATTTGTGAGAATTTCCTAGAGAGGAAGTGTTTTCTGGTATCAAGACTGGGCGACAATACATCTGAAATCTCAGCTCTGTATGTTTTTCAGAAGTCAGGCAACTTAAAGTTCCATATGTCTGTTTTTTAATCTGAAAATTGGATATGACATCTGTCCCCTCCACAACATAGTAGTGCAGATTAAACAATAATGCTCAATCTCCTGAGAAAATAATTACATATGTTGCACATTCATCAGACAAAAATTATTTTAGTTATCAGGATCTGCTGTATCGCGGCCTTTTGGGATTTGTTGAGTTCTCAGAAACTGTTTTTATTATAATTATGTTACTGATTTTTAATGATATATTTTATGCATGACATGTTTTCTGTTTAGAAAAAAACACTGATTAAGTTTGGAAATGTAGATATTCAAAAGTACCTGTTTTGTTTCTATCTAGTCAGAGGAGTTTTTCCTGACAAGTTGACTTTCAAAATAATATTTTTTTATGAAAAATTGGAAGCGTGTTCATAGAGAGTAGGATGCCGACTCCCTTGTGTCTGCCATTCAGTGTAACGATCAGTTCATGGCCAGTCTCATTCTGTCTGTATCCCCAGTCATTTCTCCACCTGCCTGCTCCTGGATTGTTTCAAACTAAATCCTTGAAAGCATATCATTTCACTCAGTATTTCGGTTGTATATCTAAAAAATAAGGACTCTAATAAACATGAACATGAAGCCATTATCATATTCGAAGATAATTAACAATAATCAGTCAGTGTCATCAAACATACAGATTGTGTTCTTTTTATTATTATTTTTTATTTTTATTGATTTCAGAGAGGAAGGGAGAGGGACAGAGAGATAGAAACATCAATGATGAGAGAGAATCATTGATCGGCTGCCCCCTCCCTGCACGCCCCCTACTGGGGATCAAGCCCGAAACTTGGGCATGTACCCTGACCGGGAATTGAACTGTGACCTCCTGGTTCATAGGTGGACGCTCAACACTGAGCACACTGGGCTCTCCTTCATTCTTTGTTCTTTTGCTGAGAGAGAATAAGAATAAGAGAGAGCGTTAGTTCTGAAGAAACCAGGTCATTTACACTGTAGTTTCTTACTGTCTAGATTTTTAGATCTTCCACTGTTTAGATTGCATCTTTGTAGTGCTGTTTAAAGTATTTTTGTCAACTACATTTTCTTCAAATTGGTAGTTAGATCCAGGGGAATATTATGATTTTATCTGCAGTAAATATACCTTTTTGGGGAAAATTATTTTGGTGCAAAAGAACCATTTGATCAGAATGGCTGCTCGAGGCAAGGACTGTCATACTGCTAGCGTGACTTTGGATCCAGGTCTCCTTCCCTGGTGAACGCGGCTAATTATCCGTTCACTCTGAGGACGGGCCTGGGTAGAAACAGCCCTAATAGGTTTGCTGCAGGCCATCTTCCCAAAGTTTGTTGCTTGTAGCTTGCGGTGATGTACACTTGTTACAGCCGTATATAAAAGTAATAGGAACCTGGCTGCGAGTGACGGCCCCAGTTGTATTTCTGTGAATAAGGCACATTTCCAATACTTCATGAATTTTGAGATTTTGAGTGGGGCTGAGCTCTGTGGCTAAACCTAGAAGGATTTTATGCAGTTTTGAATGATTTACATTTGAGAGTATGTGGTAGAGATGATTTTTTTTTTTAATGGTTGCTATTCGCTTAGTTAGAAAGTAAGTGATGAAATGAGGAGAGACGGTGGTGGAGTTAGAGTCTGACAGGTCGCCTGGGGCTGGGAAAGGAGCGAGGTGCGTATAGATTTCTGTGTTTGCTCTAACAGATGCCGCACACGTGGTGGCTTAGAACACGTTTACTGGGTGACAGTCGTGGGGTGAGAAGTCCCAGATGGGTCTCGCTGAGCTAAAACCAAGGGGTCAGCGGGGCTGTTCTTTTCAGGAGGCCCCGGAGCGTCTGTTTCCTCGCCTTTTCCAGCTTCCAGAGGCCGCCCTGCTTCCTTGGCTCGTGGCCCCTGCCTTCCGAGCCGGCCTGGCCTCACATCGCTCTGGCACCGACGCCCTTCCTCCTCTTCTCTCTTTAAATACCCTCATGGCACCCCATGCTCTGCTGCGATCCACACACTGTGTGTCTGTTTGTTAAAGTTTATTGGTGTCGATAGTTTCTTTGCTATCAGTGGCCAACCTTAAGACATTTTTTCTCATTTCTAAGTCCCCATCTGGGTTGAGGTGCCGAATTGTGTAACCCTTACCCTGCGTAAGGGAAGGTGAAATTCTAATGGAAAAACCTGGTTTTCTTTGCTTGCTTCTTCTAAAATATTTACCTTCTAAGTTTGGTACATAGTGATTTGACTTGAGTTTTCTTTGGGAAGGTAACTGTTTCTGCTCGCTTTGTTTCGATGTTGTCTTGTTTATATTGGCAACTTAGCGATTCTTTTCATTTTTCTCTCTCTCAGACTTCTGCTGGTTGGCGGATGTGAAGCTGCCGAAGTGGGCACCTCGAAAGCGTCCATCGCTGGCCTCTCCGCCTGGAGGGTGCTGTCAGGGTCGCCTTACTACAAGCAGGTCACCAGCGGCGGCGACACGGTTGCTGTGGTGAGTCTCAGCTCCGCCCTTTCACTGTGCTGCTGGGCCGCGGCCAGACGCCCTGGGCAGGATAAAGAGGAGGAAATAATTTGTCCTGGAGGAGGAAAATGACTTAATGCTAGTGACCTGTTAGTGCTCCTTTCACTAAATTTATGAAATTTATCTCAAGCGTGTGGTAGGTGACTTACCTTCATTGTTAGAAAGCAGTCAGCCTAACCGTAGTCCTGTTACTTGAACTTGCTTATTTGGACGTTATCATGTTTTAAGCACTTTTCTGTCTGGCAGCTGTGCTGAGTGCTGCTATGTGTATTAGCTCATTTAATTATCAGCGACCCTTGCAGGTAGGGATTGGTACTACCCACGCCTACTGATGAGCCATGAGGTAGGTCAGCTGCGAAGCCCATCGTAGGACCGTGTGGGCAGGTGCAGCTGACAGCGTGAGCGGTCTGGGGGAGGGGCCGTCACGGAGGCCGTCGCAGACCACGAGGCCTGCACTGGCCTTGGCTCTGTGACCCTCTGTGCGTTCACTCTGCGGCTCACTGTGTGTGCATCGTCCCCCTGCCCTGCAGCTTCGGTCCTGGCATCTCTTTAAAGACAGTTGCCCGTGTACCGACCGAGTAAGTAGGGAAGGGAAATATCGATTGCCAGCTGAATGCTGTGCCGTACGATTAACTTCTTGAGATGCTGCAGGTGCATTTTCATTTCGTTAGTGGCTTTTACATACGTCTCGCAGCTAAGCTTATGGTCATTGTCCATGGCCTTCCCTGCCTCAAAGCCACCTGCGTTATAGGGCTCGTTCCTTTGTCAGGTGGCAGGCATCGTCCTCATGGAGCCTCCTCTGATTGTTTGCTTAAGGTGGCTGTTGTGTTGGGGTGGATATTGACCGAAAAATGCTGCTGACGTATATTCTAGTCTCTTGCAAGGCTGCTAGGTTGTAAAACAGACTACAAAATTCAGTATATGCATAGACCCACGTTTCCAAATTAATGCTCGTGTCATCTGTGCGATAGTTTGTTTATTTCTTTGTTCAACGTGGCATCACTGCGCCAGGTAATAGAAGGAGAGGTAGGAGCCCTCCGGGGCTTTGCTGCTCTGGAGGGTACAGCCCAGCCCAGAACTAAGGGCCATAAGCTGAACAGGTGCCAGGCGGGAGTTCAGTTCCTGGGAGGAAGGGAAGAACCCAGGCTCAGGGTCCTTTGTATGTTGTTTGGCCATTTTGCTTGGAGGCCTTGAAGATTTTCTTTGTCTTTGAAATCTACTAGCTTTCCTAGGCTATTTCTTAGAGTTGGTTATTCCGGGTTAATGTTCCCAGGGTACCTCTTTCATTGTATAGATTCAGATTTTTTCTGTTTCCGGGAAGTCCTTGTGGATTATAAATTTGAAAGTGATTTTCCACAGGCCTCAGACCCTTTGTGAGTTTCCTTTGTCCGGCCTCCCTGGGCCTGTGATGTCTTTTCATTCTGCTTTCGCTCGCCACCAGGCGTTGAAGTGGGCCTGGGTGGGGGTCGTGGGGACATGACAAGAGCAAGTGAGATGACACCCTGGGATTTGGTGATTTTTCTGTTTCTCCTTAAAGTTATTATGAAGATGGCTGTCCTCAGTCTTCAGTTTAAGCTGTGGCGTGGTTTTTATGTAAATTAGTTTTCCCTTCTTGTTCTTTCTTGTCATTGGAGAAAATGTTGGGAGTTAGGCCCGTGGTTGGCAAACTGCGGCTCGCGAGCCACATGCAGGCTCTTTGGCCCCTTGAGTGTAGCTCTTTCACAAAATACAACAGTCTGGGTGAGTCTGTTTTGAAGAAGTTTAAGTTTAAAAAATGTGGCTCTCAAAAGAAATTTCAGTCGTTGTACTGTTGATATTTGGCTCTGTGACTAATGAATTTGCCGACCACTGAGTTAGGCTGTCAATAATGTCTTCAGCTACTCAGTTCTGTTAGGAAAATTTTAACTTCAACAAACAGTAACCCCCCCCTCCTTTGCCTTTTTCTTTGAAAATAAGTAAAATTCACATTATGTTAACCATTAGCCGTTTTGAAGTATACAGTTCGTGGCGTTTAGGACATTCATAATTTTGTGCAACCATCAGCTGTCTAGTTTCAGAACATCTTCACCACTGGCAATCACTAGTCTGCTTTCTGTTTCTATGGATTTACCCAGTAATGTTTCATGTGAATGGAATCATGCAATGTGGCCATTTGTATCTGGCTTCTTTCATTTAGCATAATATTTTCAAGGTTCATCCAAGTGGTAGCATGTATCAGTATTTCAGTCCTTTTTATGACTGAAGAATATTCCACTGTATACATATGCTACATTTATCTACCTGTTCTTTAGTTCATGGGCATCTGAGTTGTTTCCACTTTCTGGCTGACATGAATAGTATTTCTATAAAAATTTGTGTTCCAGTATTTGTTTGAAAACATATACAGACAGTCCTTGGGTTACGTCGGACTCGAACACATCGTTTCGTGGTTATGTTGCCATCTCCCATTTATTTATAAAAAAAAAGTTCCATCATTTCGAAGTCTGTTGTACATATGTGCTTTATGTTTTTTATTATTTATTTACCACAAGTAAAGGTCAGGAATTGTTATCTTTCTTTTAAATTTTTTTTACTGTGTCACTTCATTACTGCTGTGTGTGTGCTCCATGTGAATGACGTAGGTGCTTATGTAGGTGGGAAAATTGCGTTACGTCGCCTGTAGGAACGGATCTCCGATGGAACCCAAGGACCTCCTGTGTTTAATCATTTAGGGTATATACTTACATGGAGTTGCTGGGTCCCATGGTAGTTCTAAGGTTAATTTTTGAGGCACAGCCATACTTTTCCACAGCACCGTACCATTTTATAGTCCTACCAACAATGTGCTAGCATTCCAAGTTCTCTACATCTTCAGTGACACTTGTTATTTTCCATTTAAAATAATGTCTATCTCCCTCTCTTGCTTTTGTAAGAATATTTATTAAATCTAAAGACCAAAATAATCTTGTGTTATTTCAAATGCTGGTTTCTAAATGATGATTACTTTTCTGGTATTTTTCAAGTATAGAATTAATTCCTTAATGAATGAAATTTCTGTTGGAAATTTGATCTTTTCAAGAGTAATGTTAGGATAGAATGATAAACTGGGGCAGGGTCTTTGAGTAGAGCTTGGAGGAGATTCTAATTTGCATAGGTTGTATTAGGCTTATTATGTATGTATTTAAAAAGCATTTGATTATGGGTGTACAGTATTTGTAAGATTTCCTGCTTGGTGGATTTTTTTTCCCCCCAGATAAAAACTGTCTCACTGATATCTCTGACACCTATCGATGATCTTCTTAACAATTTCTTTAAATACTAGATTTGCTGTGGTTTTCAGTTTATGATAAAAAGGACTTTTTACAATGAGAAAACATTAATCTTTCTTTTTTTGATGTGCCCTTATGTTGTAGGTACCAAAGACACTGGGATTATTAAGGATGCTAAATGTCAAGTTATACAGTCAACCTGGACAAGAACAGGTAACTCACAAGCTTAACCTGTGCTTCTCAAATATGTTCACCAGCGTACCATTGAGGGCACCATTGAATGAACCTTGAATGTCACAGATCTTCCTCTGGATGTTCTCTTAATTGTACACTGTGTGGGCATATGCAGCAGTAAGAATTCATGGAGGTGTTCACTGAAGATTTGTATATCTTACTATTTAAAAAAAATCCCTGCGGGCATTGTGGTGTCTGGGGAAGGATTTATGAAACAAGCTTGAAATGTAGATATTTGTTTAAGCTGGTTATTGGGTCCATGGGTACTCATATACACTAATAAAAGAGAAACATGCAAATTGACCATCACTCCGCTACACCCACCATCCACGCCCACCAGCCAATCAGGAACGTGTATACAATTAACCCAACAAAGATGGTGGCAGCCACAGAGCTGTAGGGAGCAGGAGGCTTGGGTTGCCCCCGGCGATGGAGGAAGCCAAGCTTCCCATCCGCCCTGGCCTGCCCTGGCATCTGCTCAAGGCTACAAAGTTTCAATTATAGAAGATAAATAAATCCCAGATACCTGCTTCCAGCTAGCCCTGGCCTCCGCTTAAGGAGGCACTGGAAAAAAAAAAAAGAAAGAAAAAAAGGAGGGGCTGGGAGCATGGATCACCGGGGGGCAGCTCCTCACCCAGGCTGGCCACACTCCCATGGGGTGAGGGTCCCCACTGGGGGACTTGACCAGCCTGAAAACTCACCCAGGTCACCTCATGCCCCAAGGGAACCCCCACCCTGATCCAGGACACCCTTCAGGGCAAACCAGCCAGCCCCCACCCATGCACCAGGCCTCTATCTGTACTAATAAAAGGGTAATATGCTAATTAGACTGGGAGACCTTCCAGGAGACCTTCCAGATGTTCTTCTGGACAAAGCCATGGTGGCGGGGCCAAGGTAGAGGCGGTTAGAGGCCAAGAGGGGAGGGCAGTTGTGGGTGGTCAGGCCAGGATGGGACGGCAGTTGTGAGTGATCAGGCTGGTGGGGAGTGGGGCTGTTGAGGGTAAGCAGACCAGCAGGGGGCCAGTTAGGGGCGAGCAGGACGTCAGTGGGGGTCAGTTGGAGGTGATCAGGATAGCGGGAGGGGGCAGTTTGGAGTGAGCAGGCCAGCAGGGGGGGCAGTTGCGGGTGAGCAGGCTGGCAGGGGGGGCAGTTGGGGGCGAGCACACTGGCACGGGGGGCAGTTGGGGGTGATCAGGCTGGCGGGGGGGCATTTGGGGGGAGCAGGCCAGCAGGCAGAGTGGTTAGGGGCAATCAGGCAGGCAGGCAGGCAGGTGAGCAGTTAGGAGCCAGCAGTCCCAGATTGCAAGAGGGATGTCCGACTGCCAGTTGAGGCCCGATCCCTGTAAACCAGCAGTAGGACATCCTTCGAGGGGAACCCAGATTGGAGAGGGTGCAGGCCAGGCTGAGGGACACTCCCTCTCTCCCCCGTGCACGAATTTTGTGCACCGGGCCACTAGTTATACTATAATTTCAACTTTTGTTTGTGTGATTGCAAATTTCTACAACGAAATGCTTAAAGAGGAATGATAAGTTTGCAGTATGGATATCATAGTATCAAATGAAACTAAGGGGGGGTCAAGAACCCACCCCATTAAAAGCAATTGTTACAGTCAGTTAATACAGTTATTGCTTAAGTGTCCACACAGAAAGGAAGGCAAGGAGGGAGAGATTAAATCAAAAGAAAATTTCGCATGTTCATTCATTATTTTCCTGGTCACAGTGTTGTTGGTAAATTATTCATACTATTGCATTCAGTGTACATTTTTCTGTTTGTTGTTATTAAATAGATTCATAAACTTTCTTCTCGCTTTGAGAGCATTTTTAATGGAGTTGTTTAAGCAAGCCTTGGTAATCTCTGGGAGTTACCACATAGGTCACATGTGACTAATTATTTTGATGACAAAAACAGTAAAGGGTACCTGATCATAATTTCTATGGGGGAGCATGCCTGTGACTACTAGAAAGGCATGCCCAGCTGGCAGTAATCTTGGTGCAGCAGAAGTGACAGACTGGGGTCGGAGACTGCACCCCGTTCAGGTTCTGCTGTCTGCACTGAATGCTCTTCCGTTTCTTCCTTTGTAAACGCCAAAGGACGGTGAGAGATGCGTCAGCTCCTAAGCATGCATGTTTCTGAGGCTCACTTTATGCAAAACCATAGGCTTGTGAACTAGGGCTGTGGGAGGAAGATGCCTGGTCCTTCTCCTTCTACCCGGGCCTGTCTCCATCGCACGGAAGGGAGGTGCAGTAGTCAAAAGTGCGTGGAGTGCTTTTGCTTTTGTTGCTTCTCTTTCCCAGGCATTTGTATTTTAACCTTTCTTATATTTAGTTTTGGCTTTCTGGTGTAGAGTGTTCTATCCAGGTAAGGTGAGATTAGAGGATGCTAATCTTCACTGAGATTAGCACATCCTGATGTCTTCTATCTACTCATCCAGCAATTTCCTCACTTCCTCCAATTGTTCTGTTTGTTTATGACGGTAATGTAGATAACATGGTGAATTGAGTCAGGTGTAATTCTGGATTTTTGGTATAGTCACGTTTGGGTTTTAGTTCTGTAGCTGATATTTGGCACTGTTCTTGGGCCATCACAGGGAATGGTGGGGGCATGACCCTCCTAAGGGCACGAATGCTACCTAGTCCTGCCCGATTATTACCGTCTGGGGCTGGGGGCCCTGTGTTGCCAGATTTTCTAAGGGTTCAGGAGAAGTAAGGTGCTGGGCTGCCATTTTCAGGTCTCTGTTTTAGTCTCGAGGGTAAACTACCTTAGAGCCTGTCCTTAATCCACGCTGACTGGGAAGAAGATGTCCAGTTAGTGTGCTGGATTCTTCTGAGTCTGTTGTCGGGGGTAGGCAGGTGATCGCTCTGCTTGTGTGGTTCCTCTCGTGGTAGCTGAGCAAGACTGGTTTTCTCGTAGGAAAGGCCTGAGATTCTTTGAATGAGTAGGACTTGAAAGGTAAGATTTTCTCTGTGTACTCTGAGGTTGGCCACGTAAAATCAGTAAATACCCGGTTTCTCTCCTCTGTCAGCAATTACTGGTAGTCTTTCAATGGGGTCATTTGCCGGCTTAAACATTCATAGTGCTCCCCACGTTAAGACATGCCTTTCTTCCCCTGGCCGCCGTGGTTCCATCACCTCTTCTCTTCTGTCTCTTTCTTCCTTCTCCTCCCTTTCCTTCTCTTCCGAGGCATGATTTGTGCCTGTCTCTGATGGATAGCATATTCCAGACATTGTGTACAGACAGGATTTTGTAAAGATGTGGACCCCAAAATTCAAGAAATTCACAATCTACTTAACATCAACCCATAAAAGTTATTGAGAACTTGTGGTAATTGATGCGTGGTATTAAGGAATATTTTTATAATGATATCATATTTGGTTTTGGGGTGATATGGAAATTATTACACTATAAAATAGATGTAAAAATCCTCCCTAAGGGCGAGAGTCCTGTTTCTATATGCCGGAGCACATTTATAATGTCATGAAGCTGCTGGAACCCTTAATTACGAGAGATCATTGATGACATGGCACCCTCTGAAGTGTGTTATTAAATTCTGGCAGTCATTTCTACTGAGCTGCACGCCCTCGCCCTGTCATTAATGTGATACAATTTCTGTGTAGGATGGGATCTTTAAGATGAGCCTCTCTCCAGATGGGACCCTCCTGGCGGCCATTCACTTCTCAGGGAAACTAAGCATCTGGGCCGTCCCATCCCTGAAGCAGCAAGGCGAGTGGAATCAAAATGAGCAGGTACGTCTCTCACTTCTGAGCTTAGAATGCCTCTCGCTGAAGGGTGAGCACTGGTAATGCTGATTTCATTTTGTAGGTATCTTACTGTAGTGCACTACATAGTTTATTCTCATCATTCCAAACTTTAGTTAAGTTATATTCTCAGTGTAGTAGGGCAGATAAAAACTAGAGCAGCACTGTGTACTGATGTTAATTTCCAGTGTAGTGCACTCTGAATACGGAGTGTGATCTGTCCATTAATTCTCCATTTCCCCCCTTTTCTCCTTCCAGAAATACAGAATAGAGATGTTAGTTTTTTTAGCAAAAGTCAACTAATGTGATTAAAACTTTGGAGGGTCAGTATTCTAAAAGCATTACAATTCTTCCCAAATTTTGCAATGCTAGTAATACTGGACTTACTTATTGGCTTGAAGGGAGTTATCACTCAAAAAATGGATAGTGAAGATACTGAGAAAGATAGAACTGTTAACTTTTTAATGTCTTACAATGACAGGTTTTTAAATGACTGAGTTGTTTCGGAACAGAATCAACATCAGTTATAATTTAGAATCATGATGGGCAAGCGAGGTCGGCTTGTAGAATGCCATGTATTGTGGTAGACTGAAGATTTAAAGAAAATCTTCTCAATTGCATATAGTTTATGTTACAGAGCTTTTCCTCTTATCAGGGTTATTGTACATTTCAGCACTTTAAGGGTTAATTTCCCTTCTTTCACTTTCCTGTTTCCCTTTGCCTGTAGAAATACCTTGTCACCAGCTTTGGTGGATAGTTTTGTAATTCGAAGATGAGAGCATTTTCCCTGAATGACATGAATGGAGTGATGTCCTTTTTGAGAGTTCTTTTAAATTTCATTTCACCAGTTAAATTGCACTATTAAAATCATTCTTAATAAACTAACAGCATTTTTTTTTTCATATTAGTAGAGGAAACGAGAAAGTGTCTCTACATTTTCTTTACTCTTTTCACAGACTTAATTTACTCATTTTTGCTATTCAGTTCTTCGATATTTTCAACACAAGTTTAGGAAGATTATTTTTCCGCTTAGCTCCTACCTTGAATTTAATCTGGCCTCTGCATCTCTACCACTCTCTCTCACTTCCCGAGTCTACAACTGGTTCTAAATGGGAGAGGTGCTTCTTGGTCTTTGGCCTTGGTAGCTAACTTTAAGGGACCCTCTCTCTCCTGAAATTATAGCTAATCTGACTATATCTTCACTCTAGAAGGGGAATGGGTCAACTCTCAAAACTGTTCCTTTAACGTGTTTTAGCTAAGCATGCCAGAGAATGGATCCAAAAGGTGCCTGTATTTTACATGGTGATAACGTATTCAGCTTTCGTCATTTGGGAAGATCCTGATATTCTATTTTATGTGGGAAATTTTACATTTGGGCAAATTTTTTCTTAAATGGTGAAAAATTTTCATATTAATGGCATTTCCCCTCTCCCTGACTTTCTGTTTTCTTAAATTATTTTCATTCACCTAATAGAAAGCACACTTAATATTTTATCTCATGAATACCCTAGGATGTCATATATGAAGCATAAGAGCTATTCGAGCAAAAACCCATTAGTATGCTTTTTTGTTTACTGAAATTCTGGATAGCCTTTTTGTGTGTATCTAAAGACAGATTACATCTGTTGACCTACACTCATCTTTTTAACATTATTTTGGTCTTAGTTGCCAATTAATGCCAGTATAATCCATTACTCTTTAACTCATAATGTTATTCATTAATTGGAATTTTATAATAATTCTATTAAAATAATTTAAAAATTGTTTAAAAATCTTGAAACTCAGGAATGAATAACTACCTCAGTAGTTGGACTAGGTCATCAGTAGAGTAATGGGACAGGAATGGAAGGGCATTCAGAAATGGCAAAACAGGTGCATGGTGGGAGGAATGAAATCGGGCTAGAAGTTTGTCTCTAGTGTAGAAGGGCAGTTCATCGGGCGTTGCTGAGGCCTGATTGACCTGTTGTACCTCAGTGAGCTTCCCTCTCACCTCCTGGGCCTGGGACCCAGGGACCCCAAGCAGTCTGGTTAGTTCCTGAGCACTTGTCCCCGGGTTGGTCTCAGGTAAGCAGTGGAGCTGATGCCCATGCTCTTTAAATGACCACGTTGGAAAACAAATGCATTTTAAAAAGGTCGGAAAAAAGCCCTGTTTATTAGACTTTATTTATTGGATGACCTTTAAAAGAACAGAGACAGCCGAAACCGGTTTGTCTCAGTGGATAGAGTGTCGGCCTGCGGACTGAGGGGTCCCAGGTTCGATTCCGGTCAAGGGCATGTGCCTTGGTTGCGGGCACATCCCCAGTAGGGGGTGTGCAGGAGGCAGCTGATCGAGGTTTCTCTCTCATCGATGTTTCTGACTCTCTATTCCTCTCCCTTCCTCTCGGTAAAAAAATCAATAAAATATATTAAAAAAAAACAAAACAAAAACATTAAAAAAAAAAAAAAAATAAAATAAAAGAACAGAGACAATCCTTTCCTTCAGTGAATGTAACACGGATCTCTCTTCTCCTCTCAGATATGTTGAACTCTGAGCTAGTTAGTGTGTCCCAGGCTCCAGAATAAACAATTGAGATAGCCTGTCATTGCTAAACCCTTAACTTTATAATGTCCACAGTCCATGCGGGGGTGGGGCATGAGACGAGGATGGTAACGCTGTGCAGCAAAGGGAGGCTGAGCACCCACACATTGCTCGAGTCTTCCACCTGTATTCTGGGGATTAACCACGTTGGATTGAGCATTTTAGGTTTGGCCTTTGGTATGTGAAGGAGTCATTAAAATCTAGCATGCTAGAGTAAGTGCTATATAGCTTGTAACAGTACTATAAAGAGTAAGTAGCTACTATATTCATAACAATAATCATAAAATAAAGTTCAGCGATTTTTTTGAATCTCTACCAAATGCCAGAGTAGAAAATGCAATAAGTCCCAGTCCTTGCCCTTAAGATGTTCATAGTCTTGCAAGGGAAATGATAAACAAATCAATAACATAACAAGTTCATATTATGAAAAGATAAGCTCAGAGGAAAGGCACATCAATTCGGTTGATGGTGTTGGCAGGAAGGACTGTTGGGCATAAATAGCTTTTGTGCCTTAAGGGTTGGCTGTCCACAGAGCAGTTTTCATCTGTTTCATTTGCTTCACAGAAACCCTATTCAGTAAAAAAATGGGTTTATACTCATTTTAATAGATAGGAATAGTGCTCCATGCGGTGAGCTTAGGCCATTAAATGTTAGTTTTAGAATCAAGATTTCTTTTTGACCAGGCCCTGTGATTTCATAGGGCAAGCCTTTTTTCAGAGTATCTTATCGTGCTCACATTGAGACACACTGACCTTCATCTGAACAGATCAGGTACTAGCGGCGATATTGGGGGGAAACGGGGGGAGAGCCCGTGCCATGGACACGAATGCCTCCCCCTGGAGCTGTGCACTCCGCTATGTAGAGACCCTGGAGATGTGATGTTAACAAGTGAGCGGCTCGACGTGTGCTCCTGACAGGCTGAAAACACTTAGAAACATGTAAACAGCTGCTCTTCTCTCCCTCCTCTGGCCATAGTCAGGTGACGCTGGGCCAGCCTCGCAGGACAGGGCTCTGCCTCTCTATTGCTGCCCTGGAAAATGAGTGCATGAGCCACTTAGTTCAAAATAGATGCTGTGACAATGTATAGTATATAGTTAGAGCTCATAATTTTACCTCAAGCCTTGCCTGAGAAGAAGCTAAGGTTGCAGTTGCCCTGTACAAATGTAAACCCTTTAACCAAACGGTGGATTCAGCTCATCTGGGGCTTTCTTGATGTGATTTGCAACTTCAGTAGTTTTTATATTGTGCTTTGTGTGATTATTTTCTCTATAAAACCTAATGATTAAAGATAGTAGTGCCAGTGCCTGCTCTGATTTACGTCTGTCTGGTTTTGAGTTGATTCAAGACTTTGGCTTTCATTGTCAATACGAACTCCATCTGGCTGGAAATCTGTGCATGGGGAGCTTTGTTCATCTCTGGAATACAGCAAACTGCTAACGTGATTTTCATTTCAAACATTTCCCATATGTCATGTTTATATATTTACATCTCATTTTTGGCCTTAATTTTTCTCTGAAGAAGTTTTATTACTTGCCTCTTTGTACTTCCTTAGACGTAGTAGACAGAAAACTCACCTTTTTCATTTCCATTTTATTTTCTCTTTGGCTCATAGTAGGTAAGGACTAGTGTTGTTAGATGGACGAATCAATGAGGGATGGGTGAGAAGATGGCCATTCAGGTGCTGAATCTCCATACAATCCACAGCTGATCCCACAGCCTCACTGCTTGAGCTCCTTGACATAGGATCCACATGTGCACTTCTTCCATGGCGTCTAACATGGGGCTTGGCATGTTAAATGTTAATAAATGTTTGCGGAATGAATAAACTTTTGAAAGGTTGTTTTTATGTTGTCAGAGGCAGGGGCTTCACTATATTTAGCTTCTAGCCATTAAAAAAACAAACGCAACAGATAAAAATTCTTACATGTGAAGAAAACGTTGGTTTAGCCAACAGCCTTTCTATACAAAATCGGTAATGGTTTCTTGAGACATCCTTCTCCAGGCGACCATGACACTAAAGTGAGGGCACCTGAGGCTGTGTGCAGACATGTGGTAGCAGGCCATACAAAGCGGGGTAACATGGAGATTCTTCTCAGAACGCATCAGTGTGGTGCCAGGAGCGAGTCCCCTGGTTTGCTCTGCGGGGTCATGGGAGCTTGGTGATCCGCCCTCCGAGCACCAGCCTACTGAGCGTGTACCACGTGTCTAAAGCATGGCGAGGTCAGGGTTCGCTGCCTACAGAGCGTGTACCCCTTGTCTAAAGCATGGCCCGCTCACGGTTTTCTGTAGAGTCCTCAGAGTTGAAGGCTGACGAAGTCAACCAGGAGAATCTATTTCTTCCCTTAGTATATAAACTTAACCTTCTTCCCCCCACCTCCCCAAGTAAATGTAGCATTTTTTGGTAAAGTTTAAAGAATTAGATCTTCTGTTCTTGGGGACTACTCTGAGTGACTTATTATAGTAGTAGAGGATAGGAAGTTCTTTCAAGCCATGGAAAGAATTATCAATTTTTAATAGTGTAAATAGCCACTGATAAGTTGGTAATAGCATATATATGTTTACAGTGTAAGGTGAAAGCATATTTATATATCTATATCTACATCTACGTCTACACCTCTACACCTCCAAATTGATTTCAGAGAGAGGAAGGGAGAGGGAGAGAGATAGAAACATTGATGATGAGAATCATTGATCGGCTGCCTCCTGCATGCCCCTTACTGGGGATTGAGCCTGAAACCCAGGCATGTGCCCTGACTGGGAATCCAACCTTGACCTCCTGGTTCATGGGTCGATGCTCAGCCACTGAGCAGCACCGGCCAGGCATGAAAAGCATATTTGACTCAAGTATAGCATCACTTTTTAGCCTGAAGATTTCAGATAAACGCCCAAATGACTTTTTTTGGGGACGGTCTTTTTCTGTACTATTGTAATTCTGAAGATTAAGTAATTAACAGGGAGCCAAAAGGGAGTCTGATAGTGGTGTAATCGCAGTTTTAGGATATTTGAGAGACAATGATGTGTCTTTGCATCCACAAAGGTGGACAGAACATTATGTTGCCATGAGATTAGAATATGAATGGACTCAGTTTAAAGATTGCATGCTTATATACTTAACTTAGTAGATTTTTAGTCATAGAAGGGACTGGATTGCTCGGAGGTTGTCGAGTCCAAGCTCAGAGCCATGGAAGCTGAGCCTGAAGGGGTTGCTCAGTGAGTGTGGCCGGGGTCGGACTGGTGTTCCCAGTGGCATGGCTGTCCTCCCGTCTGTCAGGGCGAGTGGGTGTGAGTGTGTGCGGAGTCAGTTGTTAGTGTATCTTGTTTCCGTTTGTGTTAGTTGTATACTTGCTGTCTTATTGGTCTCATGCACACTGTTTTCATCAAATTCGGTCCCAACATGCGATGTGCACATTTTAAGTGTAAGAACAGTTGCTTTTCAAGAGTGAGGAGAGGAGTAGATTTTAACTAAGTAAACTGAGAGGTCAAAGGGAAGCAGCGCCTTGATGATGCTCTCACACCTTCTTACACTGCTGACCCAGGAAGTCATGTGCATGTTTTCCTATGCAGCCAGGCTATGATGACCTCAATCCCGACTGGACACTCTCTACGGAGAAGAGGAAAAAGGTCAAAGGTGAGTCGTGTGAAATATGATATTTAAACACCTTAAGAGACTCCGATTGTATACTGAAGGTGCTCTTTAGATGACATACGGATGTAGGGGAGGGAACAAATCTTTTTCTTTTCATCCTCTTGGGTTTTGGCTGGGCCCTGAAAATTAGACTGCCAAAACAGAGGAACAAGAGGAAAACAGCAGAAGCCTATTAGCATGCACAGGGCCTTACCCCGGGAGCACCCTCAGATGAGGAACTCCAAGGGCTGGTTGGAAATTGGGCGTCTGTAGCATCTTAGGAAAGGGACAGTACATTTTAGAGCAGTGACAAGACAAAGGGAAAGAACTCCGAGTTTCTTGAATTCCTTCAGCTTAAAGTGTTTATGTCCAAGTGGCGTGTTTTGGGTCGGCCCTTACCCTGATCCCCTTCACAAGTGTGAGAGGCAGTCAGCGTTGAAAACCATTATACATCTGTCTTGTATTTTTAAAAAGGGTATAATTCTCATATTACTGTTTGTCTGAAAAGTGATGTGTGAATATTTTCCAAAGTATTTTATAACCTTGATGATTTGTACACTTTGTACCCACCTACCTTTCAGTGTGTTATGTTGAAAATGGTGAAGTAGATGCTATATGTTTCATTTTTTGAGAGGAACTCTGCTTCCCTGTGATTTTGAACTTTGGCAAATTCTTGGCACTCAGGTGTTTATTAAATAAACTAGAGGCCCAAAGCACGAAAATTCATTCAAGAGCAGGCCTTCCTTCCCCCGGCTGCCGGCACCGGCTTCCCTCTGGCACATGGGACCTGGGCTTCGCTCCAGCCACCAGCAGGCGCCGGCAGGTGCCCGGGACCTGGGCTGCTTCCCTCTGGCCCGGCTTCGTCCGGAAGGACGTCCGGTCTAATTAGCTTATTACCCTTTTATTCTTATAGATTACCGTTTTGTTAGAATTAGAGTGATGACTTGTAATTTACTTGTTCTCATTATTTGACGTCTCTTTAGCGCCCCAGTCTGGTTTTTAAGTTGACTGTTGGACCAGATGTGTGGTAGTCAGCCCACACTGGCGGGTGCATGAGCAGTGGCTCCCTTTACCCCTTTAGATAAAGAGTCCCTGTACCCGCTTGTCGATGTGAATTGGTGGGCGGACAGTGCCGTGATCTTGGCTCGCTGCTCAGGTGCTTTGACCGTTTCCTCCGCGAAAACTTTGAAGAATCTACTGGGGAAATCCTGTGAGTGGTTTGAACCGGCACCTCAAGTCACCGCTGCCCACGACGGGGGATTTTTAAGTTTGGAGGTAATGCTTTCCTTCCAGCGCATCCAGTGTGCTTGAAAAAACACCATGAATTTCACCCAAACCTAAAGCTCTGTATTTGTTTTCTCTTTGTTAATCCTCATCCGAGGACATTTTTCCATTGATTTTTAGAGAGAGAGGAAGGGAGGTGAGGGAGAGAGAGAAACATCCATGTGAGAGAGATACATCGATTAGTTGCCTCCGGCAGGCACCCTGACGAGGGCCAGGGATCAAGCCTGCAACCATGGTCCATGCCCTTGACTGGAGTTGAACCCGGGACCGTTCAGTCCACGGCTGACTTTCTACCCACTGAGACAAATTGGCTAGGGCAAGGTCTGTGTTTTTTTTTAATTTGTTATCCCATTTTCTAATTTTGGCTTTAAGAACAAAAGTCTGTGATTGAAATCACAGCTTGAGTGCAGTATAAAAAAGATCTATTGTTTAGTCAATTAAAAATTTTGCATCTGTACAAGAATGGGGAAAATGGATAGTCATTTTGCTGTCTATAACTATTTTTTTCTTCACTGACATGATAGATTTTTCTTTTTTTCTAGATTAATCATTTTAAAATGTGTGAGTTATTGCTACCTAAGAAATATAGTCTTTAACCTGTTTCTATGAATATGACAACTTAAAAAAAATTGTTTTTTTTTTTTTTTTTTTTAGTAAAAAAAAGCTTGTTTATCATGACAAAAGACTGGAAAATAGAGGCTAGTAATTTAAAGTTATGTCTTGGTCATTTAAAATTCTTATTGTCAGTCTTTGAAGGCTAACATCCTTCAATAGCTTTCACTTCGATGTAGATGGACAAGTACTTTTCACCTCCAAGTTTGTTCCACAGTTTATGTTACTTAGAGAGAATTAAGGCCTAACTTCTAAGCCAACTCTGTTAAGTCTGAAATGAAAGTTATCTTTACCCGTCAGGCTTCCAGACTCGGAACTTTGTGAAGCTCCTGGACACTTCTCAGTAGAGGAAATACATACATTCATGTTCCTTTTCTAAACAGATAAAACAAGTCATCGTCTTCTCCACAGCTGGTATGAAAATAGCAGCAGTGAAGAAATTAACATTCTCGACTCCTTCATGTCCCTGGAATAATCACCAGGCGTGTATGCACGAGATCATACTAATGACTTATTATTAAAGCGGGCTTTGGTTTTGGAGATCAGCAGCCAGCAGTGCATTTGAACGCTTCTGGAGCGGTTGACGTATATCATGTTTGTTGTTGGGTGCCTTTGAGTTCCGTTTTTAGTTTTAATCACACGCCTGATGAAAGGAATCAAGCCAGAGTGGAATTAAAAGTGTTTTTCTCGTTAACGCTAACACTTGTCTTCGGTTCCTCACTGTTAGTTTAACACCCCTCTGTTCCGTTCAGTGTGAGATCAAACTTGCCCCCAAACGCTCTCGTTTGGAGACGAGGGGTGCAGAGGACGACGAAGGGGAGGAGGACGCCGATTCTGATCAGGAAGTGTCCGCCAAGGCTCGCTACTTCGGGTACGTCAAACAGGGCCTGTACCTGGTGACCGAGATGGAGCGGTTCGCCCCGCCGCGGAAGCGCCCGCGGGCCATCACCAAGCACTACCGCCTCGTGAGCCTGCGCTCCACCACGCCCGAGGAGCTGTACCACCGCAAGGTGAGCGCATCCCACCGCAGTGCTCGCGGGAGCCCGAGTTCACCGAGGGGATTGAGACAAAGACCTCTTTTTTTAGTAACGGGAGGAATTTAAAGAGGAATTGTTTTGCCCTGGCTGGCTTTGCTCAGTGGTTAGAGCATCGGCCCTCGCTTTGAAGGGTTGTGAGTTCAATTCCAGTCCAGGGCCTGTACCTGGGTTGCAGGTTCGATCTCTGGCCCTGATCGGGGCAGAGTGCGGAGGCAGCTAATTGATTTGTCTCTCTCACATCGACGTCTCTCTCGATGAAAATACAAAGTGATGAAAGATGAATTCACTTAGCTTGTCCACGCTGTGGCTTAGGCCAGGATGCTGCTGCCCCTCCCGTGGCCTTGTGTGGGTCTCTGCAGGCTCCGGGTGGTGCGGGGAGACCTGCTCGGGCGCTTTCTCACGGCTCTGCGTGGAGGCAGACTGGGTCGCCCAGGGTTCTCCCAGCGGTGCTGCTCCTGATCGCCCTGGGCCGAGCCCTGCGCCCGGCCAGGCAGCTGGCACTGCTCCTCCTGAGTTTGCTCTGTAAACGTGGGCATTCCTCCTCTTCTCTCCGCTTGTGTGAAAGTGCTCAGATAAGCGCTGGATCTGTCTGCCATGAGACTAGTTAGGAATGCTGACCAGGTTAGGGGGATTCATCGCTCATCACACCATCCCAGTGACCCGGGGCAGCTCGGTAACGGTCCTGTGTCCCTTTCCTCGTCCGAAGATCGAGAGTGAAGAGTATGAGGAAGCCCTGTCTCTGGCGCAGACCTACGGCCTGGACACTGACCTCGTGTACCAGAGGCAGTGGAGGAAGTCGGCGGTCAACATCGCTTCCATTCAGAACTACCTGGTAGGTTCCAAGACTTTGGTAAGGTGGTAACATTCCAATTTATGGAATATCTTTCGGCTAACGGCTTCATATGAGAGTACTTTATATTGCTGACTTTTCTGAAGCTGGTGATGTATGTTTTACTCAACCCGGAAAAATTACCTTGTTATCCTATGTTATTGGCCCTGTAGCTGGGCTTTTGTGCTGGAGATGCATGGATGAATATTTACTGATAAACCAGCCGACAGCCAGGTTTGGGGCGAATCCTCCCTCCTCATCTACCTCAGTTACTTCTCTTCACCTATATCAGTCAGGGCCCCACCAGGAGCCAGAACCCATAAGGCAATTAGAGCAGGGAAAGTGTTAATGTGAGAATTATTTTATAGTAACAACAGATTAACTATAAAGGGGTACAGAGGATGCCAAGGAATTCTTCCACCTAGGGCTGAAGGAGCGTGCGGGGGGAGGGGGGAGGGAGAGGGGTTGGTGGGCACGGGGCAGCCTCGGAAGGGAGGCCTCGTCCCCGGCCGGGGTCCGGACCTCCTTGGACAAGGAGGCTGCAGCACACTGGACGGAATTGCAGTCCTCCTGGATGTTGTGGGCCAGGACTGCTCCTTAGTTGCTGAGCTCGCTCCATAATTGCCAAGGTTGGCAGGCAGAAAGAGGCGGGACGGATGGGCAAGCCGGGTGCCTATTGCTGGGGTACGTCAGTGAGTGGGGGTTGGAAAACCCTAGAGACTGGCAAGCAAGAAACCCGCCATTGGCATTTTTTCAGCTCAGGGCTGGTGGATAGGAGCCCTGTCTAGGACTGAAAAGAAAAAACTCCCACTGGAGTGGGCGGGCATAGTCTGGGAGGCCCCCCCCTCACTGGGAAGTGAAATTCAGTGAGAGGTGGTGCTGGGACGGTGAATGGGGAGAGGAGAGGCTTGAATACGGGGTCTGCTATTAGGGAGCTTGTAATCTGACCGAGAGGACAAGCTTCATGCCCAAGATATAAATATCTGTACAGAAGGTTCCACGGAAGTGCTGTGGGAATCCAGTGAGGGAGCGGTCATTACAGACCCAGTAGTTATGGGAGGCTTTATCTAGTGAGGACGTTTTGAGCAGGATTTGAAAGGACTCAAAGTAGGCCTTCCAGAGATGGGAGAGGGACCGCATGTCTGAGCAAACGGGAAGAACATGAGCATGACTCATGAGGCCAGTGACCACGTCTGTCTTATTCATTGCTGCGTCCTCCAGTCTAGTCCAGTGCCTGGCAGTGAATATTTTTTGGATGAATAATGAGCTCTGTAAGTAAACCAGTCTGCTGGGTCTGATAGTCCACAAGAGGAAACACTGTGAAATGTGATTAGAAAGACACATTGGTTAGGGTTTGGGGGTGGGGGTGTGTTGTTGAAAGCGCATGATGACTTGGGCTTTTTATCTTCAGGGGGTGGGGGATGATTGTGGCGATCTGACTGTGGAGGTGCAGGGGAAGGTGGTGTAGAAGATGAACCGGGGTGGAAGGAGCAAGGTGAGGGAACCCTGCAAAGGGCGAGGACTCCTACAGTGTCGCAGGTGCTGGTTGTTGATGACAGACACTGGAATGCAGGCCACAGACACGGAAAAGAGGAAATGAATTAAGAGACATTTGAAGAAAGAATTGATATGCTAGAATGTGTAAAAGAATATAGTGTACGAGTCAATTTTTCAGTTTTATAACTAATGAGTCTTCCTATGAAGAGGGTGAGTCAAGGGTTTTGAATGGAGTCAGAGGAAGCAGTTGGGAGGGAGGAATAGGCCCTTGGTCTTTCCAAAGAACAGCATGCTATGACTTCTGTGATTCAGTTATCATCCATACTTAGTGACACATCTCACGGTCAAATAGACACAGAACCTTGATGCGCTATGCTTCATTAGATTTGTTTCAAAGTTACGCATGCTGGTTACATCTTATCTGGGCTTACTGCTTTATTTTCTACTCTATTATATAGCCCCAATGAAAACTGAAAAGCAACTATAAACGTTTGGAAAGTTTTTTATTTTTCTGTTTCCAAAAATGAATACGTAGCTTTGCGTTTCATTAAAAGAAGAAAGACAGCAGTTGGAACCACATTCGCGACAGCGAATTCTAATCACCACTGGGGAGCGGGAATTAGCTTGGTTCTATTGACCCTCTCCAGCAGCTGCCTACGCTCCTTGAGGTATAGCTTTACAGTTCTAGAGGCAGCTGTCAGCTGCTAATGGGTGGTGTGGGTTGATTGGCGCCTCTGTGTTTCATTTTCTGTGCATCCAGAGTAAAATAAAGAAACGGTCCTGGGTTCTGCATGAGTGTCTGGAAAGAGTTCCTGAAAACGTGGACGCTGCGAAAGAGCTGCTGCAGTATGGCCTGAAAGGCACAGACCTGGAGGCGCTCTTGGCCATCGGGAGAGGAGTGGATGATGGCAGGTTGGTGACAGAAGGCTTGGGGCGCAGAAGTGCAGCTGGCGTTGTGAATGCTTTTAAGCTGAGACGTTGGGAAGGGCGAACGTTCCTCTATTCAGGTTGTTCTGTGATGAAGCAGTTGCCTTTGATCAGTGCTGTCTTCTCTGAGGTCCCAGTTGTCTTTCCTTTTAGTGAAATGTGTTTACGTATGATAGCCTGACGATAGGAAAAGAGCAAATGCCACAAACACTTACCGAGCACTGGCCACTTCTAAGCTCTGGGCTTCAGGCACATACCTAGTGTGCCAATAAGGCCAACGAGCCCCCTTAGGCAAGTATGAGCTTCATTCACTTCCTTTTTTAAAATAAATATATTTTTATTGATTTCAGAGAGGAAGGGAGAGGGAGAGCGAGAGAGAAACATCAGTGATGAGAGAGAATCATCGATTGGCTGCCCCCTGCACGCCCCACGCACTGGGGATCGAGCCTGCAACCCTGGTATGTGCCCTGACCAGGAATTGAACCATGACCTCCTGATTCATAGGTTGATGCTCAACCACTGAGCCACGCCAGCCAGGCTCATTCACTCTCTTTATCTGTGACATCACACCAGCCTCCCAGAATTATCTGAAGTGATTAAACTATATATCTGGTGGAAGCACCTCATAAACCTTTAAGCCCCGTACAAATGTCAGTTAATAGTAAAATAGAGTGATTTGCTGAGAGCCATTGCTCACCAGACATTTGGCACATTTTTGTGAGATACAAATGTGATAGGATATCTGATGCATCAATAATGTGAAGGAGACCGACATTCACTATCATTTTGAGACCTTAAATAGCAGTGATTCAAATTGTAAAGTCGGGGCAACGTTTTCTTCATAGGCTGTTTCACATCGGGTGCATTTTTTCCCGAGTAGTTTTCATCTTCTTGATTTTAAAAATTTCTCGATGTGCTGATCACTGATGACCTGGTGATATTTGCCATCCCTAGGGGTATAACCAGTGAGCCACTTTGCTACAATGGCCACAGCTTTCTTTCCAGTGAGGAGTTGTTTCCGTGGAAATCCAAGCAAAGACAAAGTCAGTCACAGGAGGGGAGAGTGGGTTTTCACTACATGAAATTAAAAAAAAATCAAAGTAGATGTGTGTTTTCTTTCCTGCAGATTTACGTTACCTGGTGAGGTAGACATTGAGGGCATCTCCTATGAGGAGCTCTTGCCCGAGGACGAGTCCGCCCAGAATGTGAAGGAGAAGGAGCGCAGGAGGAGAGGAGAACTGCTTCGCTTAGTGAACTTTTCGGAGTAAGGGGTGCATTACTGCTCCTTGGGCAATTTCTTTAAAATAATTAGTCACCTAACTACGTCCTTTATTAGCGATAATTGCTCTAAATTGTTTCAGCAACTTACATCAAGTGCATTCATATTTTACCTTTGTGCTTTTGTCTGCTATTCCATGAATTTGGGGCTCAATAGAATATAGATCTTTTTAACTCTTAGAGAAATGTGCTTTTTTGTAAATATAAGTGGCCTGATTTATTTATTCAAAACAGGTTAACGCTGGAACAGAAGGAACTCTGCCGTTGTAGACTGAAATTATTAACCTACTTAGACCGGCTGGCCACCTATGAGGTAGGGGCTAGTTTTAATCAAGCCAGTTATGTTTATTTGGTCTGTCATTACAAATGCTGTGGCTGCCCTGATACCTGGCTTTCTTGGTCTTTAGAAGTACTTAGGTGGGAAAAGTTCATTGTGCCCAGAAACAGGTTCTCTTGTGTACCAGTGTTAGTCAAGTTAGAGGTTGTGAAGGGCCAGAGGGATGTTGTTAGTCTAGGGAACAGGAGTGCTTTAGCCACGTCACTGTATCTGTTTCCTGCATCTGCAGTCTTTCATTTACTTTCATTTTATATTTCAACTTTAAGGTTACGGAATACAGCTGTCTCCAGTACCAAATTTTAGTATATAATATGTTTTAATAATCCTAACGTGAATATTTTATTTTAATGACTTGTTAGTAGGTTGAACTTAGTTAATTGAACTTTGATCCAGTGATGGCCAAAATTAGACACTTGAACTTAAAAAAGTAGACTTCGTATCTGTTTCTTCAGGTAGGCACACGCAGATGTCGCCACGTTGGGCATTTCCGTGGCGCTCTGCACTGTAAGGAGAAACATTTCAGTACATACCCAGCTCAGACTGCTCTCCCAGTGCCCCGATAGCTGAGGTTACCCAGGATGGCACACATTTCTAGCCGTGCAAGTGTGACTCCGCTTGCAGGTTACGTTCTCAGCCTCTGGATGTCTCCTCTCTGTGGGCATACCCTTATTGGCCCTGGGACTGGCACATAGCAGGCACTCAGGATGTCACACCCAATGATGTGATGCCTATCCCCAGAGTAATGGAGGTGTTTAGTCCTTCTGATGCCTGCAGGCAAATCCCAAAGCATTTGATTCCCTGCCTGCTAATATGATGGAAGTGCTTTTAGATAAAATACTAGTGACAAAAGAGGGCTAGTTCTGCAGTTATTAAAAACCATAGCAATGGGTATATCCTTTCACGCAAACAGGTTACAAAAACTTCCTAATCTATAGTACAACCATTTTGAATGTTGGATGATCATATTTTTAAAAGCATAGCATTTAATTATGTCTGGGCTCTGTGATATTTTGAGGTAATATATAAAAGCATGTTGTGAACTGCGGAAGTCAGTATAAGATATAGTTTATCATTCTTTTATTGTTAGCCCTCATATTACCAATGACAAGATCTTGAAAAGTTCCAGTTTCTTTTTTTTCATTATTCTTTAGTTATTGAATTGGTATTTCCTGTTTGACAGTAGTAAGGACATTTATTATTACATGGTAATAGTGATATTTAAAGTATTTGTTAAACCCACTGTTTCAGGGAATTAAATTAAGCTTTTGAAAGGTGAAGTTGAATTTGGCTGTTAAAGCCTAGAAATGGAGATATCCTATATAATATAATAAAAGCCTAATATGCAAATAGATCTAACGGCAGAATGACCAGTCGCTATGACTTGCACTGACCACCAGGGAGGCAGATGCTCAATGCAGGAGCTGCCCCAGCCCGCAGGCCCCAGGCCAGCCAAGGCGGGTGCCAGCGGGGGGCCCCCCAATCGCCCTGGTGTTTGTCCCCTAGATTGGCCCTGATCGCCGGCCAGGCCTGCCCATGCACAGATTTCGTGCATCGGGCTTCTAGTATGGGTACAATGGCTAATAAGTAGATAGTGCTAGAGATAGGCATTGCATTTTAATCACAGGGCATGGCTTATTTTATTAATTATGTGATAGATGAGATGAAAATGGACTCATTTAAACGTTATTCAAGTGCCTGCTACATGCCAGATATTAAAACAGTGCTGGAGGTCAAGAGGTGACAAAGAAACAATCTGTTTCTAGGTAGGAAATAACTGATGATAATGAAGGTGCGAAACGTTGGGAGGGAGCCTAATGGAGAAGAAAGTTCCCTTTTTCCTGGAGATATCTGAGGCGACACTACATCAGGAGAAATAGGGGTCCTGTTTCAACTAGTCCTGAATAAAGGAAGGCAGGTCTAGGGGCTCGGGACCCGGGAATGGAGGCTCCGCAGAGGTAGGGGTTTGTGTTTGCTGCAGTCTCCCCGAGCTTAGAATGATGCCTGGTTTGCTGAGCTCAGAAAATATTTGTTAGGGGTTCAGTAGGGAAGAGAACCCACACATGTGCTGAGGACCTTTGTCAGCTAGTGTCAGTTCCCAGAGTGGATACTATTAACCTCTCCATTTCATGGGTATGAAAACAGGCTTAGAGGAGGTAAGTAATTGGTCCAAGTAAACGGGGAGCAGGAATGCATAGCTGGGCCTCCCTGTTGAGGATCCGCAGCTGACACAGAGAGGCCTGTGGAGTGAGGTAAATGTGCTCCTGAAGCAGTGAGTGGAGGGGAGGAGCGGTGGTTAGAATGGTTGTGGCCATACTCGGAGAGGCCTTTCCTGCTGTGGCAGGAGTTGCATTAACTTGCATTGTTGTCAGCGGCTGGCCGGGTAGTTGAGGAAGTAGTGGGGAGTGGGCATTGGAGCCTGGGGTGTGGGCCGCTCTCCCAAGAAGTCTGACGGTGGAGGGAGCAGAGAAGGTGGTGGCTAGAGACCTCGAAAGGCTTAAGGGCTGTTTTCACAGAAGAAGGAAGTGTTGTTTGAATGCGAATGGGAATGAGCCAGGAGAGGGTGAGGGGGAATTTACTGAACAGAAGAGAGCGGAGATGATGTGCATTGAGTTCCTCTCCCCCCACTTCTCTGTCTGCTCCTCTGCCTGCTTTTCAGATCCAGATCTCCCCCCCCCCCCCCCCCCCCCCCCGCCCACCACCGCCCCGCACCTTTTAAATGGTGTTTGTTGTTCCTCAGTCTCCTTTCATTTCATCCTACTTCCTTTCCCTGGAATCACACTTGCTTCTGTACTAGGAACTGCATCACATGTGTGAATCATGTTCCACTCCAGAACTCCTCACCTGTGTACCCACCTGCCTCCCGGGCAGCTCCTGCTCCTTGTGCTGTGGGCCCAAACTCAACATGTTCCCAAGGGAACTTCTCCCTCCTCATCTCCTCCACGTGTCCTCATTCTTCCCTCTTTCCCCTCTCAGTGAATTAATTCAGAGTTAACAGTACTTATAGCTTACTTATTATGTATGCTACGTTTCTGGGGTCAGCATTGAACGTGGCAGACGTGAGCCCTAAGTCATACATCGTAGTGGGGAGACCTACACGTGCAGTCGCCCTGGCTAACTCCTTCCTGTTTCTGCTTCGTGCTGCTCCTGGGAAGCCTTCCCTGCCCTCCCGGACGAGTGTTTCCCTTTGCCTGGTCCTGTTGGCTTGTTTGTCTTCATACTAGATTTTTAAATAATATAGACTATATATATTATCATTTTTCTTTTTTTAAATTTAAATTCTTTATTGTTTAAAGTAACACATAAGTCTCCTTTTCCCACCATTGACCTTTCCCCCAGCCGCTCCCACCCCCCAGCACATGCCCTCACCCTCCTACTGTCTGTGTCCATTGGTTATGCTCATCTGCATGCATACAAGTCCTTTGGTTGATCTCTTACTCCCGCCTCCCCCCTTCTCCCCTGCCTTCCCTCTTAGGTTGGACTGTCTATTCGATGCTTCTGGCTCTATTTTTGTTCATCAGTTTATATTGTTTATTATATTCCACAAATGAGTAAGATCATGTGATATTTATCTTTCTCTGGCTTATTTCGCTTAGCATATTTTTATTGATTTAAGAGAGGAAGGGAGAGGGAGAGAGAGATAGAAACATTAATGATGAGAGAGAATCATTGATCGGCTGCCTCCTGCACGCCCCCCATTGGGGATCAAACCTCCAACCCGGGCATGTGCTCTGACCAGGAATCAAATCATGACCTCCTGGTTCAAGTTAATCATGACTTAACCACTAAGTCATGCTGGCTGGGCCTGTACTAGATTTTAAGCTATTTGAGGACAGGATCCATGTACTTACTGTTCATTGCATTACTGCTGCCTGTCACAGTGCCCCTAGCACATAGAAGGCACTCTGTAGACATTGGTTGAAAGATTGAATGGCTCCTTCCACATGTGACCGAGGTCACTACAGCAGCATACAGTTCTCAGACGGCGTGGCAGGTGCTGATCATGCATGCCAGGCGTGGCTGTTGCTTGTTTAATTTTGCCAGGTGGTGGCTGTTAGTTGTCCTACTGTAATTAATTTAATTTTTATTGCCTATTTACTTCTGGATTTTAAAAAATTAACAGCATTTATGAACATCGCCATTTTCAAAATAAGGGCAAGACTGCAGATGTAGTACTTTAAATAACAGTTGACAGTGTAATTAACTCAGGCCTTATTTATTTAGGTGCACAGAATTGTAAAGGTTTTTAATATATCCCTGTCATTGATATTTAAAAGGCTTTTCATTAATCCCTGTTTTCCTTCAGCAAATCCTAGGAGTGTCCCATGCATCCGAACAGAGCTATGACGCAGAATTCTTCAAGAAGTTCAGAAATCAGAATATTGTTCTCTCAGCCAGAACTTACGCGCGGGTAATTGCTTTTTTATAAATAAAACAATTGTGGTTATTAACAATTTCTAAATCTTTGAGCTATCCAGTTAATGTTACAGCATACATATACCATTACATTTCCTTTTTTTGTTGTATTATAAGTAAATACGCAAAACGAAATCATATTCAAAAAAATTTTATTCTTCATTCTGACTTTTAAAAATAAATGTTTTTATAGCTTTAGATTGAGAAACATGACACAGACTAGGAAGAATCAGGACTGTTTCACAATACTTCACACCAGATCTGCATAAAAAGTCAATGAAAAGGTTTTGAATGTTGTCAGACTTTATTTCTAAAGTTCACGCTGGAAACGGGCCCTTGCCTTCTGCGCAGGAAAGTAACGTACCGGCCCTGGAGATTCTGTTCACCTACCACGGGTCATACCTGCTCCCTCATCGCCTCGCCATCCTCTCCAACTTCCCCGAGACCACGTCCCCTCACGAGTATTCTGCTCTGCTGCCCGAAGCTTGGTATGTGCCTCGTTAACGGAATTGTACCTACTTTCTAAATTATGACTGTTTTTTTGTTTCATGCTGAACCCCTGAAGTTGCACAGTAATTTTAATGTAACCTATTTAAACCTTGTTTCTGATTATTAAGCTATTTCTGACTTATTTTTAAATGATCCTGAAACCACACTGTGTCTCAGCAGAAGGGGGACCACCTTAACTTGATGGGCATGGACTTCCCTTTTTCCGAAAGCCCCCTGATTGGACTGCGGTGCGCTCAGCATGTCCTGTTTTCCGGTTAAGAGCAGCTTTCAGGGTAACGAGATCTGTTTGAGTTAGTTATAACTTTCAGAAAGTGAGGTGTAGTCTGACCACCTTAGGAGGAGGCCCAGGGGCCCAGGGCGACTGAATCCTGCTTCTCTCAACAACCCTTTCTCCTCTGAAGTCCCAGAGGCGCAAAGACCCGTGCGAGATCAAACAGCACTGACCGTTCCTTAGACTAATGCTCCTGATCTCGGGTCGAGGCTATTTGATGTGTTGTAACATGTGACATAGACTTCCAGCCCACTGGCTCCACTTAGTCCCAGTGTACCACCCAGGGGGCTTCTGGGGGCCAGCACATCCCTTCTGGAGAATGAGGAACAGAGAAGGTATTGCCTCAGTGCACAGCCCAGAGATGGGTAGGCCATCAGCCCAGGCCTGAGCAGACCCGGGAGAGAGGGGAGGGCAGAGCACACCTTGCTTGCCAGTGACTGCAGAGACAGAAGGCAAGGCCATCCAGCCACTGTGAGACCTCTCACCTGCAGGGCACCAGCCCACTCGTACCTGTGGCTCCGTCATCAATTGCATGATGCGTCCTTTCTGACTTTGGGTTGATTTATCTTTAAAATGAATGGACAGCCCCTGTCTTGCTTATTTGCATTGCATGTGTTTAGTAACAGGTGAATCGATAGATATGAAATCTGTGCGCACACTGTAAAACACCATAAGGGATTATGACACACCTGATTGAAATCATTGTTACAGCCCTTTACCTACTGGCAGCTTACCGTTTTAAGGCACGCTATTGGAACTGGGATCATTTGGCTTCTTAATTCCTTCCCCACCACCCCAGCTCAGTGTCATGGTTGTAGGCTTAGGTGTCGATGATGATGACCAACATTTATGGAGTAATTACTGTGTATGGGCACGCACTTCTATCTGGTTTCCGAACACTGTTGGTATTATCCTGCTATTCTAGAAAGCTGAGATTTACAGAGGCTTATTAATATGTTAAACTCCATATAAGTGCAGCCTGGATTTGAACCTATATTTATTTAGAGTCAGTAGGCTCTGAAAAGATAAGTTATAAGCTCCTTATTTTGCACTACTTTAGTACTAAAAAGCTAGTTTTTGTTAGGATAAAAGTGAACCAAAAGAACGTGCTGGGAATGCCCTTTTGTCTCCCACACTATTGCTTTAAATCTGAATAGTGATATGTAAGTATATTTTATAAATATGTATTTATAAATATTTTCTAATATAATTAATTTATTGTTTTTTCCCTCTTCGCAAAATAGATCTAATTTGAATGGAAAGGACTTTTTCTATTGTAAATTGTTAATACAGAGTAAGTGCTACTGTTTCTTAAAGTGCTTTTAAAGGCAATTTCTCCTTAAATTTGAATGCATTTATTGTCACTGTCTCCTGATGATTGCTTAGGTAAACATTTGATTTTCACCTGAAATTTCATTGCAAAATAGTTTTACAGTGCACAGTGCTACATTGTCTTTGAATACCCTATGTTTTCTGTATGGGGTCCTCCATAAACTGATTTAAAATGTGACAGATACTTCAGATATACAGTATTGCCGTGGAGGACCATCAGAAGATAAAGTAATTTTGCATCTTTGTTTTGAGATATGTTGCTTAGACAAACTTTGAAAAGACTGATTTCTTATGGGTCCATAAGTTATGTCCATTTTAAACACATTGAAAAAATATAGACTTTTTTTGGTTAATCTTTGTTTTTCAAGACAGTCTTCACATTGAGTATACTTTGGGTCTGTCTCTCAGAGTAGACGTGACTGCAAAGCCAAACCACAGCTACGTCTCAGGCCCCGCCTCTTCTGTGAGGTCGTCCGTAGTTATTCCTTTCCCTGTGTTCTCATAATTCTTTGTTCATTCTTGTAGTAACCACTTTTTCCATCGTATCGTAGCCGTCATTTGTATATCTCCTTTTTTCCTCTTGTTCCCTTCTGTAACAAACGCTCAGCTTCAAACCCAAACAAACTCTTACAGGCAGAGACCATCTCTTCCTTATTTGTGGATCCCCAGGGCCTCAGGTGGTGCTTGGTAGTGGGTTCTCTGAAAATGTTTGCTAAGTGGGTAAGTCAGGCCCTCCTGTGCCCATTTATAAAAGACTAAAGGATGTCCTGAAGAGAGTTCACTTTGCTTCCTGGCACTTACACATCCATGATATGGCCATTTGTCTTCTTCACTTTATCCGATCACCCTTGCCATCCTGTTTACAGTTTACCTCACTTTGCATCCTCTCTTGTTCTATTTCTTCCTAGCATTTATCACTATCTATTTCAGGTTGAGTTTTAACTTATTTGTCTTGTTCATTGTCTGTTTGCCTTTCTAAGATGTCAGCTCCAATAGGAAAGGGAGTTTTGTATTTTGTTTCTGTGCTTACCCTCTGCACTTAGGATAGTGCCTGGGACATTGTAGGCACTCAGTAACTACTTGTTGGGTGGGTGAATAAATGAATGCATGAGCATAAATTCCATGAGGATAGGACTTTGTATCTTGTTCACTAATATAGCCTTAGTGTCTAGAGGAATGCTTGGTACAAAGCAGGAACTTGGAATTGTTTTGAATGAACGTGTGGATTGGTGTACGTTGTTTTGCATGAATGCATGTACTAATTGGAGCAGGCTCAAGCTGTACAATATTTTGGAAAGCAGTAGTAAGTTGTGCCAACAAGTTGACCTTTTAACTACTCTGTTTTGAGAGCCCATTGGCAGAACTTTTGCCTTGGCATTTAAACAAAATTTGATTTACCAGTTTTCATTCAACAAAATTTTAGGATTATGATTGCTGGGAAACTTCCATGGTATGTATTATTTTGTGTTTTATATTGTCACTCTTAAATCACCATGTGTATTTGACATTGATGGAATGTGACTGAGTTTTGTAAAACTTTGGAATTACATTTTCTGTCATAGATGATACATCTCTTTATTAGCTACCGTCTTAGTTTGTCACTGCTATAAAGCATTGACACTTTATACTCTAGGTGACTGTTTCAGTTTTTAAGCAGAAAGGTGACATTTTTACCATCTTTATTGGCTCCCATAATTTATGATTAATAACTTTTTTGTAAACCAAAAGGAATATATGTTTTTTGGACTTTTGGTATTTTTGATGTTTATAGCACATTTTTTTCTTTTTTCAATTACAATTGACATTCAAAATAATATTAGTTTCAAGTATTATAGCACACTTTAGAAGGATTATTTAGAGTTTTCATTTATGCCTCTTTTTCCATTGTAAAACCTTTTCAGAATGATGAAAGTATCTAGTTTAAAAGGTTGTATTTAAACAGTTGTCTGTTGAAAGGAAATGGCATAGGGGTGAGAGCACTGACACTAGAGCCACGTTGCCTAGATGGATGATCTTGGGTTAAGTTTTTGACTGTGCCTCAGTCTTCTCATCTGTACAGTGGTGATGCTTACAGCACTTACTTCATACTGTTGTGAGAATGATTAATGAGTTATTAATGTATATAAAATACTGAGAACAGTGCTTGGCACTAAGTAAGGGCTACTTAAGTTTTAGCAATTATCATCAGTGCAGAATTTCATGTTGTGAAAATAACGTTACGTCACCAATTATGTAGATCATGTGGCATGTCACTGCGATCTTATGTCAGTTACACCTGGTCCCACCTTCAGAAACTGCTTTGTCCTGGAGCATGAACAACACTCCCACCTGCCTTAATGTAGTTACATGAGAGACGTCCCTGGGACTGCACAGGCAGGGTCGCTTTGTGCCATGCATACCCTAACTCCTGTGTTTGTCCCTCGCATGGCATTTCATTCCCTTACCAACTCAGAATCACCCTGCTTTTCTCAGCCTCTGTCCCTTTTGTGCATTCTGTCCCAATGCTGAGGCAACAGAAAATCCAGGGTCTCCGGGAGTTTCCTCATTATCGCTTTTCACTGGGCAGTGCCGGCGGGTGAATACGTTTTCTATCCCTTTCTTCTCACTGATGAGTTGTCGTCACTCACCCAAAGCTTAGAAGGCCTTTGAGTAACGGATTTGGAGGCTGTGTTTCTGTTTTCAGAGGTTGCTAGTATCCTGCAGCATTATTTACTTATTTTATAACCAAACTAACACATATCTCATAATAAAGTGCTATGAATATATTGACACACGCAATGATGCTTAATAGCTGTTGAATGAACAAATGATGGTTATGTGAAGAGATTTGGAAAACACAGGGGTTGGTGTGGCAAAGTCAGTAAGATGCAGTTAAAAGCAAACTCTCCGAAGCAATCGGGAAAGGATGGTTTCAGGCCACAGCCAAGTGGTGCCCTGGTCATGTTCCCTGCCACCCTATCACATTAGATGTATGTATACCTTTCGTGCACTCGTAAATCATATTTTTGGCTCTATCTATTTTTGACTCTGTGTTAAGCACAACCATTAGGACCATTTGGCCATGGTACACTTTTACTTTTATTTAAATTTTTAAAATTGTAAAATGCACATAACAAAATTTACCCATATTAACCATTATCATGTACAAGTACATTCACATTGTTGTGCAACCAGTTTTCAAAGCTCTTTTTTATCTTGTGAAACAATGGTCCCCAGTAAACCGTAACTCCCCAATTCTCCTTCACCCAGCCCCTGACGACTTTCTGCACTGTCTGTCTCTGTGAGTTGGACTATACAGTATTTCTGTTTTTGTGGCTGGCTTAGTGCCCGTAACATAATGTCCTCAAAGCACAGTAGCCTCTTAGTGAAATTAACATTGCTGTTGGGAAGATGTAGAGTGGCTTCCACCTGTGGGCCATGGTTCTCTTTGCTGCAGAAGGATTTCTTAATAAAACAAGGGACACAGCTAAATTCCAGTTCAAGATGGGAGGTTGCCTCCCCATGATTACCTGACGCCTTATGGAGACCCTCTTCATCTTTTGATGATAAACTGAAGGGAACTTCTGACATCTCTCCTAATGCCTTGTTTTCTAAATCTTGGATTTGAATAGCCAGATTTGGAGACTTTTTCTGTTATTATAACAGCATAAAATTTGTCATAAAAGCAAAACATCAATATGCATTTTATTAAAATTCTCAGTAGGAGACATCTTATTTAGGTAAAATTGATTTCCCATATAACTTAAATCACCAATAAAGAATTTACCTTTAAAAAGATCAGATGACATTACTCTTGTTCTTAACTGAACACTAGTAGGACTTTACTTTTTACCATTTTCAGTTTCAAATTGATGTTTTGATATTTTACATTTCAGCGATGAAATAATTTGAATTGTCTTTTTCATTGAAGTCAAATTTGACCCTAGGCAGCTCACAGTTCAGAAAGTAAATTATTGTTTGGTTGATATTTTTCTTTTTATCCTTGAAAGACAATAGAAGACAGTACTGGAATCAGTTACTCTTGCCTTAGTCTCATAGTTTTAAGGATATTGTAGACATTTTTCTCCCATAAGAAACAAAGCAGTGTTTCTTGCAAAGCAGATGTTGATTTTGAAGTTCAACTTCTTTTTGGTGAAATTTATAACTAACCATGAGTACATGTGAACTGATTTAAGACTTAACGCATTTCTAAATTGCTTTATATGAGTTTATTTTCTTGAAGGAACACTTTATAGAAGATGAATGAGTCATAGGAAATTTTGTGTTAGTTAATACAAATGTAGGGATACTTACTTGCCATATAGAGACATTCTGTTACATGAAATCGGTGGATACAGAATGAGTCAGATGTGGTCCCTGTCCACAGATAAATTAGAATCTAGTAGGAAAATCAGACAGATTAGGTATAGATATGATACCATAAAATTAAAATGTGTCTCATAGGAGGGATATAGATAGGGTTAGAAGTGGGAGAGATTACTTCCTGTTACAACAAAGGTAAATGAATAAGAGGCAGGTTGTGTTCTAGGTCTTGAAGGTTGAGTGTGTTTCTGAGGTTTGGAGGTTTGAATAGGTAAGAGTCTGAATAAATATTTAATGTGAAGTTGTTCCATCTCCTTAGTCCTCACCTAAATCACATTGTTTAGTCACAGAGTCTAAACATATTCCCAATTACTAGCAATTTGTTAGTTGAAAATGAATTAGTGCAGACGATTTCCAATAAACAATATGAATCTCTTTTTACTTATGTTTTATGTAGCCTAGTCCTGTTCATAAAGATTTCTCTTTTCTTCCCTGAAATTTTTAAAAGGCAGTTTTTATTGGGCATTCTATTCCCACCATAATTTTGTTGTTGTGATGAAATATCACCACAACTGTAGCCTTGATCGTTAAATGTTATGGAAAGATTGGGGCATTGCATTCACTTTTTGGTTCTCACAGGAAACATAAAAATGTTTCTTTTCCCTTTAAAATGGAAAAGTTGATTAGTTACCTAATCAGAATTCAATTCCCATACGTGCAGTTTATTTCTGAGCTGCTCTGAGCAAAGAACAATAAATTGGTTTGTATTTTAGTCTTGGAATAAGCATTTGGCCTTCACGATGACTGTTAACAGAGAGGAATACAGAGAGCACTTTACGGAATGGGCTGTGTCGGCAGTTTCTGATCCAAGAATAACCTGGTGTTTGGACCAGGAAAGAAGGCCTAATCGCCTCTTCCGTCTGGGCGCGGGGTCTGGGCAGGCAGCGGGAGGATTGATTGGCATGTCTCCTGGCACGGTGGGCAGGTTAGATCTTGACTTAATTAGCTCTTGTCTTTGTTTATTTAAAGCAACAAAATTAGGATTTAAGGCATTTTCTTTGATTAAGAAGGTACAAACAAAATTATTTCAGAGTGATTTTTATGGGGCTTGGAAAGTATGTTGGTACTGATATTTGTTATGCATTTGATACCCTAAAAAGTGCTAGGGAAATGAGGTTGTACTGATGAATTCTTTTCCTCTTTTATTCCACAAACATTTCATGATTGGGTATGAAACAGGTTTTAAAAATTTACGAGTTTTATGTTTTACATATAATTCTCATAGCATGTTAATGAGAGAAGCAGAAAAGGAATTATCATCCTGCTTTGAGAGCAAAACATTTGAGAGGCATTAGTGAAATACGTTCGGAGTTAATGAGTTATTCAAAAATACTTTTAATTACATTATTGTGTTAGTGTGTATATAACTACTGTCAAGTGTTTTACTCTGGCTTAATACAGTTTATAGTTTCTGAATTTTATTTTGTTCCCCTAACAATTGTTATTAGGTTCAGCATTGTCTAGTGATTCCACATGGTACTATTTTCATAGTGATGAGATTTTTCTTTCATTATTTATTTTCTTCCAACATTTAAATAACTTGACCAATAACTTGAGAACATGTGATCCTGAGGAAGATTATAACATCTTTTGGATGGTTGAACTCCCTCTGGAAATAGTCTGTATAATTCTTTTTGATCACACTATATCTTTTCCAGTCAAGATTTCATTAATATGTAAATACTTGTCTGTAATCGCAGTGAATCTTTTTATCACACTATGTTTAATTAACATATAAATAACCCTGAGAGACACTTTTCCAATTTCTGATATGGGCACGCCTGTGTAAATATTGTATTTATAATAAGTGCTATTAAGAATCAAATTCATATTTTGTAGACAAAGCACATGCATTAGCTTAAGAAATGTTTTGACCTCGACGTGAACCCATTTTTTAATCCTAAAAGTTTACATGCTATCTACATACACCGACTTTGGGGAGAAAATCCGTGACACATATGAATGTTGGGATCACAGCACGATACTGACATGTTTGATGTGCAGACGTGATCGTGTGGTCCCCTGGAGAGCGAAGGCTTTCATCGGAATCAGGTGTATGTCTTGGTCCTGATCCCTCCCAGCTGTTACTCTGGGGATGTCCCTCAGCTTCTCGGCACTTCAGTTTCTTTCCCTGTGAGATGGGGCGGTTGTGTCGGTGTTGTGGTGACAACCTGTTCTCAGGGCCATAGCCGCGGCACAGTTCCGAGCGTGTCATTGGTGTTCCGTGACAGCAGAGGTGAAGGCCGCAGAGGACACGGCTGCAGCAGCAGCAGCAGCAGTTCTTGGTACATTGGGTGGGAATGCATGCTGTAGAGACCTGTCAGTGTTGCGTGCATTCAGTCTTGCAAAGGACCGATGAATAAACCAAATACAAAACTATACCAGGGACTCTTCCTCCCCGATGGCACCGATGGCTTGGTTTCTCGTCTGGGACAGCGCCCTGTTCCTGGGATCAGGCACCTGAGATTTTATATTTGTCATTCATCGTTCAGATGAACTTTCATGTCTTCATTAAGTCTTATCCTGGTTCTTAAGAGTTTCGTTGTTGTTATTTTTGAGAGTTCCGATTTTAGAATGAAAATGTCAGTGGATCTGTTCCCACTGATTGTGAAAACGTTCATTCAGAAAGTCAGTGATGAGTTTTGAGCTCATGCTGTTACTCACCTGCGAATTGGTAATTGTAAATGTGATTTATGGGGAGTTGGAGGGGTCCAGGTCCTCGAGGGGTGTGTTTTCACTCTTGCCTCTCTCTACACATGGCGAACATCCGAGAATCCTGGTTAGTTCAGGACGTCTTATTAGTCTCTGCTCTATTTTCTAAGTAATTTATTAATTAAATTGAGTTCCGTTGGTCCAGAAGAGAATTCTAAATAATGCCTTTAGATGGTTTTTCCATCTTGGCGTTCTGAGTGATAACTAACTTTTTAATTGGTTTTCCATTGAGTGAGATTTGTTCAGTGATGGTAACAACAGTGTATGCCCAAATCATTATTATTTTTTTTTTTTGTCCTTTATTTACCGGAACATTTTCTCCTATGCTAATAATAGAAATAAATATATCTCCACATCTTAAAACCAGTGCCTGAAAGGGGCAATTAGTAGTAATTCACTATTTAGCTTTTTGTTTCCAAGGCATAGAATATGAGTGAAAGAACTTTTGTACATCTATTCTTGATAATGTTTCTTTGAAATAAAAAACTTACATTTAGTGTGAGAAATAATTGGTGAAGGAATAGTTGAACATAACAGAACTTGTTAGATTCATTCTTTTCCTGCTGACAGGTAAATGTTACCTTCAAATGAAACCAGCAAAGGTTATTGTTTGGAATAAAACAATGAACAGGCTTCAGAGCAAAAGCAGTCATTATTTTGTAAAGAAATAATTTAAGTTTACTGTGTACTTTCCCTTTAAAATGGGGATGATGCATTTAAATTTTAAGACTTCCCAAGCGAAGGAGAAACAACAGAAAAAAAGATGAACTAAAATATGTAAATGTTGTTTGTAGGATTTTAGATGCCAAGTTTAAGGTTTGCAACTAACCAGGCTTTGTACAATTCTTTAGAATAAAGCAGTATGTTTTCTAGGTTTTGTTTTGAACCACAATTTCACATAACCCACCTAGTGATAAATTTACATGACTAGTATTTTTGTTGTGAACAGAATTAATGAAAAGGTTTTCTCTGCATTTTATTAAGCATTCTATCATTCTGCCTAGCTTATGAAAGAATAAGTAGCTAAAATTTGGGTGTGTTTTTTTAGAAAGTAATGAGAGAACTAACCAATTATTTTGAAATGTAAAATTCAAAATAATTGTGACATTAGGGGAATGTATATTCTGAAATCTCTCTCCCCGCCCAAAGCTTAATGACATATTTAACTATGTAGATTGTATGCCATTACTAGTATAGCTTGCCCTTTCTTCAGTTCAGTAATCTAAATTAGGAAAGCATTCTTGTTCTCATTCTCATATCTGCAGGTCCCCTGTACATGTACCTCCTGACATGCCTGTTTCTTATGAGCAAACTGTCCCCTTTCGTTGCTCTATTCAGTTTTGAATTTTTGTGATACTCATAGGATCACTTTAAAGAAATTTGTTATGCTGTCAATTAATTCAGTTGACAGACGTTATTTTAGAGTCTGCTAAATGTTTTCCTGAGGATAGACAATAGACAATAGACAAAACAAAGATGTTTTTACTTTAAACTCCTAAAATGGGTTCTAAAATAATTTGCTTTATAGTCATCCTGTAAGAAAATGAAAGAGCAGGGAGATTTTTTCTTTTTTTTAAATAACCATTGATGATGAAAAATAAGGTCAAGCCATATTTGGTGGTAGTTTCATTTGACTAGTAACCAACGTACTGGTGTAGATTGGCTTATACCTTACTTTAAATATATCCTTTCAATATGCATGTAAATGGTCCGTATTCACAAATCTAACCTGGTGGCTCCTATGTCTGAAGCAGAGGATGCTGGGAATGGGGATGGAATTGTGTTTGGGGCCAGATGATAGTCCCATGTCCTTTCTGGAGGCAGGAGAGTGTGCTAGCTCCAAGTGCAAGCTCTGGTCTGGGCTCTGTGATCCTGGTTACAGCTCAGCTCTGTCACTTATTGGCTTTACGAGGAGGGGCAAGTCAACCTAGGCCTCAGGATTTCTCATAATAATATCAAGAAGGCAATATTATCTACTACATTAGATTGGTAGGACTAAGTGAGGGAGTATGTATTAAAACCATTTTATCCTGTCTGACCCATAGTAATAGATCAGTGAATGTTGAAGATTATTACTGTTGCTGATCGTCACTGATCAACTGCCAGCACTATTATCGGTGGTGATGAGCACATTAGAACATTCAGTTGCGCTGTGTGCCTTGAGAGTGCAGCAGAACCACTTTACATTAACCTAGGACTCTCCAGGCCTGCCTTTGGACTTGTTTTTACTACATGTTCTGATAAAAATGGGTGTGTTTTCTTACCCATTCTGATCAGTGAAGCTTAACAAAGTTTTACAACTAATTATTTTTGCTGAGGGCTCCAGGCCATTACGAATTATTTTATCAATAACCCTTGTATCTAATGTATACTTCGTATAGAAACTACAAATCTCAAACTTGTGATACATTTTTCTAAAATTCTTTTAGAAAGCATTTTGTGTAGCTTGTGGAACCGTATCTGCATTAATTAGAATTTTCCAACTTCCTCAGTTCATTGCTGTAACTCATTCTCATGTTGGAAGAGTGAACATTGCATCCAAATGTTCTTTTTTACTTTTCATTTCAGTAAAAATGAATAAAATCTTTGATAAAATCGTTATTGATAAGGAAGAAAACAAAATAGTTTTTATCTGTGATAAAATCATTATTGATAAGGAAGAAAACGAAATAGTTTTTCACTTGGTGACATTCATTCTAAATAATCACCTGTGTGCTTCAGAAATTTAAAAATCTGAACTCAAGTGCCTTAAAAATATCTCTGGTACAAAGTTATCTAGGACATTACATGCTAGCTAAAAAGTGGATAAAATACTGTGTTTAAAATATTGTATGATACATTTTGTATTACATATATCTAACGGGAAAGTTAGAATTTGTATAACTCGCTCCAGTAATAATACTGCAGGGGGTGCTGTCCAGCACTGCCCATCCCAGGCATCCCTCTTCCACTCTAAAACCCTCCAGGGGTCTCTTGCCACCTTTTACATGAGGCCTATCTCTTCATCAACATAATTTTCAAACATTTACGAACTGTTTCTTGTGCAAGGCGTGACTTACAACCTAACAGGACAAGAGAGTACAAAACATAACCTAATAATATACAGAAGTGCAATTCTTTCTCTGGGGCTATGGTCAATTTTAGGAAAATGCTACTATTGGTACTCAGAAATATGACACAGAATGTCTTCTTGAACTATAAGAGCAGACAATTGAAATTTGATTTTACATTTTGGTGTTTTTTCTAAATTCAGAGTGTTTCTGTTGTTTTCATGGATTCTTGGGTTGTGAGAGCTAAGAGGGATCTTAGGGATAGCGTTCGGAGGGCTTCATTTTACAAGGCCACGTGCTCAAGGCTGCACAGCTCATCGAAGCAGATGCTTCTGTTTGCCGGGCCTCCCGCTTTCCAGCACGTCACTCTGCGGTGCTACCCTACAGTTTTACCTCCCTTTCCCTTTCTGACTCCGTCTCTGGTTTTTGGTCTCCTACATTATTTTTTTAACTAGTGGCCCAGTGCACAAAATTCATGCACATTAAAAAGGAATTAATTAGAGGAAATATTGTAATATTGCTATTTGCCCTTTCTCTATAATACAAGTGTCAGAGATGAAAGAGAATTAGTAAAATGGATATGAAAATCTCCCTCCTGTAAGAGTCTGGGCGCGCCACAGGACCCAGAGTCAAGTCCCTGCACATCTGTGCATGCTGAGAAATCACTTGAGACTCAGACCCGACTGGCCCCAACCCCACTGGGCAAGACCCAGACCCGGCTGGCCACACACCCATCAAGCCCCTCCCCCTGCAGCATCACATCAGTGCTGGGCAGGGACACATGCAGGCAGCATCACATCTCCGGCCGGGAACACACACAGGCAGTGTCACATCACCGGCTGGGGATGCAGGCAGACAGCTTCATGTCAGCACTGGGTGGGGACGCACGCAGGCAATGCCACGTCCCAGGCCAGGGACACACACAGGCAGTGTCACATCACCGGCTGGGAACGCAGGCCGGCAGCTTCACGTTAGCACTGGGCAGGCCTCTGTGCGCCTCCATCAGGGGCCACCCCCAGGCCTGGCTGTGCGGAGGCCCTCCTGGTGATAGCAGTCCCCGCCCACCTGCCCCTGCTGTGCATGCCACTTGCTGAGTGGTTGTGACATGACGGCGTCCCGGATAATTTGCATATTCCTCTATTATTAGTATAGATTATGAATTTATTTGAACAGCTTATTCTTTTTATTGCTTTTATTGGTGACATTGGTTAACAAAATTATACAGGTTTCAGGTGCACAATTCTACAACACATCATCTATATACACGGTATTGTGTGTTCATTATCCCATCAGGCCTTTGCCTCTTTTAGATTCTCCTCTTCACTTTTTTTTTTTTTAAATTACTTTATTGATTAAGGTATCACATATTTGTCATCAACCCCCTTCCCAAAATAATTTCTTTACTCTTGCTATTTCCTATCTATATCTATGCTGCCCAGTACAGTAGCCATTAGTCACATATGGCTATTTAAATTTTAATTAAAATTAATTAAAATGAAAGTTCTCTTTTTTAGTATCAGTAGCCCCATTTGCAGTGCTTTATACATGTACTTGTAGCTAGTGGTTCCTTCTTATGATCATAAGAAGTTAGGTAATTTTTGAGGGCAGGGGACCATTTATGTTGCTATTAAGAACATAAAATATGGGCTCCTGATAAATGTTTAGTGTGTGAACGAACTCATACCCATGCCATCGTTTAGTTCCTTGCCAAATGTTGTTTTTTAATTTTATTTGTTTTTTATTGTTGACAGTATTACAGATGTCCCCTGTTACCCCCTCTTTGTCCCTGTCCACCCCACTCCCTCCCCATCCCAGGCCTTCACCGAACTATTGTCTGTGTCCTTGTCGGATGTTCTTGTTTTGAGTTCTTCTTTTCTTTTTGAACCATTTTATGATAGAAGAGAGATCTGCGATTTGGTATTCTCCACTTCCAGTGTATCTAATACGTATCATGCACCACGTAACATGCCGTCAACAGGAATCTTGGAGCTGAAAGGTTACAGAGATCTTTGCCACGTGTTCCTTGTGTGGCCAGTCATTGTGGTAATGTGTCACTGAAGTTCTTACGTGTTGTTTTTTTAATTTAAGTTACAGCGGTGACTCCTTGGTGATCATTCCTTGGCACGAACGCAAACACCGAGATAAAGATTGGTGCGAGGAGGCGGCATGCAGGTAAGAGGGAGCGGCCCAGGGCTTCCTCTCGCGGGGGGGGGGGGGGGGGGGGGGGGGCAGGGGCGGATGGATAGGTGGCCCTGAGAACGGGCTGTGCTGAGTGACCACTTACCTGATGGGGGTCCTTGACTGACAGAGTTTGAGTGAACTTTACAAAAGCCCCCCAAAACTCGACTACTCCGTTAACATTATTTTAATGGGAAAACATTAACTGCTACAAAGGAATCACTCTCACTGTGGTTCTCACACACAGCCCTTTCATTTTGAGGTGTTCACTTTCAGTCTTTGACATACACTGACATTGTCATCGCTGTTATCATGCTATGCATGCACATTTGTTCTGGATTCAGTTTTGTTTTTCATTTTTATAAGCTTTAACCCTGGAAAGCCTCCGAGTGTGGAGGCGTCAGGTACTGCAGAAGGGGGTGGGAGAGGGGTGTGGGGCTGAAGGGCCACGTGAGGTGTGTCTGGACCCCTTTCCCCACTCCTCAGAGTCTGGTAACACTCCGTCGCCTGCTCGCCTTCGTGTTCTCCCGGTGCGCGGGCAGAGCTGTGGTTTGGGACCCAGGCCTCGAGCCAGAGGACTCCAGAGCTAGGCATTGGGCACAGCCGAGGGTGGGGCTGGAAGTGGGGCGCTTAGTGAAACTTTCTGTGCTGAATGTTGAAGCTGTTTAAAAACCCAGAGTCCTCGGCTCCCTTTCCTTGGTATTCTGCTCACCAGAGCAGCTATTTTCAGTTCTTTTAGAAGATTCTTCTGGCATTTCCTCCATATCTCTGAATAACAACTGCACAGCTATTTCTGGACTTGTTAGTTCTGGCTATTATCTGTGGACCTCCTGGGATGGTAATTACGGCTGAGTTTATCTTCACTCCCCGTCCCCTTTCTTCCCTGAGTGTTTCCGTCCCCTCCCCTTTGCAGATCTTTTCCTGTCATTTCAGTGGAGTCTCAGGAGAAGGTGGAGCTCAGTGCCCGGTATTTTTCAGCCACACTTAGTAGGAGTCTTTACTTCCCAGTTGTACTGAGAGTTTGAAGGGGCAGATGCATTGAAAACGGTGGGGGTTGATGCCAGTGGCCGTGGTTGTAGGGAAAGGTGTGCCGATACGTTGCCCACAGTTCTCTCAGCGTGCGATGGGCCCAGCACCTGCCCATTCACCCGTCCTTCCCAGGCCCCGAGCCTGTGCCTTCTGGTCTGCTGACAAGCAGATAAATCGCGTGAAAGTATTTCTTCTCAGACCAGGCATGGCAAGCTAAAGTGGGAGTAAAACTTGCTTCGCTGGAACTCCCAAAACTGTAAACATGAAAAGCCAGGAAAAACTTGACTAAGAAAAGGTGCTTTTGAAGACGATAGAAAGTTTCAGTGGGACAGGCCACCTCCCGTTGGATGCAGCAGAGAAGGGTGCTCACACAGGATGCAGCAGGGGAAGGGTGCTCACACAGGATGCAGCAGGGGAAGGGTGCTCACACAGGATGCAGCAGAGAAGGGTGCTCACACAGGATGCAGCAGGGGAAGGGTGCTCACACAGGATGCAGCAGAGAAGGGTGCTCACACAGGATGATCAGGGGAAGGGTGCTCACACAGGATGCAGCAGGGGAAGGGTGCTCACACAGGATGCAGCAGGGGAAGGGTGCTCACACAGGATGCAGCAGAGAAGGGTGCTCACACAGGATGCAGCAGGGGAAGGGTGCTCACACAGGATGCAGCAGAGAAGGGTGCTCACACAGGATGCAGTAGAGAAGGGTGCTCACACAGGATGCAGCAGGGGAAGGGTGCTCACACAGGATGCAGCAGGGGAAGGGTGCTCACACAGGATGCAGCAGGGGAAGGGTGCTCACACAGGATGATCAGGGGAAGGGTGCTCACACAGGATGCAGCAGGGGAAGGGTGCTCACACAGGATGCATCGGGAAGGGTGCTGCTGTGGAGGCACCAGTGTCATGAGTGGAGGGAAGGCCGGGTGTGGGACGTGGGGGTGGGACACTTGTGCTGTGGGGCAGGGAAGTCTCCTGGAGACTCAGACTCCCCCTCCATGTGCAGGCTGAGATTGGAAGGATGAATAGGCTTTAGATGTGGAGGGGGAGTCTGGTGGGTGGAGGATGCAGGAGGGGTGCTCTGGCAGAGGGAGGAGCTTGTTGGGCATCGGAGGGCAAGGTCCCCTTCAAGGACTGACAGTGAGATGTGTTGTTGAAGAATGCAGAGCCACAGTGAGACGGGCACCGAGATGCAGCTAGAACATTTTACAAGCTATGAAAGCGGGCATGGGGATGGTGTACTCAGGCTTCCGTTTTTAAAAAGCTAGCAGTGTTACCTGAGCATGTCTTGGACTCAGTTTCAATCTTGGGGCATTTGAAGGGCCTGCAGGGCACCTGGGAAGCGTTTGGGGCTTCTCAGGAAGTCTGGGTTAGGGGCACAAGTCTGGCATTTGTGATGTCTGTGCTAATTTGTATTTTATAGTCGGAGGGGAACCCAGAGAGAGTATAGAATGAGAGGAGAGCGGCACGAAGCGTTTGGAAGAACAGCTATTTAATGGTGGAGGGTATTCTAACCCAGAGGAATGAAAAGAGCAGCCGGAAAGGGGAGAGAGATCAGTTGTAAAGCGGAGGGGAGGAGAGAAGCGTGTGAGCGGAAGGAGAAAGTGGGTGGAGTCTATGAAGTGGTGCTAGAGGGAAGGAAGGACTGCAAACTATATATCAGAGGAGCTCCTGGTGCCTGCGGGGATGTGATGTGTGCTGCTGCAGTGGGGCAGCTTTAAGGGGAGGCTGCGGAGGGAGCCAGGTGACGTGTCCATGTGGGGAACATCCCTGGTCACAACGCTAACGGCAGGGTGAGCCCAGGGAAGTACATGGCTACGTTACAAGCGTTAGAGGCTGGCTAAGGCATGTGGCTAGGATGTCCAAACATCTATGGGCTTTGTGTCTGGGCAAATATGACAGTTACTAATCCTTCCAATAAAATAATGCCCACAAATCAAAATTAGGCACCTGCCCGGGCCAGTTGGTGTTCTCTGTGGACTTTACATTATTTAGACTATTCTCGTATAGTATTATTCCCATTTTTATCTCAATAAAGCGAATCTCAGACTACTTTTCACTTATGAAGTTAGACAAGGTTTCACGGCTTTTCATGATGGAATTGTGCTTCATCTTCAGTTCTGACTGCAAGCCCGTCGCCTTATAATAGTAACAATTAGAGCGCCTGTCATGTATTGCCAGCCTGCTGTAGATGGATGGATGTCCCTAATGGAATGCAGCGTTTCCCCGTATGTCTCCCTGAAATATCTTAGTTTCAGCTCATGTTCCTCCTTTTCAGTCCTTAACCATGGAAGGCCAGGCTCATCCTCATAAAAACTTGGAGTGCGTGACCTCGGTGATGCTCTTTCCGTGAACAGTCCTAGCTGTTTCTCTTTCCCTCCTGATGGCGAGGGGTGGAGAGTGATGGCATATTTGCACATGTCAGTGTAGTACTATGTTGTTGACACCTACACAAGATATATTATCAATGTAAATGAGGTATATTTCCTTTTACTTTTATGGAAAACAAGCATTTCTTAATTTCTATTTCCATCCAAATCACCTGGAGGTTTTCCCCCAAAACAGGTGATTTTGATTTGGTAGCCCCACGGCAGGCACCTAGCATGTGCATTTCGTGAAAGCATCCCTGGGTGCCTTTCATTTTGCTGATACTTGTTTGATTGATTTGGGACATAGTGTATTGATTTATTGTCCATTCTGATTTTTTTAAATTGGGGAAACTAGTAGGAAAATAAATTAAGCACCTCCCAAAATGTTCCATTTACCTTGTACGTGTGCACATACATATAGGGAAACACACATGCTTGCGCGCGCGCACACACACACACACACACACACACACATGCATTTCCTGTTTCTGTAACCGAGCCCACCCCAAAATTATAATCTTTCCCAGCATTCCAATCAGTTATTAATTGTCCCTTTTGTGCTTTACAGAATGGTTGTTGAGCCGAGCCTCCAAGACGAAAGTGAATTCTTGTACGCTGCTCAGCCTGAGTTACTGAGGTTCAAGACCACGCAGCTTGTAGTAGAGAAGGTGATGGACTGGTACCAGACCCGAGCAGAGGAGATAGAGCATCATGCCGGACAGGTGAGGGCCGGTGGCAGCTGCCGCTCAGAGATGCCAGCAGCTGCCTTGGGTCCCGAGGGCTCCGTGCGTGCAGTGGCTGCCAACAGTGGTGCCAGGGTCATGTGCATAGTTCGCGAGGGTTGAATGAACATTTCTTATCACTTTTCTTCATTTGTCATTTGTCTAGGAAGTTTTTGTGGCTTTTTTGAAATTATTAAACATATGCAAGAAAAGTTCAAAATCTTTCTTTAAAATGTAAGCTGTGAAATATGGTACATACTGTTTGAGATTTTCCATATATATTTTAGTAGGTTTCCTACCATATTAATTAAAAAGATTGTATGGGCCTAGAAATGCTTGACAGTCCCCTGTCACAGTGCAGTAACACAGTGAATCGTAATGTTGCTTCCCAGAAACCCTGTTGAGGCTCTGTCCTAACGTTTTCCTTAACCAGCCTCAGTTCCCACGTGCCATCCTCCTGACATGCATGGCACTGCCTTAGAGGAAGGGTGTGGAAGAGAGAGGGAGGGGATTCTACACTCGTAGGACATCCAGCTGCTAATCTGGACTCTTCCACCAACCACCTTGTGACTCTGTACCTGCTACCTACCGTTTTCAGTACCTTAGTGTTTTCATGGGCTGGTTCTTATCCCAGAGTCCGTGAGAACAGAGGCGATATTCGGGAGGGCACATTTCGACTTGTGCTGGTTGAGTGAGCTGCTAATGTAAGCAGCAGTTGTCTTCATCTCAGAGGACAGCAGTCAGCGGTCCTGAGCAAGGAGAGCAGATGCACTTAGGAATCTCATCCGGGGTCAGGCCAGTGGGTGACTTTTTTTTCACGTGCAGCCTTGGCGTTGGACCGTCCATCCTACCATCCGTTTTCCGTCTGATGGGAAGGGTGACGTCAGAGCATCTGACTCCTATACTGTGGGAGGGAATGCGTACCTCCTGTGTTTAAATTTCTGTGCACTCTCTCTGGCCTGGCCCTGTGTCTCCATTTGATAGTCTGCAGTTTGTGCTTAATCTGATTCCTGTTTTTATTATTCATAGAATTAAAGATGAATTATTTGCAGGAGCTGATGGGAACATGGGGGATGGCCAAGAATACTTAGGGTTTTCTAAGTTTTTGAAGATGACTGCGGACCATAGTAGAAACTGTTTAGAATCGCAGGCTGTCCTGATGAAGGGAGTCCCTGGAGATGGTCTGGGCTGATTTTCGGGGTGCTGGTAGGTAAACTAAGGCCCACAGACAGGAAAGCGAGCTCAGGGGTTGCAGTGAGGAGCCAGGTCTCTGTGTAATATTTCTCTCAGAGCCCACATGCAAATGAACAAGTGCACAGATCTGAGAGCAAGAGAAAGTAATCTAAAAGGTGGGCTCAGTAGTAAATATTTTGTAAGACTTATTATACTGATGAGAAAATCGTAAACATATCTTATTAGTAGAAAACTCCCCCCAAATTAATATGATGACTTCATGCCAATATGTAAGGTAAATAAAATATGTAAATGCTGGGTCATGACTGCACTGGAAGTGTAGTTGCTGAGAAGTCACCTGGAAGGAGAGGGCGGGAGCTGCGATTCAGGTATCATGTTATTTGAGTTAAATACCACAGATTGCCGTCTGGGATGTGAACAGCTCATGGTAAACTTTCTAACAAAACAGTGTAATATCCTCACTTGATTATATAGTAGCTGCATTCCAGGACATTCTGTGTACTTTAACCCATACAAAGAAGGCTTGTGTAAATATTAAATGAAGTTGGTGTCTGATCCTTGTAAGTAGGTTTTGCAGAACACCTGAAAGGTAGGCAGGACTCAGGACAAGGTGGTTGCGTGGGCTGCCCTGCACGTTGTGGGGCGTCTGGCCTTCCTGGCTCCCACCCACTAATTCTTGTGACAGACAGAAACGCCCCCTCAGAGTTTCCGGTGCCTCTGGTGGACCCTTCTGCTTCCATTGGGAACACATCTGGAAATGACCCGTTCATACTGGTCAGGCTAAGCAAAGGCCTTTTAGTTTGCCAATACAGGAGAACCCACTCGGTAGTACCTGGTGGAGAAGCTCTCAGGTGAGCCAGAGAGGCACATGTCTGTACAAGTGAATGTGGAGCTCGTATGTAGACAACTTTTAAGGGCCCAGGGGTGCCACCTGGTTCCAGGAGGTGCCTGGCGTTTACGTCTGTCTGTGTAACAAGGAAAAGGATTCCCTGTGGACCAGTTCCCTCTGAGCACTTGGTGGTTTCTTAGCTGAACCAGTAGAGCTTTCTGAGGATAAGGACAAAGGCGGTGTGAGTGCATTGATGTATTTAAATAACTGATTTCTCGGGAGCTCTGTTATTTGAGCTGGGAATGAGAATTCAAAAACTTCTCATGTCTAAAAAGTGCTGGGCAGCCGCCTTGTGCATTTCAAAAGACCAGTAATGGCTCCTCAGTTTGTAGTTTTAAATATTTCGTAACCCAAATTTCAGTCATTATTCAGGATTTTTTAAAAATAGCAGTAATACAAAGAGAAAAAGGGCCATGCTGAAAAGTGGAATAAGTTATCGTTTATACACTCATCTATGTGCTTATTTATTTGTTTATTTTATTAGTACTTTATTTTTTTAGAGAAGTTTTTAGGTTTATAGAAGAATTGAGTAGAAGGGACAGAGTTCCCATGTACCCCTTCAGACCCCCCCACCAATCATTAAATCCCACGTCTGTTACCATTGATGAACCAAGATGTCCTTTAGTAGGTGAAGGGGAAGTGGACATCAGTGGGCCACACAGTGGACTAGTCCTCAGTACTGAAAAGACAGCAGCGATCAATCAAGAGCGGGCATGGAGGAGCCGTAAACGCACGGAGTGATTTATTTAGCTGCCTTCGAGTCTTTCATCTCTTCCATTTATTTAAAAACTCTTCTAATCGAGGTGTTGTTCTTGAGCTTCATTTCATGTGTTGGTGTTTCATGTGGCTTATGCTACAATCAAAGTGATATCTAGCATAGTTTTATCTTTTTCGTTTTTAAACTTTAATTGATATGGGACTTCTTTTTCCTCAGTGCCTACAAATACCTTTAGCAAAATATTTTTGTTGGCTCAGAATAATGTATCTCGTGGTAAAATTTCTCCAGGGAGGGCTTGGGTTTTGTGGTATAATTCTTTGAGTGGCATGAGAGCCTACTTTCATATGAGGTGTCATTTATTTGATTCTAAAACACTTTTACTGCAGTAAGTATTGGGAAAGCAACAGATTCGAGGTTGATATGAAAAAGATGAATCCAGATCACAGGATGGGTGAGTGTATTACACATCGCTAATGTGCTTCTGAGTCATGTTTTATGCATCAAGTTTTCTTGCTTGCTGAAAACGCACCTGAGATAGTGTTTTTAATTGCTATACAGGTAGATGGGTCCTTTCAGACAGGACTTGAGTTTTTATTGTTAGACATCAGGTGGAACATGATCTGTCAAAGCATTACCGGGTCACTCCCATTGTGCCTCAAGCCTCCCTACTATGGTTCCCCCTCTTGTTTATTCCACTCTTCCCAACTGAACATGCATTTCTTCTTTCTTTCGCTTCATCTCCACCTGTCGATCCTGGGTCTCTGAGGGCTGTGGGTGGATCTGTCACATGGCTGCTCCCTCTCCCCTTCTCTCCTCACCCCCCACCACCTCCTGCTTCCTTCTCAGCAGTGAACTGCTTGGTGAATCATTGGGAAACTGGGGAGCTCGCTTCCATTTATTCCTACTCTTTCCAGCCTTTCCCTAAGAAGTGGTCTCTTCCTGCCTTCCAGCTGCTTTCTTTCCCTGTGCTCCGGACCCCACACTCCCACCTGCTCAGCCATCTAGGCTCTCTTCTGTATCTTCACCCGTCCTCACCCTTCTCTTCTCCCCTCACCCCTTGGACATAAAGTTCAACTCAGTACTATTTTATGCAGAAACATCGAGCCCTATTCCCCCTGGCTCAGCATTAGCTGACTTCTTTCCGTCACAGCCCAGGTAGTCGCTGCTCTCTGGAGTCACTTGCTCAGTGTCTGGCGACTCTTCGTTTCCTGGAGTCCGGCTGCTCCCGCCCCTCAACTGAAGCTGCATCATTCCAGCTCCTGTGGGCCTCTCAGTGCCTGGCCTTCCACCTCCTGTTTCCTCCCTCCTGCAGTCTCTCCTGCCCAGGCTCCTGGGATCCCGTGTTCCTTCTCGTCTTGTCTTGTCTTTGTCTTAGCCATTCCTTTCAGTCTCCTCCACGTGGCTCAGGTTCTTTGGCTTGTCCCTTAACGATTGCTGTCCCCAGGTGCTGCGCTTGAATACTCGTAGCTGCAGGTCTCCCAGTTCCAGTCCTGTTCACCCCCAGTTCATCATTCCATAAGTACTTCCTCAGGATTCTCTCCCAAGTGTAAGTCTATGACACGCTGCAGTCGGAAATCCGTTGGTAGAATTGCATTCCAGGAAACTGCAAATCCTTAGCTCTGCAAACAGGATTCTTCCTCACCTGGCCCCCCCTGTCTCCAGCCACGTTTCTCCCGCTTCACTTCACACCCCTCTCCAGTCGTAGGGAACTAAGTGCGCTTTTATCAAACAGAGTGCGCGTCTCGCCCTTCCCGCTGCTCTCTTGCCCTTCTCCCTTCTTCACCTGCTGACACCACGGACCCTCTAAAGCTCTGGGAGACCTGGTCACACTCTCGGGCTGGGCTCCGGGCCCTCTTTTTTGAGATCATACTCGCCCACATACCTCCCTCCCTCCACTTCAGTCATTGTTTAATGGTTGTGTTTCCTGTGAGATGGAGAGATCCTTGAAGGAGAGACCTCTGTCATTCAGCTGTATATTCCTAGCACATACAGTGGTGCTTAGCTCATAGTGGGTCCTCACTAAATACCTGTTAGTCTGCGAGTGGGAGTAAGGAAGGAGTAGCAAGAGGCACTATAGGTGTAGGCCACCTTAGAAATTTGCCATCAATCAAAATCTGTCATTTTGTAAATCTTGTCAAATGATAGGAGTCAAATTGTTGTCTGCTGAGCATCTGTAGGCAAATCATTCTTCATTTTGTCTAGGAGGCGTCTGCATATTTGAATTAAGGCAGAGGAAATACTGATTGAATGCCTTCCATATGAGAAGCACTGGGAAAGGCTGGGGACTGAAGAGGAATATGAAAGCAAAACAGTATTTTTAGAGCAGAATGTTTTGGTGAAAATAAGATTAATTTGGTATTATCATTAACTAGCTGTTTTTCCCCTGCCTGTTACTGTTGTCAGAATTAAATATATGTAAAGCTACCTGTAAACTAGAATGGTCTGTGGATTTAAGGTGGTCGCCTTTCTCTTACCATCTTTACCTTCAGAGTTTCTTGCTGACTGTATGATTCTTTTGAAACTGTATGATTGTGATATATTTGATAAATAACTTTAAAGTTTTGTACTAAAAATGTATAATATTGTTGATGTGATTTTATGGAAATTGGTTACAAGAATTAGCTTCTATGCAGAAGGCTGTTACCAGGTACTTGCGGACGTATGGCAAAGCCGTGACGCTCAGACTTACTGCTGCCTTCCCGTTGTAGGTTGACTGTGCATTGTCCCTTGTTCGACTGGGGATGGAGCGGAACATCCCTGGCCTGCTGGCCCTGTGTGATGATTTGGTGACTCTGGAAGCACTGGTCTACGAAGCCGGCTGTGACTTAACCCTGACCTTGAAGGAGCTCCAGCAGATGGAAGACATTGAAAAGCTGCGGTTACTGATGAATAGTGTAGGTGTAATTTTAACTTTCGTTTTAGGTATTCCTTGTATACTTTGATTAATGTGTGTCTCAGAGCCAAAGAGGAAATGTCCTCCAAACCTGGGAACGTAGTAAATTAAGGAAGGATTCTTGACTTTCTAAGACTGCATTCAGTTTGATGGGTAAGTTACTGAAGGCCTCCAACACTGTTCTGGTTGTTGTGTATCCTGCCAGCCCTCGATTCCTACGCATCTATATGTAACCATCCCGCCCCACCCCCTTCCAGCAAGGCGTATTTCTAAACTAGCTCTCGTTCTAGTACAGGATTCATGTTTCTAACCCTCCACTGTGTTAAAAGTCACGGCTACATATTTCAAGATCTGAAAAAAAAGTTACTGGAGGTCAGAGGGCTGGGTGTGTGTGCGAAGGAAACATCTTGACTTCAGGGTTAATATGTTTAGAAGAATTTGCCTGTTTCCTTAGATTTTTTGGGGGGGTCATCCCGGGAGAAAATACATTCCGGAAGTTAGGAATTGGTTTCTGCTAAGCCCGCCGAGCAGAGAGGTACCTGTGACTCAGGAATGATGGGCTGAGGAGTGCTCGCTGCTTTTCCCGTCTTTGCTCCTGGGCGGCCTGGTGTGAATGGGCCGGGCCAGCGCCGTCCCAGCGCCCGAGCGCTTCCCTTTCTCCCTGACTCTTCCTTCCTCTCCCGTGCTTTCTGCCATCTTCCTTTCTCCTCTCAGCCCTCTCTCTCGCCATCTTTCTCCCTCTTATCAATCCCCCTTTGGCCTTTCCCGCTACCCCTACCTTCCCTTTTCCTAATGATCTCTTTTCTGACTGTCCAGCCAGTGCCATTGATGTGTGATATATGTAAGATTTAGGGGTATCTCCCGAGGTAGCTAAGAGGGGGGATTGAGTAATCAGGGTAGCAGTGAGTAAAATGATGGTGCCGTTGGGAGTTTGTGAAGGCGGATGTAAAGAGGCAAAACAAAACAAAGGAGGAGGAAAGGGCGGGAGGGAATCCGGATTCCATGGATGAGCCTGCTCTCCAGCGGCTCTTTCTAGAGCTCTGTGCACCTGTCTCTGGCTCTCGCTTCTTTGTTTCACACTTTCCGTTGGTCTGTGGTGTCTCTGACTATTATACCTGCCCCCCACACACATACACACTTGTGGGGTAGAACCTGTCTTCGCTCTGGGAACCTCCTGACTCAGTGCTGGCCTGCGGAGGCCGGCGGGGGGCGGGGGGCAGGGGGGAGAGAGAGCGCGGAGAGGGGTGGGACCCAGAGGGCACTGGTGCCCAGGGGACAGGCTGCAGGCTGGAGCTGCTCTTAGCTCCACAACCCCAGGAAGAGGGGGTTCTCCTACCTCCCAGTCCGCAGGGCGAACCGGGGTGTCCGTTTTAGGATGAGCTGGGCTTCTCCTGTTGACTCAGTGTGATGATCGGGGCGTTCTGGAGCGTCAGTCTGGAAAAGCAGGTGTTTAATGGAATTCAGTGCGGGCTTATTTTTAACCGCATCTCCAGTGTTCCGAGGACAAGTACGTGACAGGCGCCTACCAGTGGATGGTCCCGTTCCTCCACCGCTGCGAGAAGCAGGCCCCGGGCGCGGCGCAGGCGCTGCTGAGGGAGTACTTGGTGACGGCGGCTGCGGGGGACCTGAGGCTTCCCCTGAAGATATTCCAGCACTCCAAACCAGACGTAAGTAGCAGCTCTGACACCTGGGACGTCTCTGCACGCTTCCTCTGCAGAGCTCGGTTTGTTTATTAAATCTTAATACTGGGCTTTGCAAGTAATTTCCCTTTCACAGAACAGGAAATGGTCGTCATTTAATTCTTTAAACATGTTTCAATAGTTTGGACCAAAATCGTTTTGGAGTTCCATAAAAGTACATTTATTTTAACTGACTGACTCCAGAGTTTATTGACGGTTATGTTTTGGAAACTGGCAACACCAAAAAGCCTGACAGTTGACAGGTATTGAACTCTGACTGTCGGCAGGCACGTTGAGAGTGTGAACTCATTTAACCCTCTCAGCGATCCTGAGAGGCAGCTGTTTTATTATGTTCTGTTGCGGGAGAAGAAAATCGGGGGATGGAGGCTGTGCAATTGCCCGGGCCCCATAGTAAGGAGTGGGACCTGGGTTCAGACATTCTAATCTCACAGTCACCTTCTTAACCACGTCTTCCTGCCCTTGAGGGCCTTCAAGTATTTAGGGAACTCTCTGGGGTCTCATAAGGAGATCTTGTCATTATTCTTAGTAACTTCGTTGAAGATTTGGGTGGTAAGCCATTTGGTTTAGGGCAGCATATTCCTCCACAGCAAACAGTCTCTGAATTTAGCCACAGATCAGATGTGCTGGGTCAGAAGGCAGGGCCCCCTTTCCAGGGAGGGACTCAGGCGGTGGCCCTGTCACGTGGGGCACAGATTTTGTAGTGAGAGTCAAGCATTAGATAGGGATTCAAGCAGAAGTCCTTTCAGGCCCCTGCCACCTCCATGGTAAGGGGGGCACTTCCTTGTGCTGGCCTTCGTTACAACCTGAAGTCCTGCGGGGCATGTGGTCATAACCCGTAGAGTTGAGATGAAAAGGAAAGCATTGCTTATTAACGAGCACGTTCTTTGGTTTCTGGAAGCTCGTCTCTCAGAAACGTGTCTGTTCCTTGGCTGTGTAAAAGGTCCCATCTCCTCATACGCAGCTACTACTTAGTATTCGGATTTTAAACCCGGGGAGCTTCGCTGGGAGCCGGGTGGGCTGCTGACGCCCGCGAAACACTGTGAGAGCAGGATGGATCGCATATGAATGTTTTATGAGGAAGAAAGAATGACTCTAAATTCTTGTCAGTAATCTTGCTTGTGATACTTCTTCCTCACAGAATCTTATAAATCCTTTGTATATAGTCAGTTTTTTGTTGTTTTACTTGGCAATTTAGCATGTGCTTTTGAATAAAACATAGAGCCCTTTGAAATATGTAAACAGCGCAGGAGAGAACAATGGTGCTGCTAAGCTTTCCTCTCCCGCCCCAGCTTCTCTCGCTCCAGCGTTATCTTTCTGCCACACACACTGGACCAGGTGGCCATCTATGGAGAGCCCTCAGTGGCTGCCATGGCCTGCAGGGTAAACATTCGTCTCTCTCGGGTGGCCTGGAAGGTTCTCTGTGGTCTGCTCTGGTCTGCCTCCTCAGCCTCACTGCCCTCCATGGGTGCCCTAGGCCACTGGCTTCGAACTTCTCCCCTCGCCACCCTGCCGCATTCTGTCAGGCCTCTCTGTGTTCTCATGGGCTCCTCCTTCTGTTTGGTATAGCCAGCCCCCTTTCCTGCCCCTAAACAATACCTGCCCCCCTTCCGGGCCCTGCTCTCTCATGCCCCCTCTCCGGTGAACCCTCTGGGCCTCACCTGTGGAACGCAGGTCTTGCTCCTGCCTTTGTAATAGCTTGTCCCATGCTGTCGTGCAATGATGTGTTCACACGCCTGTCTCTCCCTCCCTTTGTTTCCTATGTTCGTTCTCTGTGTCTTACGTGTTTATTACAAGGGGCTAACATGGTGCCTTGTAGAGAGCAAACGCTGGGTAAATGTTGGCAGGGCAGATGAATGAATGATGCGTGCATGAAATCGGGTTTTATTTTGCTGCTTGAGTGACTTGATTACATTGCTTTTATTATACTTGATTGTTTACAAAAAGAGCGTATCTGGGATCTGCCGTGAATCATGCAGAGTAGTTTTAGTAATGTGGCAGGAACAATGATTTTGGTACTCGACAGTTTAGGCTAAGTTATGCTGAATTAACAAATGAGCTCAAAATCTCAGTAGCTTACAACAGCAAGCATTCATTTCTCACAGGTGCCCTGTAGGCTGCTGGTGGGCGTCTGCTGTGTCCCAGGTCTTGCTCATTCTAGGACTTGGGCTGAAAGAGCAGCCCCCTCCTCTAGCTTGTGGCACAAGAAAAAGGGCAAAGTAGAACCACCCAGTGGCTCTTCAGGTTTTAGCTCAGCGTGGTTCCGGTTGCCTCCTGTCACAGGTCACAGGCCAGAGGGGGCACATGGCCGAGCCTGCTGTTAATGGAACAGGGAAGAAGAATCCTCTCTTCGGGAGTCGGGAGTGTGTAATCGGGAACAAGAATACAAGCACGTTTGTCATCTTTACATTCTCACGTGCCTCAGACTTTTCTTCTCTTTTACAGCTTCCTAAATCACTCATCTCTGGTTGTAAGCCTTTCTCTTTGCTTGATCTGCCTTTGGAAAGTGAAGCTGCATAGAGAAGATTTAGGAATAAAATATTCTTCCTTCTCATACTGCTCTGTGTCTTCTATACTAGTATACTTTGAATGCACTGGTGCATCAGGCTATGTGCATTTAAAATATTTTAATTTTCTAATTTATTATATACCATCCCAGGTATATAATAGAATTTGAGGAATAGGAGTTCTGTAATACGCATTTGGCAATTTATCCAGTGATTCTGATGGAATGCTAGGGTTAGGAACAGCTGCTTTAATTGGGAATTCACTGTATATGATAGTTTCTTAGGTGCAAGATTTTAGTTCTTTCTGATTAAATAATTCAATGGGCAATTTTAGTTTTAAAATTACTTCCTCTAATTAATGCTTATCTCTATATATAAAAGGCTAATATGCAAAGAGTCCCATTGGGAGTTCGACGAGGAGACTGGGAGTTTGATCACTTGCTATGATGTATGCTGAGGGTGGCGTGGAACGAAAGAAGGCCCCAGCTGGCAGCCAGCAGCTGGGGAGGAAGGCCCCAGGGACCCTCTCTGTGCACGAATTTTGTGCACCAGGCCTCCAGTTGTAGAATATTTAGAAAACCCAGAAAAACATAAAGATGGAAATAAGTTTTTTGGCAATATTATTGACCAGATAATCTGAAATCAGGAAAAGTTAGCTATCTTAATTAACTTTTAATAATACTTTTATTACAGCTGCCTGTCCCTATTTCACCAGTTTGTCACTTTGAAACCTTGGATAACTTTGTGATGCCACATTAATGTTATATTTTTTTCTTAACACCTTGAAGAAAGGTATATAAATGCTTTAACCCAACTACTTTAAGAAAATCTTTATTTCTCAGGTAACCTTGAATGTTTCTTCTCTCCATCCATTGATGTGATCTTTCTGCGGAGAAATTGCCTTTGTTTGGCAGTTTCCCTCCATCACTTTCCTATCTGTTTGGTGTTTCTACTAGGAGGTTGAAAACTAGTAGATCTTATTATGGAAATGATCGTAGACTTATTTTGTTGTTGAAAAGGTCCTAAGGAAATTGTTGGAAACTTCCATTTTGTTTCAGTGGTGGTAATAATATAAACATTCTACATGTATTCATTTATTTAATCCACACAACAATGCTATACCTGTTAGGAAGTTGTTGTTAATATCCCAGGTTTATAGATGAGAAAAACAAAGCACAAATCTATTATTTTTATGTCCCAGAAATCTAAGATTAGAACCTGTGGTTTGCAGTGGGAAGTGGTGTATCCTATATAGAAAGTGACTCAAAGTAGCCATTTTCTACAGCAGAAATATGGAGTATATTCTGGGATTTGAATATTCCTGCATTGCAATGTGACTTTGGGTACAATGTCAGTACTGTTTAGTTAAATGACTAATATATTATGCATATTGAAAAATCGAACATATCTGAATATTACTTAAGGAATTTTATATATTTTTGTAGTTGAAACACATAAAATATGGCTTTAGGGTTATGTTTTTAATGAGTTGCCTTTTTAATTCACTGTGTCTCTTCTATCTTGACTGGGTTGTAAATTGAATCTGCTTTTAGCAGATGCAAAGCTTATGGGTACAAATTATCTTTTCTAGCTGATTCTATAATTAAAATGTGATTTCATTTAGAATTATTAACGATCCCAAAAGTCTGTAAGCTAAAGAAATATCAAGATTTGTTTCTGCAGTTGATTAATTGAACTATTTAATATTCTATTGACAGTGGCACTGGGGTGTGGAAAACGTGCCTGTAAATCTATTGGCATTTAGTACATTGTGCTTTATTTTCTCCAGCTGCAGCAAAAAATTATTCCTGACCAGGACCAACTGATGGCAGTAGCTCTGGACTGCATCTACAACTGTGAACGGAGTGACCAACTCTTCCTTTGCTATGACATATTAGAATGTCTGCCTCAGAGGGGATATGGGTGAGAAGCCACACTATGCCAACCTTATTGTGTCTCTATATTCTTACAGTTAAAATGAAAATGTTGCTTCCCTGAATGTTCATTGCTGAGAATTTGGGGAATATAAAAAAATATAAAGAAGAAAAAGAAATGATCTGCGAATCAGTTACCTACAGATAAACTTTTGTTTTTCTAGCAGTATATGGAAAGTCACTATAACTTCCTCACACTTTATAATTAATTATCCATTAAAACACAAACAAAAACATCACTACCACCTCAACAAGAAATACTTTTTAAAAAGTGTATAGACAATGATATGTCTTTGTTTTAAGTTGTGTTTTCAATTAATCGTTTTTCCATATTTGTAATTCTTCTATGAATTGTTTGTTCTTGGCTCTTGCCTATAGTAATCCCTTTAAGCAGAATGCATTAATATATATAATTCACTTTATTTTTTTCTTTCAGTCTTACTGAGATATAATTAACCTACAGCACCATATAACTGTAAGGTGTACAGCATAATGACTTGACTTGCATATATTATAAAATGATCACCATAAATAAGTTAACATTCATCATCATACAGATACAAAAAAAAAGGAAAGAAAAACAAATGTTCCTTTTTCTTGTGATGAGAACTTTTAGGATTTACCCTCTGAGAAATTTAATCATACAGCAGTATTGACTATAATTGTCACGCACATTACATCTTTAGGAGTAGTTACTTGTCTTATAATTGGAAATTTGTATTTTTCACCACCTTCATATACTTACCCACTTTCCATTCCCTGCCTATGGTAACCACAAATGTGATATTTTTTTTCTGTGAGTTTAGTGTTGTTGTTTTTTAATTCTACATATAAGTGAGGTCCTACAGTATTTGTTTGGCTTATTTCACACAACATAATATCCTCAAGGCCCATCCATGCTGTATGTGGCAGGATTTTCTTTTTTTTTTTTAATGGATGAATAATACTCCTTTGTGATATATATCTCAAACAGACACACACACACACACATTATATATATGGGAAGTCACTATGTATGTGTCACACACACACATATATATATCACATTGGCTTTATCCAATCCTCTGTTGATGGACACTTAGGTTGTTTCTATGTCTTGGCTATTGTAAATAATGCTGCAGTGAACATGGGGGTGCAGATATCTCTCCGACACAGTGATCTCATTTCCTTCATCTATATACCCAGGAGTGGAATTGCTGGATCGCACGATAGTTCAGTTTTTAATTTCTTGAGGAATGAATTTACATAATTTTTAACTGGGCTCATGTTTAAGTGGAAATTTATACAACATTCCTTTGGATCATTTAGTTGTATGCAAATCATATTTTTATTTTCTTTTTGGAAGTCAGACAACATTCATTCCTTTAATCACTCCTTCAAATCTAGTAAATGTTATAAATTTAACATCTGAAGAAGTTAATACCAACACATGGAAGGGCATGGAATGCAGTCATTGGACCTGTTTCTAACCCTTTGTGACTTTAACAAAGCCACTTAACTTCTCAGTCCTGTTTCCTCATTTACAAAATCAGATATTGATTCATGGAGGCCTCCACATGCTCTGTTTTTTTCTCTTTGCCCTTTCTTTCCTTCTCTCTATCTCTTCTTTTCTTCCTGCCGTTTTTCCTGTGTGTGTGTGAAATGAATGGTAGAAATCACCAGTTTGCAACCCACTGTGAAATACTTGTTTCATGCCTGAATTCAGGCGAAAGGTTTTCTAAAAAATAAATTTTGTGTGTGTGTAATTTCAAAGAGGAATTTACCTTTATAAACCTTTCATCAAGCTATGAAATGTACCTTCACTTGGAGTCAGACCCCTGGCAGCCTGTGCCTCCTGGTGAGAAACAACAGGGAGTAAAATTGTTTCCCTGAATCTCATCAGTCCTTTAAACTGCTCTCTGGCTTACAGAACATGCAGGGAAAGGGGGACAAGTTAAGCCCAGAGTGTGAGCTCTGCCGCAGTCAGAGGGCCTTTTCACGCTGAGAAGTCAGTGTCCTGGAAAAGAACAAGTGGTGGGGTGGGGTGGGGTGCTACTGTTCATAAGCCAGGGAGTCCAAAGGGACATAACCCCCTTCAAAGTTTTCACTAAAATCATGTCTGAAGCAGGAAAAGGCAGGAGATGGGAAGACGTGTGGCAGATGAACAGCGTGGCTGCCTCGCCTTTCCCGGCCTTGAGCACCTGTCTTCTAAAAGCAGGCACTGCTGTGCTTCCTGACTTCGCCTCTGCCAGCTTGAGGCCTCCTTTGTTGCCCCTGACTCAACTGGGTAAAAGCATTGACTTCCACCTGACACATGTATCTTCAAAAAATTAATGTATTTGACTTTTTTCAGTAAGATCAAATGAGCATAAGCTTATCTATTAATTTTTAAACAGTAATTTGTCTAACAGGAGATAATCAGATAGGATGAGGATATTATTATTTGTTTAAATGTATTTTTATTGATTTCTGAGAGGAAGGAAGAGGGAGAGACAGAAACTTCAATAAGAAGAGAGAATCATTGATTGGCTGTCTCCTATATGCCAATAGGATGATGATATTAAAATAACTTTAAAAATTGTAGACATGACAGTCAGGGCGTTAGTATATTTGTTTCAAAGAGTAGATAGGCTAAAAAATGCCTCTTCTACTGCGTATGAGGCTGAAAGCTATTTGGGCTTCAGTTGAATGATTTCTGATCTAACAGATTTTTTTTCTTTTGAAAACACACAAAAAAACTTGATGTTCTTTTGTTACATTTCTTTCTTAACGATTGTATTTCACAATTATAATGTTTAAAATAGCTTGTAGTTGTACATTAGCTCGCTATTAAAATATAGGGCTTCAGAATATTTTCGTGATTCTCTTTGTTCTTTGTGCCCAGTTAGTCAATTTATATTCTCCCAGTGATTGTTTTTTTTTCTTGGTGGTTCAGTGGTTGTTACTTACCTAATAGTAAACTATTTATTTAAAAATTTTTTTCCTTTTAGGGAATGAACAATCACTTACTAAATTTAATTAAACTTGTGTGCATCTTTCCTAGGCAGCATACTTCATCGGGCTGAAAGAACCTTTTGTCATTGTGTCTGTGCATGTCAGTTCACAAAGGAAGAACTATATTCTTGCAAATCAATGACAAATGTTTATTACAAAGCTATTAACTGATAATTTAAAAAATATTATTCCTGGAAGTTAACGGAAGTTAGATCTGACAAATGATCTTTTTTTTTTTTTTTTTGAAAGACTTTAAGTGTAATATGCCCTAATTTATCACTCTAGTCCAAGTCTTAAAATTTGGTTCAAAAAGATAGTATAATCTTTGTAAACTGCACTAAGTAACTGCCAAGTAGATTTAGAATCAGGACAGATTGATGGTTTCCAATAGTGAGGCGTTGGTGTTCACGTTAGGTCATTTTTAATTGTCCAAGTGCAGACAAAGCGTTTCACTTGGTCTCTTTGTTAAGAGAACCCGCCAGTCTTGCAGGAATCCAGGTGGGTCAGTGCGGCGGCTCTGTTGCCAGCGTTCCCTCCGTGGTTGGGACACAGAGCTGTAGAGGATGGAAGAGGACTTTTACAGCAGTTGCTCAACTTTCCTGCCAAATCGCTGCCTTCCCTCGTACGTGCTTGTGCCAGGCGAAGGCTACCCTTCCGGCACATTTGCATCAGTGTGTGACTTGTTCATGATAATGTTTCTCAGTCCCCTCTCCACGTGCTTCCTCACAAAGCGTTTGCTTTTACTGATGGCTCTGCTTCCCCTGGTTCCTTCACATTGAAGTGGATGCAGAGGGAGTGATGATACGAAGAAGGACCAAGAACTTAGGTTCCTGATGGAACCTTCCCAGGGTGTCACAGGTGGTGTAGACAGGCCGGGAGAAAGCCATCATGCAGGGCCACTTACCTGCTTTATTGGTTAAAAGGACAGAAATAAAGGACAGTTTCCTCCTTCCCTTCTTAAAAGAAAAAAGACGATTTATAATTCTTTCTTTGCGTGTGTCTTTTGGTAGAACTGCACGTAGAGTTCTTTAGAAAATAGTTGCCCATGTCTTGCTAACGTATAACAGAGAATTTCGTTCCGCTCCGTTCTGTTTGATCTTAGTCTCTTGAGGCATGCGAGATGCTGACCGGGTTCAGGAGGTAGGCCTGGAGTTTCACCTGGACCGTGGGAACCTGGGACGTATCAAGTTCAGGAAACAGCGTGTCTTTTTTCTTTTTTTCAGTCAAGTGAGTTTTGAACTTTATTTAAAGAGCTACTACTGGAATTTAATTGTAATTTATTTCTTAATCCTTTAGCCCTAAGACAGAGGCAACCGCCGCTCTTCATGACAAGGTAGACCAGCTGGAGCAAATTCTCAGGTGAGAGCAGTGACAGCCTGTGGCTCTGTGCTGATTAAGATTTAAAGTGACTAGAAATGTCACTCTAAATACGCCTAGCAGTCATTTCCAGTTTGAACCTATGTACGTTTGACTCTGGTGAGTGAATTGTCTTCAAACAAATATACCATAGCTTATTTTACAAACTGCTGGAGTAATAAGATCATGGGCTTTGAAGACTGGTTGTGTTCAAATCTAGGTGTTGCCATTTACCAATTGTGTGATCTTTGAGCCCAGGGTTTTGTATCTCTGATGTTGAACTCATGAGGTTATGGAATTAACATTAGATGAAGCATTTAAAGTACTTTGCACACTGTAGGTACACAAAAAGATATTAGTTCCTGTACTAATTATTGCGTTTATCAGTGAACAGTGTTCATTATACTCCTAATTTCTCTTTTTGGGACAGTACATTTGATTGAATATCCAGATATAGCAAACTACACGAGTGCCTGTAAGTAGCTGTGGTAATATTACTTTACTGTCACAAGGAAAAATCAAAGTGTCTCTTCTGAAGATTGAAATTTCCCAGTTTTCCATTTAGGAAGTCTAATATTTTTTATTAGTATTTATTTTTATATAAATATGTAATTATGCTTGTGTATAATTTTTAACTATTTGTATTAAAAATAAAATATTAGGAATGATAAACTTTGTTTTTCCAATATGTAATTATAGAAATTATAGGTAATAACATAATAACATTGATTTATTGTGGTAATATGTATAGTAAAGTATAATAATTTGGAATCTGTGAATTAGAAATTATTTTCATTCAAATTAAAGGACTTTAGTGTAAAGATATTTTGAAGTTCACTGGGTTAAGTCAGTATAAATTCATTGCTTACAAATCTTCATGGTTGCCTTTATCTCCTTATGAAACTAAGAGGAACTGCCGCAGAGATCTACAGTGAAATAAACAGTGTTTTTCACCCTCTGTCGCTGGTTGTAGCTGTGGGCGGGCCTTATAGTCACTTACTCTCTGAGTTCCTCCAGGGAACAGTGCCATCCTGGAGGTTCTGGATGATACCAGGCCTTTCACTGTTGACCTTAATTGCTGACCTTTTCAAATAAGAACTTTTTAGTCCTGTTCCAACTCATAACCATTAATAGGTGATAAATGTTTTGACGTGGCAGGTGACATGACCCATGAAACCTGTCTTTGCGAAAAGTGATTAAATGCTAACCAGTCTCTCCGTAAGCCCAGTAGTAGTTAATTCATAAATGTGAGGTCTGGCGAGGCAGTCCCGGTGTATGTCACGCTGATAGTTATGGAATGGAATATTTCAGGAAGATTCATATGAGACCAAGAAAGTTCGTGACATATTTTGTATTTTTATAGAATGGATTCTGGAGGGAGATCGAGTCTTAGGATATTTCTGTGGCTTTTCAACTATGAAATTCTTTGCTTATTGCTTTTTTAGCAGCCTTGCCTATAACAAAATACTCAATAGGATTGTTAAGAGTTAAAGCTGGGTATTGAAATGATAAATTTGGCTGATTTTACTGACTTGGTGCTTTTAGAGTCCAGGAAAAGTGTATTAAAGGATTTGGAGAGAAAGATATGTTATGCTTTTTGGTGTGTTTGTTACTTCTTCCAAACATATCGTAGTAAAAGTCAGTAGGGGAAAACCGATTTGATATGTAATTACTAGTTTGTCTGTTGTTGTTTTTTCTTCTGAGAATTAATGTAATATATAAAATTGGGTTGTTCTATGTGTTGTTGTTGTTTAAATAGGAAATACCTAACTGCTGCTTACATATTTAAGATGCTTAGACTTTGTTTGGCAGCCAGACTTGAAAAGTCTTCTTTCACTTGCAGCGTGTCCGAGCTTCTGGAGAAACATGGCCTTGAGAAGCCAATTTCATTTGTTAAAAACACTCAGTCGAGTGCAGAAGAGGCACGTAAGCTGATGGTTAGACTGACCAGGCACACCGGTCGGAAGTGAGTAATAAAATTGGTTGATACTTGTATATGGTTAAAAATAAGTACTGCTCTTTTTTTTTTTTTTTTTACTTCATTGAGTTATACATGACCCACAATAAATTGTGCATATTTAAAGAGAGTAGAATTGGTTAAGTTTTGATAGATGTATATGCCCATGAAACCATCATTACATTCAAGATAATAAGCAGATGAGGAAATCCTGTCTTCCCTTGCCCCTTTATAATTCCCTCCCTACTGCTTCTCTTCATTACACTCCATCCCCTCTCCAGGCTACCACTGACCCACTTTTTTGTCCCTATATATTACTTCACATTTTCTAGAATTTTATGTAAAAGGAATCATACAGTAAACACTTTTTTGGGGGGCGTTGTCACTCAGCATAATAATGTATCATGGATCAATAATTTATTCAATTTTATTTGCTGAATAGTATTCCATTGTATGGATTTATCACACTTTGTTTATTTACCTGTTGAAGGACATTTGGGTTGTTTTGAGTTTTGGCTCTTACAAATAAAGCCATGAATTTCATGTCCCAGTCTTTGTATGGACATATTCTTTCTTTTGGATGAATCCGTAAGAGTGGAATGGTAGCATCATTTGGTAGGTGGATGGTTAACTTTAAAAAAAACCTGCCAAACTGTCTTCACAGTAATTGTATCATTTTCTCTTCTAATCAGTCTTGTGGGAGGCTTCCAGTCGCTCCACATCCTCATTAGCACTTGTTATGTTTTGTCTTCTTAAGTTCAGCTATTCTAATAGGTGTATGGAATGGTATCTACTTTTGGTTTTAATAGCTTTCTCTAATGAGTAATAATGTGCTTACTTGCCATTTGGTCATTTTTTAAAATTAGGTTGTTATTATTAATTTTGAGAGTTCTTACATGTTCAGGATACAGGTCCTTTATTAAATATGCTTTGCAAAGATTTTCTCTTGTCTGTGCCTTATCTTTTCACTCTTTTACTGGTGTCTTTTAAAGCGCATACTTTTAAAATGTTGATGAAGTCCAGTTTATTCATTTTTTCTTTTTTGATTGTGCTTTGGACATCATATTGAGAGAGTTTCCCTCAAAGATTTTCTATAGCTAGCAAAATTTTATAGTTTTGTAGATTTATACAGTTGGCCTCAAAATTAGATAATATTAGTTTCCCAGCTTTGTTTTTCTTTTTCCAAGTTGTTTTGTTTATTTTGGGGTCTTTGTGTTTACATATGAATTTTAGAATTAGTTTGTCATTTTCTGCAAAAAACAATCTTTTGGATTTTTGATGGGGATTATGTTGAGTCTATAGATTCACTTGGATAGTATTGCTGTCTTAAATTAGTATTAAGTCTTCCAGTCAGTGAACTCGGCATGTTTTTCATTTACTTACGTCTTTAATTCCTTTTAATGATCTTTGCTGTTTTCAGTGTATAAGTCTTGTACTTATTTTGTTAAGTTTATTCCTAAATATTTTATTATTTTTGGTGTTACTGTTTTTCATTTCATATTCGTATTGTTCATTCCTAATGTGTAGAAATACAATTGAATTTTGATATGTTGATCTTGTGTCTTCCAGTTTTGCTGGACTCATTTATTAGCTCCAGTAGGTTTTTTTTTGGAGATTCTATAGAGTTTTTCACGTCACCCATGAACAGAGATGGCTTTACTTCTTTCTTTCCAATGTGTGTGCTTTTTATTTATTTTCCTCTTTTTTTACTGGTGTTAGCATGCTATATTTTGTGGTATACGGCATGGTTCACATTCCTCCCGTTAGCATGGTATACCTTTCACTTTTAATTTGTGTTTTGTATTTGAAGTGCCCTTCTTGTCGGCAGCATATAAGTTGGGCCTTTTATGCTGGGATTATGAGGGAATTAATACCCATTATACCTGCCCTCAAGCAATACCAGCCATGAGATGGCAGAAGAATAAACCTATACCTCCCAGGCGACTCCTGCAGTCAGAGCCTCAATTGACTGGAAAATTGCTTATGTAATGCGCCAGGGTTGGCTTGTTCAAGGACTCTCCTGCCTAGCACGTCCCTGTTTTCGTGTCTGCCTCTCTTTCTACCTCTCTCTTTCCACAGTGCACTGTAGTTATTGACACAGGTGTCATATATTCCCTCTGAACATAAGCTTCTCCAGGGCAAGTGTCATAGTCACCTACATCTAATATGGGACCTTACATAGCAGTGGGCCTCTCTCAGTCATTACTAAGTGAGTAATTTAGAAGTTTTTGGCATCTTATGTCTTAAGATTTCTTTACAACTATAAACAAAGGGTCAGTATTTCTGATCATGCCAACTTGGAAGCTACTCTTCAATAGGAAAGCTCTGCTGTTGCTGCTAGATTAGCTACTGGCTTTCCGTTGAGTCCCTCAAGTACTTGTGACGTCCTGAAGCTGATTTATGTCCTGGCGGTCTGCTTCCTGCGAATGTGTGGGAGGATGGCCAAGCATGCAGCAGACTGAAGATTCTCAGAGGGAAGGGGTGGGAGCGTGGGAAGAGATTAACCGAAGAACTTATGTGTATATGTACATAACCCATGGACACAGACAATAGTGCAGTGAAGGCCTGGGGAGGGGGTTGGAGTGGGGAGGGGGTCAATGGGGGAAAAAGAGGGGGCATATGTAATACTTTCAACAATAAAGATAAATTAAAAAAAAAAGAAAAAAAATCCCCCCAAGAAACAAACAAAAAACCAAAGTAGTCAACTTGAAATGTATCATTTCACACACGCTACAGTAGCTTTGCCTTCTGTACCTACAGACTACTCTCATTCATATTATACTGGCGGTGGATTTCTTTGTCTGTCACAGACCAACTTTTACCACCTTGAGTGTAATACTCTCTCTCCCAGGCAGATGCACTGCTATTGCAAGGCTGGAACTAACACTGTTTGTATGCAGAGATCTCTCTGTTAATTTGCAAACCCCTTCAAGTTCTACTCCTGGTTCTTATTTACGGAAAGTGTTTTGAGAAGGCCATTGTAAATAATGCCCTGTAATCTATTTTAATTAGAACCTGTACGTACGGCCAGCCATGTGTGAGGAAACAATAATGCCATCTGTCCTGGCGTTGATGGCTTCCAGGAGAGCAGCTGGGCCGTGAGAACTCGAATGCAGCTAGACGGGGCCTAGTCTGATTCCATCCCCAGGTGCCAGGTGCACACTCGCTTCATCAGACGCTCTGCCGCTTCTCCGCAGCCAAGTCTGAGAGCGCCTCTCATTCCGGGAGGTCCACCTATACAGTTCGCATACCAGGGTCTCACTGCGGTGACCATTTCAGGGACTATCCTGCGAGTGTTGCCAGCATATCAGTTTTGTGTATTCGTATGCTGAGGGAAAAGTTTCCTTTTATGCTTTATTGAATGTGGGGTGGAAGGAACTTTTTATTTTATGTGATAAATATTAGATGCTATAAGCAAATAAAGCATATATTTATTAATAGTTTTAGGTGAAAAATTCCTGAAGACTAGAATTCTCATAGGAATGATCCCAAATATACACTCTCCCCCTCATGGCAATGCCATTATAAACAAACCATTTATTTGCCCCGTTTTCAATGCATAAAGAAGAAAAGATGCGTGAAAAAGAAACCTTCATTTGGCATTTGACAAACAGGGGCCCCTCAAGGACACGCTGGTGACCACACCCAGGTGTCCTAGTTCATTTACAGCCCCTCCCCGTGCCCCAGGGCAGAGGCCAGATACCCAGCGAGAAGGTGCTACACAAGCAGAGAGGCCCAGAGCCGGGTGATCAGACACCATTTATGTTGGTAGCCAGGGGTACAGAGCTAGAGAGTTAACGGTTCAGACTCCCCTGCAGACGAGGAAAGGGCTTTGTTAACCATTTCACCCACCGTCACCTATCGGCTACATGGTCATGAGCAAGTCATTTAAAATCCCTGAATTTCAGTTTCCTCACTTAGAGTGCATCTCAGAGAGGGACAAGGAATGGAGGAGAGTAGCTTTGATAAAACATAGGCATTGAAGCAAGATGCCCCTAGGTACTATAAAAACAGTCAGCACTTGTGTGGATTTAAATATGTTTGTTTCTTAATTTCTCTGAGCTTCAGATTCTTTTCTGTACACTGTGAGGATTAACTTAAACCAACAGTGCAACACAAAACAAAACCTGCCCTTTTCAAACAATGGGATTCATGATCGTGTAGAATTTCAAGATTAGAAAGTGAAGATAAATGGTGACTCCAGGCTCATATATGTTCCACTAGGATGAACGATCGAAAGAGGCAAGATGATTTCAAAGACACTCCCCCATTTTTCTGCTATAAAATTATGTTCAATAAACGTGAATGAACGAATCAGAAAGTTACACAAATACTTGTTTTTCTATAGTCACATGCATGGCTACCAGCATGGTCTCGTGGACGTCACAAGTACTTGAGGGACTCAACGGAAAGCCAGTAGCTAATCTAGCAGCAACAGCAGAGCTTTCCTATTGAAGAGTAGCTTCCAAGTTGGCATGATCAGAAATACTGACCCTTCGTTTATAGTTGTAAAGAAATCTTAAGACATAAGATGCCAAAACCTTCTAAATTACTCACTTAGTAATGATTGGTTTTTTTGTGTGTGTGTTTTTTTTTTCACTCTTTGCCAGCTGGAGAGATTTCATGACTTGTTGTTATTATTTTTTCTCCTCCTTTCCCCCAGGCAGCCTCCCGTCAGTGAGTCCCACTGGAGGATGCTGCTCCAGGACATGCTCGCCATGCAGCAGAACGTTTACACGTGCCTGGCGTCGGATGCTTGCTATGAGGTAACCTATGGATGTCGCTTATCTCCTTGGATTTAGAAATCTTGGTTGATACAGATCGTTTATTGGACACACGGTGAGGGGCAGGCACTTCGCTGTAAGTTGTCCTGTTGAGTAAGAGCTGGTGATCGAGTCGTGTTTCATAGTTTGAGCACCCACTTCCTATCTCCTCTCTCTGTTCATCGCAGCCCCATTTAGTTAGTGGGTTACAGTCCTCAGCTAGGAAACTCCGAGTCACACTTGACCCCTCCCTCCCTTCCCCAGTTCTGGTCACTAAAGCTTACTTACCGGGCCTCATTGACTGAGAAACCCGTCCTGTCTTCACCTCTCTTGCAACAATCCTCCACCTCGTCTCCCTACTTCTACGTCTCACGTTCACAGGGACTCACACTCTCCTTCTAAAACAGACCTTTCCAGACGCTCCCCTTCCTAACATTTGCTGCTGGTTCTCTATCAGCTACCAGCAGTCACCCCACTTCCCGGCATGGCCTAGGAAGCCGCAGCGGATTCCTGCCTCCCTGTCCCCGCTCACCTCTGACCTCCCCGCCTGGCCACCAGGTGCCCGCCCTCCGTCTGCTCCCGCAGGTCTGCTCCCGCAGGACCCCTCCACGCGCCACGCTGCTTCATGTTTCTGTGGCTGCACGCCTTGTTCCCTCTGCCTGGAATACCCACTTCTCTTTCCTTGGTTTGAAAATTGCTGATCATTTTCAGGACTCAGCTCACTATGCCCTCTGCAGAGCCGTCCTCTGTCCTCTCAGGTGACTTGCCTTTCTCTTCCGTGCAGTTCCTTGTCTCCGTGTGTCCCCTCCGCGGGCACCACCGCCTCATCTCCCCCCCACGTGCCCCAGTGCATAGCGTGTCTGGGACAGAGAGGCTCCTGCCGGCGGGTTGTTAACGCCTGGGAGGCCACCGATGGGGTTTACTCATTATCTTGGGAGATACGAGTTTTACACCAAATTTCTCCTAGTTTGTATAGAAAACTTATCTAACCCATTTTTAATTTTAAGAACAAAAAAGGGTTCTTATTTGAATTTTCCTGTTAAATAAGCTTGGTACAAAATATAGACTATTTCTTGTGTCACTGTGCTCTGCGAAGCGTGACCCGTGGATAAAACGAGAATTATAAAAATAGGTGTCTCTTTTATGAAGTAGGTTGGTATTTTAATTCAAGGCGATTTGAACAAAAGAGCCTGTAGACTTGAGAAATGAATGGCTTTAAATTTGAGCTTCAGGTTTTTAAATGCTTGAACGAGCATAAAGTTTTTATTTATGGTTACAGTCTCAGACCATGTACAGCTGCCAATAACTTCTCTTTTGTGTCTAATGTGGAACTTGACTTCCAGTTTCAGGGTAAAAATATCTGTATGCACATGGGTCCAAACCTGTCATTTGTGTGTCTGAATTGGTGTCTTTAAGTTGGAGTCACATTATTTTAGTATTTTCCTGTTTCTGATTCTGATTGAAAAATTGGTAATAAGTATATTACACTTGAACTAGCTCCTGTGTCATAAACAACTTGACATATTAAGTCACTTTTATTATATTTTAACACCTTTCCATTAGGCTTTGGCATTTCAGTGACTCTGGCCATTACTTTCTCCCCTTGAGAAAACATTTGAAAGCAAATTGTAACAGTTTTGAATGGTTCTAGAAGCAGGTAATAAAGATTTGGCAAACTTACCTTGTTAAATATTGTTTAATACCTTTTAAATTATACTGTATCGTCTTGCTGACTTTTGGCCACTACATTAGGTTTTGCTGTCCTTGGAAAATAATTTGTAAGCTCATTGGCACCATTTTGAACATATTTTACTGCCTAAAGGGCAGAAATTTGTGTTCTTCATTTTAGCAAAGCCTGTTAAAATTTAGAGTGAATTGTATTTTTCAGTATTGGGCATTGACTCCCTACAAAGGATCAGAGAAACTGTTACATCCACGTTATGTGGGTCACGTGGAGTGAGCCATTTCACCTGTTAGGTATAAATGATTAGGGTGATCCGCTTTCTGTCACAATCAATACCTTTATTCTTACTGGTAATTTCAGTAAAGGCCTGTCTAAAGATGCTTTCCTCAGAAGCCTGGAAACGTGAGAACCGGACAGTCTTACTAATGACAAGGAAACTCTTACTAATGACAAGGAATCTTTTTTTCATTTTTTCTATTTCTGTGCTATCTGCATCCACAGTGGCATTTTTGGGCAGAGCATTCTTCGGGAAGTCCTCGAACTGATTACATATTCATATTATTAGTGTAGGTTTAAAAGGCTGTCTTTATTTAAGACATTTCTGAAGTAAGTAATCTTCCTTTTTGTGATTAGTTGTGGTTTTAATTTTTTTACACTCACATTTTCTATAATAAATTCTACATCCATAATTGCAGTATTCTTTTGTTTTATTTTTATTATTAAATGTATTGGGGTGACATTGGTTAATAAGATCAGATAGGTTGCAAGTGTATATTTCTATGAAACATGATCTGTGTATTGCATTTTGTCCCCATCACCTCAAGTCAGATCATCTTCCATCACCATATCTTAGCCCCCTTTAAACTATCTTAAATATAGGAAACAATTTGTCAGTTGATGCTATTTGTTGCCTAGTAGAATGCAGTGATATTTGCATGAGTACCTTCCATCAGTGGCTCTTGTTTCAATTAAATAACTTTAATTTACAGATTGGGGAAAAAGCCTCCATGTTATATGGTACATTGTAACTTCAATGGCTCTGTCTAGGTTTGACATTGGTAGCTTGGCTGTTTTAGTTAGTGAGACTGAGTTCAGCTGCTGTAAGCAGTCATGAATTATATGTATTATATTCAAACATTTTATTTTTAAAAATTGAAGTGGCTATAAATAGTTTAAACAGAGTAGCCCTGTTGAGTATAGGGCAGTATTCTAATAGATTCTGTTTTTGAATGAGAGTGAACTTTAGATATTTTACTTAAATATTCATTGTAACACAATTAGAATATTATGTTTAATGTTGGTTTGCTCGGTTAAGTTATTCCTTCTAGAAGAGGGAGTTTTTTAATTGAGGTGAAATTAACATAACATAAAAATGTGCTTCGTTACCAGTTAGCGTATTTGCATCGTACGCAGCTGCTACCTCCAGGGTGGGGCTATTTGTAATTTATTTCATGGGACGGCAGAGCCTTCCTTGGGTTGAGAATGGAACCCTCCTTTTTTAAGCATTCATTCCGGTTTCTTGTTCCCCCAGATATTTGCAGAAAGTCTCCTGTGTTCCAGTCGCCTTGAAAACATCCACCTGGCCGGGCAGATGATGCACTGCTGCGCGGGTTCCGCAAACCCGCCAGCGAGCGCAGCCCCGAGAGGGAAGGCCCCGCGCAGGGTGAGCTACGAGGCCAGCGTGGACCTGGTGCTGGCTGCCAGCCGGGAGTACTTCAACTCCTCCACCAGCCTCACTGACGGCTGCATGGACCTGGCCAGGTAGAGGGGGGGCCTGTGTGCTTCCATCCGAGGGGCGGGCGTCAGAACACACAGGCAGCATCGTCGGTTCCATTCTTTACTTACCACATCCATGAGCACACCTCTACCCTGACCGGGCTGTATGGGGCACAGTTCTTTATTAGTTGCATAGAGAATCAGCTTCATTACGTTATGAATATTCATCAGCTTCCCCGAGACCCTTTTCCCCAGAACGCTTTCCCATCCTCATTTCTGCCGATTATCTGTAGGCTGTGTTCCTCTTCTGTGGGAGGGGTTCACGTGACAGCCTGGAAATTCAAGTTCTGGCAGTTTCCAGCACACTTAGGTGATGGCTGCCTTCCTCCCATGGCTTCTGCTCTGGTTAGATGATAAAGCTCAGAGTTCCCTTCCAGGTGGAAATTTCTCGAATAGGAATTCAGTTCCCCTGTTGTACTGGAAGTTTAGAGTTCACCTTTTTACTGTTGATTCTTAGGAACTTTTTTTTTTTTTTTTTGCATAAGGGACATTTGCCCTTTGCCTGCCTTAAACATTTTAACTGTGTTGCCATGTTTTTATTATCTATAATTTACCTTTTAAATTGCTATCAGAATTTTTAAAAAATTTGATTGTTATTCTTTCCTCTTATGGTGTGGTCTTTTGTGTCATCCTTTGGAGGTTGTTGATTCCTAAGGCCATTAAAATAGTTTTTATTATTGTTTCTTACCACTCTGATGGTTTTATTTTTACACTGGAATTTTATGCCCATTTGGAATTTATTTTGACATAATGATTGTGGAAGCTATTTAGATTTATTTTCCCCTAAAATGACTAGTTATTTCAACTCTAGCAAAACTTCAAGGGTAACTTTTTCTTCCAGTGATATCTTACCACAGAGAAAATAAATTGTTTTCTCAAACCATGAACTTGACGAAGTTGTTTAAGTAGTTAGTAAAATTTTTTCTTCTCTCCCAAGGGATTGCATGTCAGATGATGAAAATATCAAATAGAGTAGCCTTTGAAACTCGGAGTGGTTTGACCTACATCTTTTTGGCAGGTGTCCTCAGAGATAATTTTAAAAACTGCTCTTCCTGTATTTCCCCTTCATTCCATCCCTTTTTCTGCCCTATGACAACCTTCATTTTAAAAAGATGTCTTAAGTCTGTAATGTGGCACCAAACTGATTTTGAGACTTGTGAGCTGGATGTATTTAAATGTTCCCACTGTCATTCAACGTAGAAATAGCCCATACATTCTTACTAGTTAAACTGTTATTTATTAACTAATATTTCTTATAGAGGAAGCAGTTATGAATATTCACAAGATAAAATAGTCAAACAATCCAGAATGAATATCTATGGACAATAAGTCTCTCTCCTCATTCTAGTTTCCCTGACTTTACCCCTCAGCTTTTTTTTTATATTAGTGTTCTACCAAAATATTAAATGTTACCTTCTTTCCTAAATCACAAGTAAGTGCTTACTACTTCTACGTACTTTTCTGTATCTTGCTTTTTTTCAATTGTGATCTATATTGAAGATTTTTCCATATGAATACATATAGTTTTATTATATGTAAACCTGTGTTATTCTTCTTTAATGGTTATACAGTATTCCATTGCTTGACTTTTATATAATTCATTTAATTAGTTCCTGATTTAGTGCATTTTATTTGAGAAACATTGTGGTAGTGAACCTTCATAATTATGTCTGGGCATGTGTGAGCCTGGCTGTATACATTTTTCGAACTGGAATTCCTGGGTTCAGAGCAAAGTGCAGTTAGAATTTTGGTAGCTACTACAGAGGTTATATATCTTTGTACTTGAATCAACAATTAGTGTGTTAGTCCTCATCTGAATTAAATTCTACAATTTTGCCAAGAGCAAGCAAGGCCTTTATCTATCACTCAGTCATACAGGTGCTTACTGGGGCCCATAGGTCTTCATCTGATCACTTATGATGTCAGCATCATTAGCTCTTTTTGGCCTGATGTCTGTCTGACTGCCCTTCTAGTCTCGTATTTCAACATTGCTCTCTGCGCACCTTTCAGAAAATAACTTTTCGTAAATTAAAAATATTTATTAAATACACTGTCTTTGTCTCTGGGTTATTCTTAAAATATGTTTTTCTTGATTTCAGAGAGAGGAAAGGAGAGAGGGAGAGAGATAGAAACATCACTGATGAGAGAGAATAATCACCGATTGCCTGCCTTCTGCACACCCCTTACTGGGGATCGAGCCTGCAACCCTGGGCATGTGCCCTGACTGGGAATCCAACCGTGACCTCCTGGTTCCTGGGTTGATGCTCAACCACTGAGGCACATTGGCCAGGCAGTCTCTGGATTTTGAAGAATTTGCTTAAAATACTTCAAAGGAATTACAGATTCTTAAATTAGCACATCACTTTCTCCTGTTTTTTATTGCCGCATTACATTACCAACCTCTTCTTCCTTTTTCAGGTCTCGGGGGAGACAAAATTGTCACTGAATCAAGACGTTTTTGTTTTTGCTAGAAGAATAGCTGGAAGTTCCTGCATCCCGTCTTTATTTTCATTCTTTCTAATATCTTGCTTCTTATCACTGTAACCCTGCACAAATCACTCACCTCTCTGAGCTCCGATTTTGGCTTCCTCAAAAAGCAAACGGTGCTATTTGCCTGTCTCACAGGCTTGTCCTGAGGACCAAGAGAGATAACAGAAGGCATCTACAGAATACTTGGGAGTAGTAGGTTTTTGATAAATATGTGTTGGATCTTACGTTGTTCAGTATACAAAGGCACCTTAGCCACGCTTGTTCCTGCTTTTTAAAATGGGTCTCATTTCTCTTAGGTGCTGCTTACAGCTGATGGTAGACAAGCCCCCTGCCATTCAGGAGGAGCTGGACCTTATCCAAGCTGTCGGGTACCTCGAGGAATTTGGGGTCAAGATCCTGCCTCTGCAGGGTGAGCTCTCTGCTTAGTGTTGCACTGATCACCTATTTTGCATTAATTTCCTACCGTTTCTTTTCAGTTTTTTAAACGAAAGAGTACCTTTGGTTATTTAATCCATCAGCAGTAGATCCCGCCCATTTTTCAAATGAAACTTAAGTGGAAACCCAGAAGAAAAAAGAAAACCGACATTTTATCACCATTTTATTTTTTCAAAGGTTACAGTTATGACACTGAAAGAAATAACATTAGTACCAGCATCGAGGCTATTGGATAAAAACAAAGACAGAAATTGGGATTACGGATGAGAATTGCAGATTTACATCAATTTTGGTATATAGTTTATTTCTGCATTTTGTTTTAGTTGCATGATTTAGTAGCTATACATGATAATATTTTTGATAATATTTTATTTCTTTTCATGCTTACTGAAGATTATTCTTTAATTAGGTCTATAATGTTATTTTAAAAGAGGGGATGCCAAGAAGTTCCTGTTTAGAGTTTAATTATTAGCAATAGCTTGACATTGCTCAAGATCCTTTACCTAAATGTAGGTATCGGGTTAGTACCAGCCAAAACTGGTTACTCGTCCTTGTCAGCTGTGTGCTGTAAGTACAGTGTGCTTCTCCCCTGCCCTGACCTTTACCTGACGGGTGGGAGGGAGAGTTTCTGTGGCTTCAAACCCTGGACTCACCAGGCAGGTGTTGCTCAGTGGTTGAGTGTTGACCCATGAACCAGGAGGTCTTGGTTCGATTCCCCCTCAGGGCACATGCCTGGGATGCAGCTCTATCCCCAGTAGGGGGCGTGCAGGAGGCAGCTGATCAATGATTCTCTCATCATTGATATTTCTATCTCTAGCTCCCTCTTCCTTCCTCTGTCTGAAATCAATAAAAAAAGATTAACACCCTCCCCCCCCCCCCCTCCCCTCCCCCAATCCTGGACCTCAGTGCCCTAAAGGCAGCAGGTAGCTTGGTTCTTAGCTGCATGCTTGGCTGGCTTCAGTGTAATCTCTTGTCTTTATTCCTAACTGTGGAAGTGTTTGGAATTGGGGGCGGGGTGGATCGCTGAATTCCTTCCATCTCTCTAGCTCTGATACTCTATGGCGCTCTATTAGCAGTGTTTTTGCTGGCAGTGTTTGCACGGCAGCTGATGGGTTTGAATATCTGCAACCAGACCTCCATTCCTGCTGTAGCTTCTGAGGCATTTCCTGCCATAGGAGAGTCTGAAGGAAGACGTTTGCTTTCCTGTCCTCATAGCTTGATCCATTGATTGGGAATTTCTGTTGGAAGACCTTCCAGATGTGGAGACAGAATGTGTCCTTTGTATGCTGCCTGCTGTGTTTGTGCCTTTGTATTCATCAGAGACACTGGGCCGACAACGGAACTTGATATTAGGCGATTTAGGGTCCTAAGGTGACCAGATCGTCCCGCTTTTGGCGGGACAAAACCGATTTTTAACAATTTGTCCCACGTCCCACGGCGTTTTTAAAAAGTCCCTATTTTTGGAAAGAATCCTCCCAAAATCTCATTTGAGATTTAGGGTCTAGGTGTTGTACTGTAGTCAGGGAACAGTCGTTCATTTTGTCACCTTGCTTTATTTAGAAGCCTCTTTGCCCACCCTTCAGGAGTTACTGTTTCTCATCAGGTGAAGGTTAGTGGTACTAGCTAAATTATAATCAATGAGTTAGCAGAAAACAGGAATGAAAATACTATATAGAAATGATTCCTAATGTATGAGTCTCCTATGAATTATTTGTATGTGTACACGTGTGTGCTTTTCCCTATAGCATGGGTGCTTATGTGAATTATTCTTACTATTCAAATGAGCAGATTTAGGACATTTTAGTCGTCCCCCAGATTCTTTCTGTAACAGGAGAAGTCCGTTTTCCAGACGAACAGCACATGGTGGAAATCAGCCTTGAGCCAGTTTTGCCGCTTACCGCTGGGTAATGGACAGGCAGCTCAGCCTTACTCTGGCTTCAGCTCTCCGAGTGTCCGCTGTCATTTTTGTTCTTGTAGTTGAATGTACTTGCACTTTCTACTTGAGGGTGAATCAGAATGGTGTCACCTGCCTCCTCGTGCCCCCTCCCTCTTTTCCTCCCCACCCTCCGTTCCTTCTCCTCCCTCCCTCCCTCCCTCCCCTTCCATCAGTGAACATTGAATTCGGCACTTTATTCCAGGAACTGAAATAGTGAAGGGAATGAGTGAGGCACGCTTGCTGCCTTGGAGGGACTGACATACTGATAACAAGACAGAGCCACACTGGAGTGTCATGTAGGAGTTTAAATGCCGATTCAGCCACTTGGCGCTCAGTGACCTGTGGCAACTTAAAGTCTTTGAATTGCTCCTTCCTCAGATGGGGATAATAATACAATATTCCCCAGATAGTCCTGACAGTTACATCTTGAAACATTGAAAACCCTTACAGTAGAGCAGTGGTTCTCAACCTTTCAATGCCACGACCCTTTAATACAGTTCCTCATGTTGTGGTGACCCCCAACCCATAAATTATTTTCGTTGCTACTTCATAACTGTAATGTTGCTACTGTTATGAATCGTAATGTAAATATCTGTGTTTTCCGATGGTCTTATGCGACCCTGCTAGCAGTTCTCAACCTGAGAACCGCTGCTGTAGAGCCTAAGACCATCTTTCACTCCTATTGATCTGGAGGCCAGCACAGCTCTCGTTCCGTTTAGCTGTCTTACGTTAGGGAGGTCAGGTACCCGCTGCTGATGCCTGTTATTTGGTCTCTCTTTCTCTGCAGTGCGACTGCGCTCCGACCGGGTCAGCCTCATCAAGGAGTGCCTTTGCCAGTCCCCCACGTGCTACAGGCAGTCCGCCAAGCTGCTGGGCCTCGCCGAGTTGCTGAGGGTCGCTGGTACGTTCCGATGCTAACCTGCAGAGGAAGGGTTCTGTGCTACTCTCATCGCTGCCCTGGGCGGACATAGACTGTACCAGGGTACGGCAGGCTAGCTGCTCTTCTGGGAAGATTATAAAAATAATTATAAAAATGTCACGTGGGCCTCTCCGTAGACTTCTTGAATGGCCTCTTAACATAATGCCTTTATGACCTCGTCTCACAAGTCACACACCGTCTTTCCCACCGCACTCTGTCTGTCAGAGGAAATCGCCAACCGGCCTCCGTGCAAGGGGCGGGCAGTAAGCTGCCTCATCCGAAGAGAGACTCGAATCTGTGGATGTGGAGTAAGTTCTGTGTCATGAACCCAGAGCCTGGCACGTCCTCATTAGCCTTCTCTGCGTCCGGCCAGACAGCAGCGTTTTCCTTCATCGTTTCTAGTCCCGCCACCCGCCTGGCTGTTCTCCCTGCGAGTCTTGCCTCGTTCTGTTTGGAACATTTTTCTAGACGTCATTCTTTTCGGGCCTATTTCTGGTTGTGCCTTTCCTTTTAATCACCTGCTCAGGTGGAACTTTCTGAAATTAAAAGCAGTTTAATATTTCTACTTTGGACTTCGAGATGACGGACCCATCTTCACATAACAGTTCACATGAAAACAGCAGTAATTCTCATTTTGCGCTTTTATACTTATCTAAGTTACTTCTTACTCTGTCCCTTATGGAGCGATTATGAATCTCACTTTGCACATGTGGCCACAGGAATAAAGAAGTTAAATAATTTCTTCCTTACTTTGAATCCTTTACTCTTACTGTACTTTGCCACCGTTTTAGACATTGGATGATGGTAATCAGTGGCCCCTGACTTAACGTCAGCTCATTAGGGGCTTTCGCTGCACCTGTGAAACACCTTCACCTCAACACCTGGATTAGTGTCTGTAGCCCAGCCACGCTGCCCACGGAGAGAAATCAGGCCTGCCCTCTCAATTGTGATTAGATATTTTGAATAGACGCAAACATTTCAAGAATATTATCTAGGAAATAGGTTTTCTATTAATTGTGAGATGTGCATTTGTTATTGATAAACTTACACACATTGTTCCATTTCCTATATTACATGGTACTGGAGGAATGGAAAATGTGCCCTTCTTTCCTTCTAGTCATTAATTTGACACAAAAAAAGATTAATAGGGGAAACACATTTAATTTCATTCCTTCTGGAGCCCCATAAAGACATGAGATTCAAAGGCATTTGGGCAATTGAGGCTTCTATGCCATCCTGGGCTACGGGGAAGGAGTGGGGACTTGGGCTTTTGAGGGGAGGAAGGCAGTTTACCGTAAGGTGGGAAGAGCAGGTGTTTGGTGAACAGATGTTTGCCACGCCACACCGGTAAGTCCTGATGTAAGAGTCATCTCTGGCAACAGCTCTCTGCCGGGTACAGCCCCTTTGTCTATCCAAGTTCTAGGCAGTTAAGGGGAGGCAGAAGCTCTTCCCGAGTCGGCCTGGTCTTGATGGCCATCCGCACAGTCTGAGGAGGCATGTTCTAATACAAGTGTGTTGTTCTCATGATATGAATCTTAGTGCGGGGTCAGCTCTTTTCAGAAGGAGTCTTTAGACTGCCTTGAGCCAGTACTCAGCTTGGATTTTACTTAAACCTTTGAAGTACAGAGGGTTCGTGGGAACAATTTTAAAGTTTCATTCAACCCTTTCTGTGATATGTTTGCTTTTTCTTTCAAACCATTTTATAGCTTAAAAATGCAAAGACCATATACATTTTGTTTCCTGGAAATATTGAAAATAATTTTAAGGTTCTATTACCTCATTAAAATATAAAATATCTTTTTTTATTTTTAGCCTAAATAGACAAATTGTTTTTATTGTAAGTTTGAATTATTTGTATTATAATTGAAAAGTGCAGTGAATTGAATCTGTGCCCATTTCACTGAGGATGTTTTTTTGAGCCTCTGCTCCGTGCAGGACTTGGGCTGGGTCTTGAGGATTCAACACGAAGCCGCCCCTGTCCTCCACGAGCTAAATTCTGATAGAAGGCGCACATTGTTAGAAATATAATGGCAATAAATTGGTATTCAGTGAATGAAATGTAAAGGAACATGTAGGAGGCACACCTAACCATGTATTTTAGTGAAGAAAGTGTGGAAATGCCCCAGAAGGAAGTGACATCCAAGCTGACTTCTAAGAATGTTCTTGGGAAAGTAATTTAAGATCTTTGTGTTAATATAAGCTGAATTTGGTATAATTTCTTAGTGTCTGGATGCTCACTATCATAAAAGATTAGCACTGTCAGTGAAACAATAAAATTACATCTATTTTACTTTGTGTTTAAATTTTTCCCTCCTTATATTTGTCATTTTAAATTATAATTAGAAATAGAACATTCAAAGGGCAAAATACAAAAGTGAAATTTGCTTTTAGCAAGAAGCTTGGAATCCAAGGAAGTTTAGAGCCAACTTTTCCTCCACGCCCTTGGGTTGGGGTGGTGGGCTGGGCTGCTGTTAATCACGATTGCTCAGGAGACTGAGACTTAATTCGATGATTAATAAGTAGGTTAGAAAGTAAAAGTTGCTGTGACCTTTAGTCCTATCATCTTTTAAAATCAGTTAGTTCCATCTTGACTTTTTATTTTCAAATTACGTTGGAAGATGGGTTCGTGAGCTCGTTGATGAATTGATGCTGTGAAACCATGAATGATTTCAATGTGATTGTATGTGTTTACAGGTGAAGACCCAGAAGAGAGGCGTGGCCAGGTTCTGATCCTTCTGGTTGAGCAAGCGCTCCGTTTCCATGACTACAAAGCAGCCAGTGTGCACTGTCAGGAGCTGATGGCCGCAGGTGAGCCAGGCCACGCTTAGCACTTTGCTCATGCCCCCTTCAGGTGATGCAGGTGGAAGGGTCTGCTCTGAGGTCCGCTGGCCTGGTTGGTCAGCTGGCGTATGTTCATGAGACGGGAAGCATGTCGTGAGTGCCGGTAAGTGTGTATGCCGTGTGCTTGTGTATGCATCTAACTTCATTAATGGGCTCGGAGCTTGTATTGTAGCTGAGATTTTGGTTGCTTTCCATCCCCATTAAAACAGCCCCATAAGTTTAAGAACAATTTTATGTAAAATATAGCGTCTTTTTATGTATTTGTTATTTAAAAGTAAAACTAAGTTTTCGAAGTATCTACCATTTGTGGCTGTATAGTCAATATTTCTATTCTTTAACTTTTTTTTAGAAGATGGGGTAGTGCTTTTTAAACAGATACTGAGAAATTGGAAAGTGGCTTGAAACCCTAAAGCTTTGTGTATTGAGATTCTAACTCGGGTCCGTGGAGGATAAGCAGATGTCGTTGTAGAATAGTTTTGCTGGTAAACCACAGCGCATTCCCCGTGGGCGAGGGCGGGATATCGTCTCATCCCGGCTCTGCACTGAAGGATCCACTTGTGCAGCAACGCCTGACTCCATGGCGGGCCGAGGCCTCTTCCGCCCTCGGGGCTTTCACAGCCAGCGGTTCAAGTGCATCGCCTCCCTCTGATAATTCACAGAGCCGGGCCCCTATGATTTGTGCACTTTTGGTTTGTGTTCTGTTAAAATGTTATTTTGCCACGTGTTCAGAATGGCAAGGAAGACTTTATTCAGGGCTTTTGCAGTGGATGTTGTGGCTGTTGCAATAGGGGAGAGAGGCCGAGCTGAACTCCGAATGCAACAATGACAACTGGGGGTGGAGAGCCGAGGAACAGAGTGAGCGGGTCAGTGGATGTGAAACATGGCTGCAATGAGACATCGAGGGGAGTGGCGGTCTTGCCGACGCATCATGGCAGGGTTCTTGCTGAAGGCAGGGCAGGGCAGTCAGATGTCAAGGGTGAGGGGTAAGGAATTTGACCAGAGGTCCAGGGTGGTTAGTGATCAAGGGTGGGAGGTCCCCTCTCACCTGACTTAGCAGGATGCTTGCTGACACTGGGCTCTGCGGGCTCTGCGGGCTCAGCAGGGACTGGGCCGAGCGGGAGGCCTGGTCGGGACGAGGGTGCAGAGGAGCCTGCCTGTGGTTCAGGCCAGGAGAGGGCTGCTGTCGGTACAGCGTGAAAGTGCCTGACGCACGGGGACGTCTCACGGTTTACAACCTCAACATTAGAAAGGTCTTTTCATAACAGAGCCATGTTCTGGAATATTAACCAAGTGATTTTGCAGCATTAAGTTAAAAATAATTGTGGTTTTCTGGAAAACCATTGTTGTATTACTCTATATTTAGAGAGCTTTCTAATAATTTTATTCCCGTTAGTGGTGGTACCTGGGTTAAGTTTTACTTTATATATTAATAGAAATTGTTTTAGGTGGAACCCTACTTTCAAACTGGAACTCCTTAGAATAAGAATAAGAGTATGTTTTAAGGGTTCCCAGCGTGACGTTGTGCAGGAAAAGGGTCTTCGCTGGCAGGCAGGGCTGACTGCGCTCCTGGCTTGCTCCTTGGATCTCTTCGATAAAGCGAATGAGTCTGTGGAGCTGTCTAGAATAATTTCTGTTACTAGTACTTCTCAGTCTACAGAGTACTTTTAAATACAAGTATATTGGATCATTTCAACAGCCCAACCAAGAAGGCATTATTATGTCTCTTTGTAGTAGTAGAGGAGGTGTGATTACTTGGAACTTTCTCCAGCTCACACAAGAGTGTGTAGCAGGCTTGGGACAAAGCCTTATGTTTTCTGAATGCAGACATCCAGGTTTTCTTTAAAAAAAAAAAAAAAAAAAAAAAAAAAAAAAATATATATATATATATATATATATATATATATATATATATATATTTCAGAGAGGAAAGGAGAGGGAGAGAGATAGAAACATCAATGATGAGAGAAAATTATCGATTGGCTGCCTCCTGTATGCCCCCTACTGGGGATCGAGCCTGAAACCTGGGCATGGTCCCTGACTGGGAATTGAACCATGACCTCCTGGTCCATAGATTGACTAGAGGCCCAGTGCATGGAATTCATGCACGGGTGGAGTCTCTAGGCCTGGCTGGTGATCAGGGCTGATCTGTGGGGCGACTGACAGGGAGACTGAGGTCCCCCCGCTGGCACCCACCTTGGCCGGCCTGGCGCTGCCTGCTCGCCGGCCCCGCCCCCCTGCTGCCACTGCCACTTGCCTCCCTCTGCGGGAGGCGATCGGGAGGCGGCGCTGACTTGCTCGCCGGCTGGCCTCACCCCCTGCCACTGCCGCCACTGCTTGCCTCCATCTGCAGGGTGACCAGCGGGGAGAACAGGGGGGCTCCCACTGGCACCCACCTTGGCTGGCCTGGGGCCTGCAGGCTGGGGGGCAGCTCCTGCATTGAGTGTCTGCCCCCTGGTGGTCAGTGCGCATCATAGCAACAGGTCATTCCACTGGTCATTCCACCATTTGGTCGATTTGCATATTAGGCTTTTATTATATAGGATGCTCAACCACTGAGCCACACTGATCGGGCCAGACATCCCTCTTTTTACCCAAAATCCAAGTAGATTATTTGTACCGTATTTTCCGGCGTATAAGACAACTGGGCGTATAAGATTTTCCTGGGTTAAAAAGTCGTCTTATACGGTAGTCATTGTCAGGCAATCTGAAACTTAACAGAGTTTATCAGAAACACGTGTGTGGAGTGGCGCTGAACAATTGGCTGATAAACCAGCATACTGCTTTTGGTCTGCCATGGTCCTTGTGTGTTTCTGGTTCTATAAAATTATGCATCACTGCAGACTATGGTTCTGCTTTGGTGACACAAGACCTGAGCAGAAAGCCATTGACACTCTCGCGTTAGATTGGAGAGTTTTCTTCTTTTGAAGTCATTGTGTGTTTTCTCGTCAACTTGGCAGGTTATTCTAAAAGTTGGGATGTTTGCAGCCAGCTAGGACAATCAGAAGGGTACCAGGACTTGGCCACTCGTCAGGAGCTCATGGCTTTCGCGCTGACGCATTGTCCTCCCGGCAGCATTGAGCCCCTGTTGGCAGCGAGCAGCTCCCTGCAGACAGAAGTAAGTGCTTCCAACACTGTACATCTGAACTGTGGGAAGGGCGTTTTTTGTGGTTTTTTTTTTTTGGGGGGGGGGGCGCGGAGTGGATCTTAGGTTTGTGGTCATTTTAAGAAATAATATAAGCGTTTTCATTATGGAAGAAAAATAGCTTGTTACTCATGTGAAAAGGAATTTGACGATATCGGGGTATAAAAACAGTGTTGTTTGCTTTATTATAGCTAGGTAGAAAGGATACAAAGCAGGTGAGAGAAAAATAGAAATTAATATCAAGAAATAAATTATTGAATATAGTGGGAAAAGTTAGTGTTGTCAAGAATAAAACATAAGACGTGGTCATGTAAAATATATTCAGAACCCTCTGAATTCAAACCAGTGGTGGCACCATCCCTTAGCGGTCCTTAGCGGGAGGGGAGTGGGCTGGGGGTGGGGTGAGCGTCCTAACATCCACGGGGAGTTCTGCGTAAGGGAGGAGAGCTCCCGGGAGACACTGCTACACAGAGGCAGAGGCTCTGGAATTCACACTCGCATGTCCTACTCGTTCATCGCACATCGGGCTTCTCACGAGATTCCACCTCTGGAACTGTGGGGTCCTTGTGAAGCTGTCCTGAGGGCCTCCGGTCCCGCTCCTCAGACAGTTCAGGAGGAAGCGGGCCGCGTCTCCTCCAGAGAGAACTTTCAAGTTTCCAGCCTGCACTGTGAGGAGAAGCAAGTTTAAAAACACAATTTCTTTACCACGTGTCGTGTTCTTTTTTCAGATTCTTTACCAAAGGGTGAATTTCCAGATCCACCGGGAAGGAGAGGAGGGTATCAGTCCTGCACCGTTACTTAGCAGAGCGCCGCAGGAGGTGAGCTAGTGTTGAGGGGAGGGTTTGGAAGGTGGCTGGGGGTGGCACGAAACGGGAGCCACCTGACCTGGTGTACAGGACTGTGTGTGTGTGTGTGTGTGTGTGTGTGCACACGCGTGTGCACGCGTACGCATCTTTTTCTTTTCTTTTTTGATGATAGTGTTTTTCACTATAAATTATTTTTTTAACTTTTTTTTATTGTTTAAAGTATTACATGTCTCCTTTTTCCCTGATTGACCCCTCCCCCCGCCACTCCTGCCCCCCAGGACAAGCCCCCCAGGACAAGTCCCCACTGCCCCAGTGTCTGTGTCCATTGGTTATGCTAATATGCATGCATACAAGTCCTTTGGTTGATCTCTTACCCACCCTCACCCCCCACTCCACACCCCCGCCTTCTCTCTGAGGTTGGATGGTCTGTTCAGTGTTTCTTTGTCTCTGGGTCTATTTTTGTTCATCAGTTTATGTTGTTCATTATATCCCACATATGAGTGAGATCATGTGATCTTTATCTTTCTCCGACTGGCTTATTTCGCTTAGCATAATGCACTCCAGTTCCATCCACGTAGTTGCAAATGGTAAAAGTTCTTTTGTGTTTCTTTTTTTTTTACATGTATAGAGACTGTTTTTCTTTTAAACATTTTTGTGTGTGAAATATAGGGTGGAGCACAAGTAGGTTTATAGTTGTGAGTACACAAAACACAGGTTATTCTTGTGTTATTATTTATCATTATATTATTTTCCATACAAACAACAGTGAACCTGCTTTTGCCCTACCCTGTGTAACATTCACCTAGAAAAAAGTCACAGTATAAAATGTGCAGGTCAAGAAATGATCACAAGGAAAGCATCCTTGAGACCTTCACATCGTGAAACCTCCACGCAATGAAACCGCCACACGTGACCAGCCTTCCACAGCCCCCTCCTCTCTCACTAATCTCCAGGCTGCCTCTTCCCTCCCACAGAGCCCCACTGCCCTGACTCATGGATCCCAGATCTTGGTGTTTTTTGTTCTTATTTTAATAATTTTAATACCTTTCGCACCCCTCCCAAAATAATAATTTAATTTGACCCGTTTTTATACTGTTGCGTGTGTGAGATTCACCCGTGCTGTTACATGCAGTGTGTGATTTGTTGTTACTGCTGTATAGAAATTAATGCATGTGCACATGTGGCAGTTTCTCCGTCTGATGCTGATTGACGTTGGTTTCAACTTTAGCTTCTAAGAACGATGCTGCAGCATCACTGTGTGTGTGTGTGTGTGTGTGTGTGTGTGTGTGTGTGTGTGTCTGGTGTGCACGAGCATCCCTTTCTTCTGGCATCCACCCACTTGGCCTGGAGGTATGTGCTGCCAGCTGTGCGCATGCTCAGCCTCCGTGGACACTCCATGGCTCCTGAGTACTTGAAATGTGACTAGTGCATCTAAGGAATCAATGTGACGTTTTATTTGATTTTAATCAAGTTAAATTTAAATAGCCACACGGGGTTACTGCCTACCAGACCGGACATCCCAGCTGTGGAAGATCAGCCTCTCCGTGGAGTTTTGGTTCTGCCGTCAGCACCGCGGACAGCGGACTTTCCTTTGTAGGTGTGTGCACTCCGGCTGGATGGAAGCCACAGCATTTCCCTGGTGCCTGGACCGGTGTGGATGCTTTTGGTCATTTGGCACGTTTTGACTTAGAGTTTTACTGATCAGTTTCGGTTGGGTTTTCCTCGCTGGATGTGAACGCTCCCTGTGTCTCCTTCATGGGAATCAGAGCAGTTCTTACATGGCTGACGGCTACGAAATGATGTGTGTTTTAGGAGTTGGCACACTTTCCCATCTTCCGAGGGCTAGTGGAAGACCTGCGTTTAGTGACATTCTGTATTCCACATTTTGCATCTTTTGAGCCTAAGATCCTTTCCTACTTGTCTCGCACATCCCGCATTTTGTGGGTCTCTTCAGCCTCCTCTCCTTTCCTCTCCTGCCTTCCGGTCACCGTGACTGGACCACCGTTCTCTGAGTAGGTGCCATGACTCCTTCGGTGTTCGAGTTTTCTCCCTGCTGTACTGCTCTCCTGGCTCGGCTCTGGCCACCCATCTAAAGTATCATCTTCCCTGTAAAGTTTGTTTTTGCCCCCACTTTCTCCCCTCCCTGTGTCAGTGTGGAGTGGTCTGCATGGCATTGTCTGGTAACTGGCAGTGTGCCAGTTTTCTCTATTCTCTCCATGGAGTGCTGGTCATGTGGTGAATGCTCCGGAATTGTTTGATAAAGCTCCGTGGGGAAACTCCCACTGCATAAAATCAGTCTGTGGTAAAAGTGAATTAGAAAGTACACTTCAGCCTAAAAATGAAAAGGAATTTCCTATTTAACTCATCTGTACGTGGTGTGGTGCCTGGGATCCTGTTAGGTTTTAGCCATTGTGAGGGGTGCACCATTTCTCTGTTCAGTGTAGACTTGCAAAGTGTGTCTGCTGAGTTCAGCTCCGAAGCTCATTCTGAATCTCCATCCTTCTTTCTAAAACCCATCAAAAGCCTTTGAGACATTTGGGCTTCCTATTTTCTGCTTCTACGATGAATTAGAAAGTGTTGGCCTGACCCCTTGGTGGTTTCTTTGGAGTAGGGCACGCTGTGTTACCACAGATGTGTGCGTGTCTCTCCATTAGACTCTCTTTGTAAATGAAGGAGACCCGTAGTCCTTTCCATGTCCTGCTTAGCAAGGAAAAGGGGTTCTTTCAAAATGATTGTCTCCCCCATCTTTTTTTCTAGCTCCTTAAAAGCCGTCCTGTCTTCCTTTGTCCTCTTCCCGCAGCTGTAATACATCTAGATCTCGTGAAGTGCTAATCCAAACGCTCAGCCAGCACATTATGGCTTTGATTCATGAAGCACATTTCAGAATATTATGGCTGCTATTATTAGATTAAAATACAGGGCCCAGCTCTGAGATGCCGCGGTTACACATTAAGAGATATGATAACCACATTAAATTACAACTCATAAATGAGAGCTGACTGGATGTGTAATCTGCTTAATGCTCAAGACTTTCATTACCGAGTTGTGGAAATCATGATTTTTATTTATACATCCCAGCAAAGTAAAGATGTAATTGCTGTGCAGTAAGTAGCATTTGCATTAGTACCACTGTGGCCTACAAGGGCGAAGATATTGCCTGCTGTCCCTGTGAACAAGATATTTGTTTATAAATAGAACAAAATGCATTGGGAAAAACCACCAAAATTACAGTTTTCCAGTTTCTTATTAATGTTGGTTATTATGTTTTTTAGATGTAGCAGTATTCTGCCACTTAGACTATATTAACATTTTGTTTAGCTAGTGTTAGTTATGTCACTTAGCCATTGGTATTTTCCCCAGATGAATCTAATTAGAGCTGGAAATGGGTTATATACAAGGTTCCCATTAAAAAATCATTTTCACTGTGGGAAAACTTGTTCTGAACATTTTAAGTGGCTACAGATTGATACAACTGGACAAATTAATGTTTAGAGCTGGGCCTGGACTCTAAGCAAAGAGCTATTTTGAATTTATAAAAGGATAGATTAGAAATACTATTTACATAAAGGTGAGCACAATGGGAATTGTATTTTAATACCATGGACAATCCTTTCCTTTTCCACTCACCAGTTGATAGATATTTGGATTGTGTCCACTTTTGAGCTTTCATGAGTGATGTTGCTACGAATGTTCCTGTACACGTCTTTGGAAATACGCCATGATGTCTAGGTACCTGGGAGCAGAGGTGCTGTGTGGTGTGGTATAGATTTGTAGAAACTGCCCATTGTTTTCGGAGTGGCTGCAGCATTTCACTTTTCCCACCAGGAACCATCAAGGTCCCAGTTTCTCCACATCCTTCCTCATCAGCACTTACTGTTGAAGGGATGTTTTGATTCAAGTCATTTTTATGCATGTGTGTGGTAGCTCATTCTTATTTTGGCATGCAGCTTGCATTTAAAAAAATATTGTTACTGATTTCAGAGAGGAAGGGAGAGAGAGAGAGAGAAATAGAAACATGGATGAGAGAGAATCATTGACTGGCTGCCTCCTGCACACCCCCTACTGGGGATCGAGCCCACTACCCGGGCATGTGTCCTTGACCGGAATGGAACCTTGGGCCCTTGAGTCCACAGGCTGACACTCTATCCACTGGGCCAAACTGCCTAGGGCCAACATGCATTTTTGAAATAATTAATGGCACTGAGCATCTTTTCATGTGCTTATTGGCAATCCTATACCTTCTTTGGTGAAATGGCCATACATATTTTACAACTGGATTATTTGTGTGTCCTTATGACTAAGCTGTAAGAGGTTTTTTGCTTTTAATTCTGGATACAAGTCCTTATTAGATGTATGAGTTGAAAATGTATTTCTCAGTGTTTGCCTTGACGTTTTACTTTCTTAATGGTGACGTGTGAAATGCAAGGTTTTAAGTTGCTGCCCTGCCCTCACTCAGTACTTGTTTCACCGCTGGTAAGGAAGCTGTGCTCAGCTGATGGTGTGAAGATTCACTCCTGTGCTTTCTTCTAAGAGTTCATAGCTTCCTCTTTCATGTTATTGGCAAGTTAGTAACAGTAAGAAACCACTTTTTATATGAAATAAGTACAGGCTTAACGAATGTCCACATGCAGAAACATGTGTTTAGAACTGGACCTCACGCCCTACACAAAAATTACCTCACCAGGGTCTTATCTGTTCTCCCTTTTTTTATGTTTCATGATAGCTTGTTCCTTCTAAAGGATGTTGAACCTCATATATAGTATGCACGAAGACACAAATTAATATTTTGAAGCTTTAAATGAAATAATTTAGTCTGGAGTGGGTTTTCGATACTGTTACTGCTTTCCTATCTTTCGTGTGTGTGTGTGTGTGTGTGTGTGTGTGTGTGTGTGTGTGTGTGAGTGAGAATTTTGGTTTGAAGGCTCATTTTGAGTCATCTCACTCAGTTAATTTTGTCTTCGCAGACCCTGTGCACGGATTCCTACGTTAGTGGTTTCCCTCCCTCTAACCCCAGGCTGCTTTCCTGCGGAACCCTGTGCTGTGGAAGCTTCAGCTGGGGCTCCTCCCCCCGGTGTGGAGGACGTGGGAAATAGACTGGGTGCCAGTGAGGGGTTTGGGCAGTCCTGAGGGCCCTGGCTTTGTTCTCTGCCTCCCAAGGCCACAGCTTAATAATGAAGTACATGGCCCCGCAGTGCCTGCCCTCGGTCTCCCCTTCACAGGGGGTCCTTTGATTCATGATTCCCCGAAAAGGGGCATCTGGCAGCCACCGGCACCTCTGGTTTCTGACTCTCAAAATGTTGAATTCTATTGGCTTTGAGCAGTTCCTGACTCTTTTTCTGTTATTCAGTATTTTGGAGCACCCTGAGCTCATTGTTCCATCTTGACTGTAATTCGTACTGTTTTCTTTAATTACAAAAATAGTACAGGCTTTTATTTTAACAACCCATTTAAGGGGAGGCAGGGGTTCAGGTAAGTAACATTATCAGGCATATTTTATTTCTTAAAAGTAAAAAAAGATGTGAAACATCTGCAATGGAATCCAAACATTTGTTAACTTTTGATAAGAAGTACATGGAAATTTGTGATAAGTTTGGTCTTTCTGCTTTTTAAAAATATACAAGTAATTTCATCAGCAATACCTTGCTCCACAAAGATGCCAGGCCTCTTGGCCTTCTTGCCTTTTTACAACCCTTCCCAGCCCCTCCTGCCTGTGTCCTCCCAGGCATCCTGTGGCTTGTCCTCTCACTGCCTCCAGGTCTCTGCTCAGATGTCTCCTCATGGAGCGCTCCCCTGCTCTCACATGGAGCCCCTACCCCCAGCCCAGCTCCAGGCCGCTTTCTTTTCCTCGCTGACCCTGTTGTTTACCTGATGCACTTCTGACACGCTTCCTGTTTATTTTCTGCCCATCTTCTCGTGGAGTGTACGCTCTTTGTGGCAGGAACCATGCTTTTTCACTGCTTGGTTTTCAGCATGTAGAACAGTGTCTGTCAGCGTTATGTTTGATGTCACAAATATTTGCTGAAGAATCCATGCGTAACATAAATGAGGAAGGTAAGATGTGGATGCGATGGGTGGGGATAAATTCTGTTGTTACACGGGGAGGAGTATTTGAATGGGGCCCAGTTTGGTAAGTTCTCAGTTCATTGGTGAAATAAGGGGTTGCCTTTGTTTCCTAATGTACCGTGAGTTTCTTGAGAGCAGGGGACATATCTTAATTGTCATGGTAACCCTGTTGCCTGGCACTGGGTCTCAAACATTGTACACATGCCAGAAATATATGTTCAGTAAACTTGTTTTGTGGACATGTTAGCTGTGATGTCGCAGAAACCTGCATTTTAAAAGATGGCCCAGATGAGAGTCCTGGAAGACCAGGTATTTATATCTCAAAGGTACTGGGCTAGCTCCTCCTAGAGGACTTATCTGTAAGTCAATATCTGTAAACCCTTTATCTATAAGCCCTTTGAGATGAATTAAATTTTGGGAAGGTAAAAGGAATGGAGGGCTTTGAATTGTTTATGAAGCCGCACCTCTGGCCCTGTAAAGACTTCTTTTGTAAAACAAGGACAGTTGCTTTTAATGCCTCAGAATTGGGTTGTCACCTAAATGTTGGCAAAGGACTGACAATCCATCCACCTGTTTTTGGAATGTTCCTTTCCATCTGGGTACATTCTGGTTCTTTCAGACTTTGTAGTGGAGGAGGGTTTCTAAGGCAGGGCTGTGAGCGTAGTGTAGCCATCACAGAGGGGTTCAGTTTGCGGGTGGTACATAGCTTAGGTCCTCCCTGAGGACCATAAAGGCGTGGACATGTGGACCTTCTTCCATGTTCCTCGGGAACAGCAGAATATGTCTGGCTGTAAGATGGTATTAAAATTAATGATGCCGTTGACGGCTAAACCCCTCTGTCTCCCATTTATATTGGGACCAGGCTGTGTTGGAAAACAAGATTAGCCTCTTTTTCTTGAGGGATTGAGGGTTAAATTTCTCCCAGTTGGCAACTACACACTTCAAAGATGGTGTCCCGAGGCGCTGTGGACGGGTTTCCCAACTGCAACGGACAGATACGTAACAAGCCGACAGGCCCCCGGAGCCACCAGGGGGTGGAGTGCTTACCCCGTGCGGAGGGCAGCCTTACCCACAGTCACACAGGCTGGGCACTGATGTTGGATGGACCCCGGTCAGACAGGTGGCCTTAACTTCCCAGGCGTAATGACTGTGGCCCTTTTCCCCAGCAAGGCGTCCCTCACTTGATGACCCCTGGCCTTAGCCGGCCTCTGGGGGTCCCCTTCATGTCTTTCTGTAAAATGAGTGCCTAGTGCCTCGGTCGCCTCGCTGGGAAACCTGTCCTGTAACTCTGGCCTTCATTTTTCCGGCTGTTGACCCATTGCGCTGCCTGGTTTTCCAGCAGCCCTGGCCATTGAACCCTCGCAGGGAGAGGCCAGCTGCCCCATGGGGGGAAACCAAAGAGCTCCATTTTGGCCATCTGGTTCATACCGCTTTTAGGTAAATCTTCCCGTTTCTGTAAGTAAGTGCAAGTAAAGGCTTCCTATGCTCTACCTGGAGTGTCCTCCCAGACATCCGTGGCTTGTTTTGGGGGATTAGTCTATTTCTGCTGCTGTACACTCCCTATTAATTGTTTATCTGCAGGAGTGTTAATGGGGGCTGTGGACTGGGAGCTGTTGGCCTTGGAGGCACAATTGCCCATGCTAATTTTGGTTTTACCGTGAGATCTGCAGATTCATATTGAGCAGTGGTTTGAAGTGTGCTGCTTATGGGTTGAGCTTCGAGGGGCTGTCACCCCCTGAGTTGCTTCAACCCTCTTATGTGACTTAGTTTCTCTCCCTGCTGTCTGATGCACTCAGGGGCTAGGTGACCAGCCTTTATGTCCGTGTCCCCAGATGAGTCAATTATTTGATTACAGTTGTGTTGGAATTTCCTATGGGGCTCCTGCTTGTCCTGAGGGCTACCTCCTGACACCTCCACATATGTACTTAGTCACCTAAGAATACCCGACATTTGAGCTTGAAGGGAGTAAATGCCCCTTATCTTTGGAGCCTAACAAGTTCAGGCTCTCATTTATCCAGCAAAAGGTTTTGTTCAGACTCTTAGAGAGCAAATCCAATTGAAAATCCAAAGTTAAAATCCACCCACCCATTTTTCCCTCCTGTCCTGAAGTCTCTCAGTCTTATCTTTAGCCGGGGTTATCTCAACCCCTAACCTTCAGTTCCACCTCAGGAATTTTCTTCTTTAAAAAGCTCAGATAAAGCCAGGGCCTTAAAACAGGGAGGTCTGGAATTCCACGAAAAACTTACTCATCTTCACCAAAGTTGGATGCAAAGCAAGGAGCTGGTGGGGCACACGTGGCTTCCGCTGGTACCTCGCCCGGGCCCGGGTCTGAAAGTGGTCCTGGTGGGCTTTGGAATCTTGCCGCACTCACCCCACGTCAGTGTTGACATAAGAAATGGCCAAACCGAGAAGGGCGATAGACAGTGAGTCGTGGCACCCGGTGTGAGCAGCTCTGTTGGCGCTCGGTGCTCGAGTTTGGCAAAGAAAGAGTTCAGAGCCGAGAACTCTAGTGCTAAAGGACGTTCATTTAGCAAGCAAAGTGAAACTGCGCTCCCAGAGGGTTCGAGCGGCTGCTCCGAGAGCTGCCTTGTCCTTTAGGAAGAAAGTCAGAGAGCCCAGTGCGCCGTCTCTGTTTCTCCATCCCGCTTGCCAAGGGATTTTCTTAGCTTCTTACTGTCCTGCCTCAGATGCATTTAGTAGCAGTGATTTAAAAGTTGGGCATGGAGCCGAAACCGGTTTGGCTCAGTGGATAGAGCGTCGGTCTGCGGACTGGAGGGTCCCAGGTTCGATTCCGGTCAAGGGCATGTACATTGGTTGCGGGCACATCCCCCGGTGGGGGGTGTGCAGGAGGCAGCTGGTCGATGTCTCTCTCTCATTGATGTTTCTGTCTCTCTATCTCTCTCCCTTCCTCTCTGTGAAAAATCAATAAAATATATTTAAAAAAATAAAATAAATAAAAATTGGGCATGGAAAAAGAAAATAAAAATGTACTTCATATACCTCTATTTTTCCTAACTACAGGTCTCTTAATCTGGGTCCAGCCAAGAATGCTAGGTGATTCAGAAGGTTTTGGTCTCTAAAGCCCCTAAAATAGTGTGACAATTGTGGTGAGAGTGTATTGGTGACTGTGTGTTCATATGTGTGCATATGCATGGGCATTCGGTTTTCTGGGGAAAGAACTTACAGGTTTTATTAGAAATGTGTAGGGGTTCGTGACTCCCAAAGGGAGCACTTCTAAAACAGCCTGGCCTGTGAGTTAGCAGATGATTTACTCTGGGGGGTATTTTTCCACTGCTTCTTCTGATAGAGACTTCTGAGAGGGGCATCGCCGGTACCCAAGGTTGCAGTAATATTTGAGTTCAGGACGAAACTCGCTCTCAGTGTCAGGTGCAGGTGGATTATGTAAAGACATGCTGGAGGAGAGGGGTAGTGGGTGAGCTCCGTTTGAGCTCGGTCATCCCAGCTTCCTGGCTGTGTACCTCCAGCTCAGTTATGGTAGGCAGACAGGTTGCTCAGAAATTAACCCTCATGGTTCCAGCCACCAGAGGGAGCACCTCTTGCAGGTAAACTCTGAAAGAGGATTCACTCTGGTCCCTGGTCAACGGGAGTCGCTTCTGTGAGCCAAGCTTGGCGTGTGGAACCTCCCCTGCTCTTGCGAGCCCGTGCCATTTGGTAAAGGTGTGCCGGATAGGTTTGGAAAACATTGCCAGTGCTTAGTCAACCGTCGCGCTCTGAGGCACACTTGACACTAACGAGATTTCATGTTAAATTTTATGCTGGGAGTTGTGGATTTGGTTTTGGGGATTAGTCTATTTCTGCTGCTGTACACTCTAAATTAATTAGCAGCAGGCAGCCACGAATCAAATGTGCAGCAGTAATCATTTCAGGATTTTGCCTAACCTCTTTTTTCTTTCTTCATTACATGAAGTTGAAAGAGAACTATTTTCCTCATTAATGCCTTTGGTTACACTATAATCGTGGTGGATTGCCCCCAAATTACATCTCCTCTGTGGTCCAAATGAGCTGTTTATTTCACTTTCTCTTTGGCAGTTCTCATTAGGGGAGCTCGCACTGAAAGCCTTTTATCACACACATTCCTGCGTGTGTGGATTTCACTTATCTTCCGGAGCAAACTTTTACGTTTCAGATGTTTTAAATTGCCTTTCTTTATTTTATTTTATATTTATTTATTAAATTTAAATTCTTTATTGTTTAAAGTTAAATTACACTCTCGTGTGTAAAGTGTAGGTTCATTTGGTGAACTAGAGCAGTTGTTTTACAGCCTGCATTATTTGACATTTTCCGATAGATTTGATTTTCCTGTGCATGAAGTGGTGTTCTGTTTAAGTGCCCCATTTCTTACCGTGTTTATGTTTAGTTCTACTCTTGGGTTAGTTGATGACATTCAAATCATTCAGCACGCCTTCTCAATTAAGAAGATTCTGAAGATGAGCAGGAATGGGAAGTGTGACATGAAATCGTATTTGAATAACACTCAGCTGCCGCTAACATTAACATGTTAGAAAATGTGTCTGCAAACATTTAGATGGAGCAGTGACCCCGGACTTCTTACGTGTCCACAGATGCAGAGGACACATCGGGATGTTCACACACTCAGAGCACATGGTAATGAGTAACCATTGTCCCTGCCCTTGAAAAGCTGTGGTCTAGTCAGGAAGGCAAACAGACAAACAAAAACACTTACACTATCGATATATTATGGTAGTGCGTTCAAGTGTGCCTACAATGCTCTTGTATTGGACGGGGCAGTACACTGTCTTACCAGGATTTATAGCAAAACTATTCCCTGTCAGGGAAAATACAGAAAAACATCTTTGTGACCTTGGAGTAGCAAAGATTTCTTAAATATGATACAAAAATACTAATCATAAAGTGGCAAAACTGATAAATTGGACTAATTTAGAATTTAAGAACTTCTATTAATCAAAGACACCATTAAGACAATGAAAAGATAATCTGCAGAGTAGCAGAAAATATTCACAGTTCTTACATCTAACAAGAGCTGTGTACCCAGAATATGAAAAGAACCCTCACGAGTGAATAAGGAGGACAACCACCGACAGAAGAGTGGGCAAAATACAGGAGCAGACATTGCACCGAAGAGGAAACAGCCGGCCAGCCAAGGCCTGGGCAGGTGTTCACCTCCATTAGCCTCTGGGGAGGTATCCCCAGGGGCCAAAACCCTGCAAGGAGCAAGGAGCCCATTGCTGGCCAGACCTGTCAGGAGGAGGAGACCCTGAAGGCTGGTGCCTGTGGGCAGCACAACGTGTATGACCTGTAGCTTTTTTTTTGTCCGATGGTATTCTAACACCTACTCTGCAGCGTTATTATAAGACTTAGCATTGTTTGAGTGAACAATCTATTTCTTAATCTAAGTAGTAAACACTTTAAAATGTCTTGTCAAAGAAACAGCATGGGAGTATCTCCTTGGCAGGATATTCCATTGGTAAAAAATCAAGAACCCGTTTTTACCTCCTCAGTGTTTCTGATAGGGATTATGTGATGAAGGCACTATGATACTTTTTCCTTTCGTTTTCTTCTGTGAGTGAGGAACAGTGGCCAGTAGTGCTGGGTTTCACGTTACTGTGTTACAGCAGAAATGGATTTTCCAGTTTATCTGTCTTCATGCCCGGTCATTCTCAGGAGCCACCTCATCACCCTCATGACCATGCTCCTCTCTGCTCCTTCTCCATCACAGGATGCAGCCGGCGCTCCCGGCGGCAGCTCGGCGGACCTGCTCCACTGGACCACGGCCACCACCATGAAAGTCCTCTCCAACACCACGACCACCACCCGGGCGGTGCTGCAGGCCGTCAGCGACGGGCAGTGGTGGAGGAAGTCCTTAACGTACCTCCGGCCCCTTCAGGCAAGCACGCCGCTTCCTTACCCCCTGCGCGGGCTCTGTCCGCTCGTGCGCCCTGCTCGGCGTGGCTTCCACCGTCGCTACGGTCCTGTCTGCTCCGGGTTGTTCACATGATCTCTTAGGGACCCTGGGCCTCCCGTCCGATGGGCGATGAGTGACTTGCTTTGTAGAACGCAGTGTCCTCCATGGAGTACTTGCAGGCACGTGTCGGGCGTTTTCTGTGTAGCAGGTACCGTGCTAGTCCCTGGGGGTGGGGCAGCACTTCGTCCGATCCCCGTCCCCCGAGGAACCTCCAGAACGCAACAGATAAAGCAACAGACCAATTGTTGGTGTGATAGTGCCATGCGGGGTGAGGAGTGCGGTGAGGACCAGCGAGGTGCGTGCGGGATGGTGAGTGACATTGGCGAGTGGAGTTCTGACTTCATAGGGAAGTTGGGTGTCTCAGGAGAGCAGGTGGGCTGAGCAGGAACCTGGCCGAACCCAGCAGGAGGAGTACCGAGCCCTCTGCGAGGGAACGTGCTCGACATGTTGTAGAAAAGGAGGCCAGTGTAGGATGAGCAGGGAGGACGCGGGAAAGACAGCAGCAGCTGAGGTCAGAGAGGGCGGAGGCCTCTGTGGCTGTGACGAGGACCGCGGGCTTGCACCACAGGTTTTCTTCTGAGCGCGATGGGAGCTGCTGGAGGGTTCCGGCAGCGCAGGCGTGGGATGCAGCTGGACTTCAGTAAGGTCATGTGGCGGCTGGGTCGGCAGCTGGAGGCGTGAGTCAGGAGCAGCAGAGGGACCCCTCTGATCCCGTGCTCCAGTGGGCGTGGTGCTGGCTGGGGCCGGGGGTGCCAGGGAGGAGGCGGGAAGTGGCTGGGGTGTGGACCTGCAGAGGGTCTGGATGAGGGGTGCAGGGAAGAGGAGAACGCAGGCTGATAGCCCGGACGTTGGGTGCGTGAAGATACATACGTGGATGGAGGCTGTGTGCCCGACTTGGGTGTGAGTCCGTAGCTCTCTCGTTGTTCGGGTCTCACACTGGTTATGATTAGGTTACTGCGCTGTCTCACCTGTGGGACCTTTCCAGGGTGTGTGTCTTAGGTAAGGTGTTAGCGTTGAGCCTGCTGTCTAGTTGTTCTTATGTGTCCCTTGTAAGTGTTACCATCGTGGGCAGCGGCGTCACGGGTTCCCTCGGCTGTGCGTGGCGTAAATAGGTGCTCAGTAAACGGGAGGGTGGGCGGATGCCTTTCCTTGCCCTTCCAGGGAGGAGCTGTACCATCGATTTGACGATTTGACGAAAGGAAAACGTAAGTGTAATTGCCCGGAGGAGAGAGCCTGAAGTGCTTGCTCATGAGGAATGCTGATGGCCAGGCTGAAAGGCGCTGCGGGGTGGTGGCTGAGGAGGAGATGGAGATGGAAGGGCACAGCTTCCTTTATCTTGCCTCCCTGGGCCGGGAGGGGAGGTGGGCTCCACGTAGGCGGACAGCATGGACAGGACCCAGCCTGGGAGGAAGCATAGAGCTGGTGCCTTCAGCAGCCCGTGTGGGTGGGGCGAAGAGCTAGCCTTTCCTGCCGGCTCACATTTACTCCCTTAAATGTTATCCTACAGAGTTTAGACTTGACACTGTTGGCTGTTTGCGTTGTGCAGAGCTACTAAAGGTTTTCTGAGCAGGGGAGCAACACGTACAAAGTGCTTTAGGAAGGCTATTCTGAGAGTGTGGAAAGCTTGTTATATGTGTAATAGCGATCGCTTCCGTGTTCCTGACTGACTGATGTCAGAGTGACCAGGACAGCAGGGCGAGGCTGCTGTGCCCTCCGAGTTGGTGTTATTCCTCCAGCTCTGCTGGCGTCTGTGTGGCGCCGACACACACATCACACAATGCACTTTGATTGTTACTCCTGAAATCCTCCCCCCCGCCTCCCTCCCTCTTTCCCTCCCTCCCTCCCTCCCTCCCTCCTTTCCTACCTGTCTCTCTGTCTCCATTCCCCGCGCCCCAGCTCTCTTTCGTTTTATCTACCGTTTTTTCATTTTGTTCTGTTTAGGGGCAAGAATTTGGTGATGCTTATCGAAGCGGAACCATAGCCAATGAAGGTCTAGAAAGACAAGGCTGCCACCCTTTCTATGAGTCTGTCCTCTCCAATCCCTTTGTCGCAGAGGTAAGGACAGCACACCTGAGCACATCGCTGACCCGGTCACACTGCCCTGGGCCTCTCAGCATACACAAAAATGGACATTTTCCTGAAAATTAACTTCTTTGGCTTCCTTCTTAATCATGTTATTCACTGGTTGTTTTTTTGTGATTTGTTTTTTGTACCTCACAACATACTATGAGATTAAAACAAGTTTACACAAAATATGCATGAGTACGTGAGGAGTCACCATCCCAGCCCCCAGCGGGTATAAAACCTTGCAGTTGTGTTTCTGGAAAAGGACAGCCTCCCCCACAGCGTTCTCCCTTTGTCCAGTCCCAGGTGACCTACGGCTCCTACCAGCACGTCCCCGGGGAAAGCTTGGCGGAAGTGCTGCTGCGAACGGGCAAGCTGGCCGAGACGGAAACCCAAGGGGAGGAGGTGTTCCCCACGACGGAAGGTACGCGCCTCAGATTCGGGGATCGGGAGGTGAACCCGAACGAACGCGCCAGGAAAAACAGTGCTACACTTGTCAGTAATCCCGATAGCTTAACTCGACACCGCCTCTCATTTATTTAAGGCATTTATTACCTTCTGTTCTTCGGCCACTTACAATATTGAGGATTTAAAAGCATACATATGACACAGTTCTTATTTTAAGCTGATAATTATGCTAAGTGATTCTTATAGTGAACAAAGTGCCCAATAAATATTTCTCCTTTTGCGTGTTAATAACTCGTATTTGCTTCATAGCATGTAGATGTGGATTTCATCTTCAGAATTTTCTGCGTGGTGGCATATCTTTCCATGTAGAGTTTTTTGTGTTTTTTTTAAGAATTAAAAATATATTCAAGTTTACCAAAGACACCTTTCCATTTGCTCCTAAACACACTGTTATCAATAATGCTAATTAATGTCTGAAACAGATGTCTTTGACTATTTGAGATTACCAAATATTTGTCAGAAACGCAACACAATTGAAGAGTTTTAGAGGATAAATGACCCAAATTAAAAATCTTAAAAATGTGATGCTTGACTTGGGTTCAGAAGTAGGTTATAATGTAAATCACACTTCCCAACATGATCTGACTTTTCAAGTTTTCTAATAAAGTTGAAGAGAAGGTTTTTATGAAGACTAGCTGAAGAAAATTGATCATTACTTATTTCGCTAAATGTATGGTTTAATGGCTAATGATTTCCAAATCGATAACAGGAGCAGCCTTCCTCTGTGAATTCAGTCCTGGAATTAAATGGATCATAGACTGCTTTTTTCATTTTGCACAGAGTTAGTGCTTGCAGGCTGGGCTGAGATCTCACCTGGTTTGGGCTGTGTGACTGTTTTAGAAAATTGCACTCAAGGATTGGTAACCAGCATTGCAAATTAAATTCATATGCCCTGCTAAATGTAAGGCAGGCCTCTTTAAATATATATATTTGTATTTTGTCATCTGAACATCACATCACTGTCACTCAATCTGTAGCCAACATGCCATCTGGGGGGTCCCAGCGAGACCCTGGGGGATTGTCTACGTCAGCTCCTACTGATAATTTTGTCAAGTGCTCCTTCCAGTGACTTGCAGATTCGAAGACTGAGACTCTTCCTGGAGGTGGGGTTTGCGTTCTATTTAGCAAGAATCCTTGGGTCTCAGCGAGGGCTGCCGAGGAAGTTTTGATGCCCGGGTGGAGAGGGGCCACTCCCCTCACTCCCCATGGGTTTCCTGCAAGCACCCAGCTGTTAGTTGGCAGGGGCTCTGGGCTGGGCACTTGGTGGTGGAGATCAGCGGGCTGTGGTCCAGGTGTGGCAGGAAAAGGTGTCACGGGTAAGTTCAGCGGCACTTGTGTCAGGGATCAGGGAAGAGCTAGAACCCCTTTCCTCTCAACCTGGGGACACATGGGTGGAGGTGTATTTGACACCGGCCATTTTCCCAGCCTCGGAGCAGGAGGCCCCGGGCTCTGTGTGGCTGGAAAACCGGTGTGTGAGTACACACCTGGTCCAGAAAGCCTGCCAGGAAAACCCATTTGGGAAGGAAATGACTGACAGGGAGCTGGAGCATTTGACAGTTCCCAGAGGGGATTTTCCCTCTTCCCCTGCATTTTGCTCTGAACACTTTCAAATGTGCATAAAGCAGAGACAGTTCTGCAGTGAACTCCCGTGTACCTTCCACCAAGCTTCGCCAGTTACCGTTTTACTGTCCTCCTCAGCGCACCACTATGCCCGCTGCCCGGCTGTCAGCTAGGCTCGGATTATACAATGGCCTAACTTCTAGTCCGAGTGAGACACAGTTAGGCAGGGAAATGTGGAAAAATATCATGTGGTCTGTTCCCGAAGTCCATTGTCACTTGCTCTGGATCATGCACAGTGTTCCCCTCCATCAGCCGGCCAGGAGGACCTGTGTCCTCTAAACACAGGTCCTCCCTGCGCTCGCTCCTCCGCCCAGACGAGCGAGCGGCCTGGGTCCTTGTCACACCCCTGCGCAGGACACGCTGTTGGCAGCCTACGCGCCTTCATTAAGCTGTGACATTTGCCGGTTGTCACTTACGTTTTTGTGTAGGAAAGCTGTTAATGGTCGGGATGTTTTACGATATTGTATAATCAAAGCAAGTGGCTGCTGCTCTTCTGCGGGCTGTGACGAAGAGGGGTGTTCCTGGCAGGAACAAAGCCATGTCACCATCACGGTAGTAATCAAGATTCGTCCTGGATTTGTACTCAGAAAGCTCTTTTGTGGCTCTGATTGTTAGTACATATAAGGCCACCTTCCCCATTAGCTGCCACTGATATACATGATTTTATAGCGTGGCCTGGGCCTTTAAAAATCAAAGGATTCGCTTTAAGGAACCATCCTCATTGATCTATTTGCACTCAGACTTTGCAGCTACACCAACAGGATTTCCCTGTGTCTGAGTAACAAACAGCACCATTTGTCTGAGTTAAGGCAAGGTGACCATTGGACATGGTTTCATGTGGTCTGTATTTAGATGGGGCTGCATAGACTTTCATCAAGTGTCTCAGGGAGTCCTCTGAAGCCAGTTGTCTGTTGAAAACGTATGGGACTGAAAACATGGTACTCAGTAACTGAGCAGGCCATACGGATCCTCAAGTAAACTAATGCATCCCCCTGTGCTCAGTTCTCTTGCAGCTAGCAAGCGACGCTTTACCTAACGACATGACCTTGGCTCTCGCTTACCTCCTGGCCCTACCGCAGGTACGTTTACCCTTCCCAAGGAAGAAGGGCCTAAAAGTGAATTAATTCAAGAGCTATTGCTCATTATAATTGCTTCTTTAACATAAACACTCGCGGTCAGTATCCAGAGAATAAATCCTACAATGTTAGCCAAAATGCTGATTTTAAATCTGCCTTTGCATGCATAGGATCTGCCTTTATCGTGCCTCCTGAATTTTAATGTTGTCATATGAAGGTGAGAGCGAGTTGATGTGATGGAAACTTTGAGTCAAAACTCGGCAGTGATGACTAGCGAGGTAATGGTTTATGATGGTCTTGATTTCCTTTCAGCTGAGTTCACGCCATCACGTTCCCTCCTAGGTGTTAGACGCTAACCAGTGCTTTGAAAAGCAGTCCCGCTCGGCTCTGTCTCTCCAGCTGGCAGCATATTACTACAGCCTGCAGATCTATGCCCGGCTGGCTCCGTGCTTCAGGGACAAGTGCCATCCTCTTTACAGGGTGAGTCCTCATGGTTTCCGCCTTTTTAAAAAGTATGTTTGTGTTGCTTTCAGGGAGGAAGGGAGAGGGAGAGAGAAAGAGAGAAACATCAGTGATGAGAGAGAATTGTTGATAGGCTGTCTCCTGCACGCCCCATACTGGGAATCGAGCCTGTAACCCAGGACGTGCCCTGACTGGGAATCAAACTGTGACCTCTGACCAGGAATCAAACTGTGACCTCCTGGTTCATAGGTCATTGCTCAACTACTGAGCCACTCTGGCCAGGCGGTTTCCACCTTCTCCTGAGCAGAGGTAAAGTTGTTCCAAAATAATGAAAGCCTGTGTTTACCGCTTTGGAGGTACCATCTGCTCTGCCCCCAGAATGCGTTCCAAGTGGCTGACAGCCTTTTTCTTTCCGGGCATCTGTAAGAGGTAGCTTCTCATGTTTGTTGTGAATGCTGAGTCTCCTCCTAACTTTTCTGCCATTTGCTTTAATTTACAAAGGTCTTAGGGAAGGCTGAAGTAGCAGGAGAGGCGGAATGCAGAACTGGTTTTTTAGTTCACTGCCAAAGGAAAGGTGGCTCTATCTAGTTCAGGAAGGCAGGCCGTGCGTGCAGTTCTCTGAGGAGTGCTGCACTTTTATCTTTAAGCCGTAAATGTGAGAACAGCAGTTGTAAGATGAAATGTTGAAATATATTCTGCCTACTTGCCACCAACCTTTGGACAACTTGTATGTTAACTTCTGAGCGAGAGCACAATTGTCAGCACTGGAAATGATCTACTTTTTGTACTGGATCATTTAAAGAGAATTACCACTTTAAGAATAAATAGATAGCCCTAGCTGGGTTGGCTCAGTGGATAGAGCATCGACCCGCAGACAGAAAGGTCTCAGTTTCGATTCCTGGTCAAGGGCATGTACTTCAGTTACAGGCTTAATCCCTGGCCCTGGTCAGGGCCCGTGTGGGAGGCAACCAACTGATGTTTCTCTCTCTCTCTGTCTCTCCCCCTCCCTTCTACTAGCTCTAAAAAAAAAAAAAAAAAAAAAAAATCAATAGAAAAATATCCTCAGATGAGGAATTAACAAAACAACAAAACAAAACAAAATAATAAAATAGATCAGACTTTTACATCCACCATGCACACAAATCCAAGGTTCAGATTTTATTAAGGCAGGACTTTCCCCCACCCCCACCCCCACCCCCCGGCCAAAGCAGACTGTGGAGAAGTAATTTCCCACGTGTGTCAAAGGCCTGGCTGCCTCTGAACCTGGGAACCTGTCGGTATGTGAAAACATCCCATTCGCGGCAACACCTGCGGCTCTGTTCATCAGTTTTCTCTACAAGAGGGGGGTGTTGGGAGCACCCACATGCAGGCTCGTCTCCCAGGGCGGCGTCCTCGCGGGCAGGTGTGGGTGGTTCTCAGACATAGTTTCATTGTGACGACCTTTCGCCAAGAAACAGGAATGCTTTCCTCTTTTTAGCCTCATGATGTGAGATACTACTTTATTCCTGGAATTTCAACCTTTTTTTTTTTTGATAGCTACTGCTGCTTTGTACAGTTACTTTATTCCATACTCTGGCGATTTTCCTTATTCCATAGCTCAGGCGTGTTTTCATGTGAAATATGAACTAGATTAAAAATTAATGAACAGTTCATTAGTACATATGTAATAATCAAATTATGTGCATGTGCTTTTATCAGGTATTTATCAGGTGACTGCTTTATGCCAGGCAGTGTTTAGGTCCTGGGAGAGCAGCAGGGAGCCGAGTGTATAAAAGCCCTCGTCCTTCCAGGACTGACATTCTATTGGGGACGAGGCACCATGAACAGAATGAGTAAATAAAGTATTTACTAAGTTAATGGTGATAGGAGCTATGGAAACAAAAAGCCGAGAAGGACAGAATGTGAGTGAGTGAGTGTGCATGTGTGTGTATGTGTGTGTGTGCGTGTGTGTGTGTGTGTGTGTGTGTCTGCCTGTCTGAAGGGTGCAGCTTAAATATGGTCAGCAAAGACCTGAGTTCAGAAGGTAGCCTTTGATAGAGACAAGACGAGAGCAGCACCAGCTTTGTTTCAGGAGAAGCCGGGACTTGGTGTGGACCTGGGTGATCTCTGGCAGGCAGGCCTGGCGGGCCATTCCCGGGAGGGGCGGGGCGTGCCTCACCCTGACCCCTGTGTCCCGTGTCAACTGCATGTGACGGGAAAGGCCTCAGTGAACGGGCCGCTCCGCCTCCCCCAGCCATGATCCTGACACCAGCTCTTCTGAAGTCCATGTTCAGCTGTTCAGAGTTCAAGTTTCTCTGAAGTTAGCATCCCTGTCACCCCTCCGGGCCCGTCTGGAATGCCTCCTCCTCCACTGTCAGCAGGTGAGCGTGAGGCTGAGCTCCGCGGAGCCCGGGTGCAGCCTCCTCCCCTCCCAGCAGGCACCCTTTGGAGCAGTTCCTGTCCGGCACCAAGAGGTGCTGACTGCTCCCCACGTGCTCTTGCTGAAGGCAGGAGCCGTCTCCACTCCCCAGCCTCCCGCTGCAGCTCCTCGGGGTCTGTGGGTCTGTGTGGAAGGTGGGGTCCTGTCCACGGCTGTGGCTGAGGACAGCCTTCGGCTGCAGTTTCGCAGTTGGAGGGCGGATCCTGGGTTTGAAGGAACGCTCCTGGCACAATAACTGGTGTTTAGGTACAGCTGAGTTTCCCATCGACACCTAATGGCTCATTATTTGGGTCTTTTCAGCATCTTCCTGTGCATAAAACAGCACCGCTGAGTGTGGAATTAAATGTGGCAAGCTCCTGATGAATCATCGTGGAAATTGAAATGAGAGTGGTTTCAATTTGTTGCCTACACATAATAGTGCTCGGCGAAGCATCGCTTGCTCTCAGCTGTCAGCCCGACTGGATTCCATTGCCACAGCCTTTCCACCCCCCGCCGTTCTGTGCTGCAGGGATGATAATTTAGGCAGATTACTAGGTTTGAATAAAAGCATCGATATAATCGGGTGCGTTTTTTCTAAGAAAAGGCCCGTGCCTCTTGACAGAAGCAGCGTCCTGAGCCCCCAGCACGGGCCCCTGGACCTCAGCGGCTCTCCTGGGTGACCTCCGAGCAGCCCGTGCCGCCCCCATTATGCTGTTTAGTGATAGAGGGATGACTGGCAGAGGCTCAGCTGGAGAAAAATGTTTCTTCTAGTCTTTGTCCTAGTTAACTTGGTTTCATGTTCAAAACACAAGGTGCGCATGGCCACGAAACTCCAGTGGTGCAAATGGTGTACAGTACAAGTCAGTGTTCCCCTTCTGTGTCTTCCAGAAGTACTTGGTGCAGAGATGTGTCTGTTTGACAGGTTTTATACAGATGTGAGTGGGCCATACACATTGTTCTGTTCCCTGTGTGCTCAGTAATATATTACGTTTATAATTATTGTAAATGCATCTTGAAGTGTGATCTTTCTAGCACTCTTTTGAAAAAGTTTCAGAAGATACAATCATAATAATGGAAGCATATTCTTTAGTTTTGTATTCTAGAGAAGCAGCCCAGCAGGGATGAAAGGCAAAGCTTTATGGTAGACCATTTCTGCAATGTGGTGTGCTTTTTTAAAGCTACCTGATTGCAAATACTGAGCATAAAATCATCTCAAGCAAATAAGAACCCTAAAGGGGAAGCACACCACCTGTTTAGAACTTCGCCAGCAATAATGCCCAGAAATGGAGACCGTTAAACCAGAATGGATTTATTACCTCTAACTAGCGAGCAGTCGATTGTCATGGAGCATTCTCTTTTCATGAATATTTATGAATCTTTCGAGTTACAGGGACTTGACCATATTCTTTAAAGAAATCATATTTTATTCACCCACTCCCCCCGAAGAACTGCATTGCCAAGTTTTGGAAAAGTAATAGGATAATTTAACTCCATGCACTTTCATTTTAAAATTCGGATGCCTTTTGATGCAGTTCGTTTCTGCAGCCGTGATGTGTTGCAGTCTCCCTTTGAATCCCGACCGTGGGTGGTTTTGAAGCTGCCTGTCAAGTCCTTCCAAAGCTTGTCAGAGGCTAAGAGCTTCAGACCCACGGTGATGCATTGCATGTGGTGGGACATGGAGGGGTCTGTCTGAATGTGTTCTGCACGGAAGCAGTGACTTAGGTGCGAGGCCAGGAGGTTGGAGTCCTTCCTTCCCGCAGGGCTGCGGCTGTGATGCTGAAGTGTGGGGTGGCATCTGTGGAGCAGGCATGGCGGCCTTGGTGGGCATCGTGGGGCTGGTAGGAGGGTGTCTGTGCAGCAGGCACAGCAGGCTCTGGTGGGCATCGTGGGGCTGGTAGGAGGGTGTCTGTGCAGCAGGCACAGCAGGCTCTAGTGGGCGTCGTGGGGCTGGTAGGACGGTGTCTGTGCAGCAGGCACAGCAGGCTCTGGTGGGCATCGTGGGGCTGGTAGGAGGGTCAGAGGAAATTCATGTGAGAGCTTTAGAAACTGTAATGTTCGCTTGGTGTGAATGAATGTATATATGAGATGAAGTGTTGGGGTGAGTTGGGGGTGCTTTGGAGTATTTTGAGAAAAGTTGTGATACACCCAGGTGTAGAATTTTTATTAAAATACTAGAGGCCCGGTGCACAAAAATTCATGCAAGAGTAGGCCTTCTCCCGCTGCCAGCACCGGCTTCCCTCCAGCACCCAGGCACCTGGGACCCAGGCTTCCCTCCTCCAGCTGCCCACAGGCACCCGGCACCCAGGCTGGCTTCCCTCCGGCCCTGGTTTGGTCAGGAAGGACGTCCAGAAGACGTCTGGTTTAATTAGCATATTACCCTTTTATTATTATAGTTTGGAAGTAAGCATGGACAGTGAAGTTCCCTGAGGAAGGGATAGGAAGAGGTGATCATGACAAGGAAACGATTTGTGTAGAGAGCTAGAGCTGACAACATCCCACCCACTCGGTCTCATTAATCTCTGTAGGGCTCCGGACAGAAGGAATTGCTTCAGCGTCACTAATGGAGAACGTGAGGCAGGGACCAGTGATCCGGGCTCTTTGACACCAGTCCCCATGTTTAGCTTCCCGTAACTCATTTTCCCTTCTCTTGGATGACTTTGTGAGTTACCTCTTCTCATTGGCATTATGTTTTAACACAAAATGTGGAAATATTGAAAATCTTCTGTACACTCAGCACATCCTTATGATCCACAAACGAGGAGACACTTAGGAACCCACCATCAAGGAATTAACAGGGTGCCCCTGGCGCCCCACTTTATGAGGATACAGTTTTAAAAGGAGGCATCTGTATGTCAAGGGATTGAACAGGAAGTGGTATTCTTGCCCACGATTCTAAAATTCTCTGTTATCACTGAAGAGGAAACAACAAAGGGCTTAGAAATACAGCTCAAATCAAATATCCGGTTGGACATCTACCTTTGTGTGTCCTCTGTGGTCACGTGTATTTACACCGTGTGAGTATATGCAGGAAAGGGATGAGAGGAAGGTCAGGTGGAGTGACAGCATCAGCCTGTCCCTAAAGTTGGTCATTGGCGACAGGACCCTAAGGCCAGGCCTCACTTACACTTGGCGGAGCTCTGTCTGCACCGGTCCCACCAAGACCCTCCCCTGCCTACAGATATGACAGGATGGTTCTGGGGGGCTTTGTGCTTGGGTCACAGCCCCGCCCTGCCACTTGCCCAGGATGGCCTCAGGCCTCCTGCCCGCCTCCTCACACCTCTGTAAACCAGGGCACCAGCAGGCACCTGTCCCCCGGGACTGCTAGCACTAAATGAGGTTCAGCTCACTTTGCCTAGCACTGTGCCTGTTCCAGCCTGAAGACTGAAGTAGTCGGTGTTTGCTCTTAAATTTTTCTTATTAAAGTGAACGGATGTGGTGTATAAAGAATAGGAAATAGAAATTATGTGCAGGGCGGCTGGACTGTTTCCACTCATTAAAGGAGAAGAGATGAAAGCAGTTTAAGCTGTGTAGGACTTTACTGACTATAATTTGTTGGTCTGAAATTGTATTTTTAACAAAGAAATTGGCTCTGAATATTTGTTGAACAAGTTGCACGGGGGTTGATAGCTGACTTTGGAGAATTAGTTTCCAAAGCCAGGCCTTTTGACTGGAGACACCCCGCCCTGGTCTTTGAGAGTAGGACTCAGTGTCTGCCTAGAAGTTGGGGATAATTCTAATGTTGACTTTTCTCAAACCCACCTGTTGGAACCCAAGATTTCTTTTATCGGTATCCCCAAGTTCTTCTTTAACAGGGTCATGAGGTAGAACAGCAGGCTAGGTTTGTAATATGAACTTGGCATTGACAAATTCCTGTGTAGCTCAAAATAATGGCTTACACATTAGAACTGCTGACAGCTTCCTATAATTTGGTACATTTCTGAGACACAAAGGCAGATTCTGGAGTTTTTCCTAATTTGCTTATATTAAAATATATACTGTGTTTTCCCAGAAATCGGGAGTGATTGAGTTAATGTTGTTCATGCTATCAGTCTCCCAGAGTAATTCTAAAATCATGGCTGAGTGTCACCCAAACCAACTTTAATATAAACAAATGTGCCCAGTTAGCCAGGTCTTTTTCTTCCCATCAGCTGTCAGCGTCGGGGTTTGTTCTGTTTGAATAATTTTCCCATTGTTAGAGCAGCTGCTGGGAATGGGAGACCAGGATCCCATTGAGCCCCAAATGGAGCAGAGGAGAAACTGGTTGGGCGCTTTCCTTGGCAGCGGGAGTGGTGGTGGTTCTAGGAAGAGGATGTTTCCCCGGCGCATCGCTGGAGAGGACGCTCTTCCCCTCGCTGTCGGGTGTTATCAGCGGGCCCCTGAGCTGCAGCCTCGTCCCTGAGAGCACGCAGAGGCCCCGGGAAAGCTGGTCCAGGCCCTGAGGACGGAGACCACTTCCAGGGCGAATTACCCGTGGTTGGGTAATGGGGACACATCCGTTGTAGGTGATGGTAGTTGGAAGGCAGGAATACATTATTTATGATAACTCTAAGTCATAAGATGGAAGAAGAGCCGAGCAGGAGCCAAGGGACCTGCTTGCAGACTCGGCCCTGTGCCCTCTCTCTGTGGTCTGCATACTGTGCCCTCTGCGGCTGTCTGCTCAGGCCCCGTTAGTGCCAGCAGCGAGAGGGCCAGCAGGTGCCCGGTAGACACGCCTTCCTATAATTTTTAAAAATATATATATATTTTTTTACTTCAGAGAGGAAGGGAGAGGGAAAAAGAGAGAGAAACATCAATGATGAGAGAGAATCATTGACCGGCTGCTCTCTGCACGCCCCGCACTGGGGATGGAGCCCGAAACCCGGGCCTGTGCCCTGACCAGGAATTGAACCATGACCTCCTGGTTCATAGGTTGACACTCAACAGCTGAGCCACTCCTGCCGGGCTTCCTGTAACTTGTTGTTGTTGTTGTTCCTCACAGGCTGATCCCAAAGAGCTAATCACGACGGTCACCAGGCACGTGACTCGACATGGACATGCAGCCTGGCCCGAGGACGTGGCCTCACTGACGGAGCAGTTGCACTACTACAACGAGCGGCTCCTGGACTTCACGCAGGCTCAGCTGCTCCGGGGCCTGCGGAAGGGGGTGGATGTGCAGCGGTTCACGGCGGACGACCAGTACAAGAGGGAGACCATCCTGGGGCTGGCGGAGTAAGGAGCCCTGCTGTCTCAGAAAGGGGGGATTTGAATGTCACAGAGCAGGTTGAGTCGGCAGGGCTCCTGACCACAGTCCTTGGTGTTGACTTTCAGGGTTGCTCTAGACAGGGCTTTCCCCTCTCTCATCCCATCATAGGAGGGGGGTGTGCTCCCCCAGTGGGAAAGGGCTGTTCTGTGGCTTGTAGGACGGTTAGCAGCATCCCTGACCTCTACTGGCATGCCAACAGCATTCTCCTCCTCTTCCCCCATTGTGACAATCAAGAATGTCTGCAGTTAAGTCAGAGAGCCCCTGAAGGACACATCGCCATCGGTTGAGAGCCACTGGCCTAGACAGTTGCAATGCACCACAGTGAGAGAGGGGCAGTCAGATTCTAGGAAGTACTTTCTAGAATGAATGACATGGAGCGTCTGAGTGAGGACTGTGCTGGCTGCTCCCCTCCCAGCCGGAGAGCAGTCCCGCTGGGCCTTTTCTGTGCTGCTCGAGGTGATGTGTTTCTCTCTCCTTCCCCTCGGCCGCCGACTCGTGAAGGACCCTGGAGGAGGACGTGTACGGCGTCGCTCTGTCCCTGGCGCAGCGCTACGGCATCTCCCGCTGGGAGGTGTACATGACCCACCTGGAGTTCTTGTTCAGCGACAGTGGGTAAGCGCACAGTCCGTGCCTAAGTTCATGTCCGTGTCTGTCTTTTCAGTCTGTTCTAGGAGAATCATGTGGGTGTAAAATAGAATCTCCCTGTGTCTTCTCAGCTACAGCAGACGAGTATCCCTGTACATTCTCTCTCTATTCATCTGGGGCACACCAATATTCTGAGAATAGCCTGTTCCTTTTTGTTTTTCAGTAAAAATAGTCCTGAGTTAGATACTTTCTAGCTCTCTATCCCTCTCCCTTCCTCTCTGTAAAAAATCAATAAAATATATTTAGAAAAAAAAAAAAGGAAGTACAGAAGGAGGTGAGAATGGGTTTCAGAGATGTTGGGGGGTGAACTAGATGGTGCTTAATACATTGATTAGTAAACACCAACTAGATATGGAGGTGCATGGAAAGGGAGAGGTGAGGAGTCATTTCCAGGCTTCCACTGGGTCTGCCTGTTGGATGGTGACGTCCCTCAGGGAGACAGGGAATAGCAGTTAAAGACAAGGTATTTGGGGCGGGGGTGTTGAAGAAAAGGCAATGGAATGGAGAAGTTAAAAGGCAATGGAATGGAGAAGTTAGACACATTGAAATGCCTAAGGGCAATGGTCGGGTAGGCCGTGGCCCTCATTTGGAGTCACAGGCACACAGGTGACACACGAGCCGCGTTGTGGACATGCTTGGGGTACTATAGGCCGAGAATCGGGGACAGACTGAAGCAGACCCTGAGGGCTGTGCACAGCGGAGCTGGAGGAAGAGCTGGAGGAAGAGCTGCCGGCGGCAGGGCCAGCAGCAGAGGGTGTGGGAGGAGAAGCGGGACTCGCAACGGGGCAGCTCTGGGAAGACAGGTTCGAGAGGGGAGGCAGAGCCTGCCAAGCAGTCCAGAAGCACTTAAACTTGGCATCGCTAATTTTTGTTAATTATTTTGAAATTTTAGCATCTACATTTTAAGTATTTATGAAACTGCTACATGGGTGATAGTGTTATCTACAATAAATACTGAACTTATCAGTTTTGATGCACAGTAATATGTTCAAATACATGTTTCTTATGATGTATGTGTGTGTGTGTGTGTGTGTGTGTGTATGTATGCACATTTAAAAATACCTTGGCATTTTATTAAACATCCTTTCATTGAATGTTACTTAAAACATAAGTACAAACAGGATGCTTCCCTGGTGTCTTAATATATTATAAATTATCAGGCATTAAATAACATGGGAGACTGTTCAGGGCAGGTCATTAGACCTGACCGCGGTGATTTTGCAGCCGCCAGGGGTTACAAGAGCGGGAGATCATTGCCTCCTGGTGCCGGTGCTTGTGAGTGACAAACGCAAACAGCTCCTCCTGATTTAGCCAGTGGTGTTTGCTGCTCCCCCAGCCGTTTGCCTTGCTGTTCAATCAAACTTGGTAGCACAGGTATTAGACATCAGCCTTGTTAATACCATAGAAATGGCCCAGCATTTATTTGTCGAGTCAATGCTAATGGGAAGTTAATAGGTCAGAGTCACAAGAAAATTGATGCTATTTGCCTTAGGTTTCGTTCTACTGCTCCTTTCAAAAGACTCCCGCCCCAAAAGTTGATTTTTCTTAATTTTACGTTCTCCTTCCTCTTGATTGAATTTGGAGGTAGGCCCTGCGTCAGCGCGTGGACACGTGTGCGCACTCAGACGGGCTCTGGGGAGGCGGCCGTCTTCCGTACAGGTGGCTGGACACCTCCTCACTGTGTCTCCCCAGCTGTGTCCCTGCCCGAGGCAGTTCAGTTCTCTCAAACCCATTTCCCGTGATTCTGAGTACGGTGTGATGAAAACTAAGAGGCTTCATCGTAGAAATCAAACCCCCAGGACCTGACACCTGATCGGTGCTTAATTAATGGCAGCTGTTCCTGGAATTTCACTTCTGCAGAAGGACAATTCTCATAAACACCCACATTGAGTTCTTTTTGTTATTATTCTTAATTTTTTCTCTTTTTTTATTTCTTTTTTTCTAAACTGCTGTGATGGCTTTAAGTGGCCACATGGCAGACACTGGCTCGCTCAGCCTCTTGGTTCTACTGGGGCGAGTTCAGCTCCCCGACGGAGGCTGACCTATCACCATTGCCAGTTTAGCGGCCAACCCCATCTCTGGGCTGTTGCGGACACATCGGTGGCACTTAGAGACGACGTTAGCTGCCAGCATGCATGTGGCCTCGTGGTGAGGACATGGGCTTTGGAGTGAGACCACAGTTCCCACAACTGCCCATAACCCCAACTGTGCAGCACTGAGCATCTCCTATCCCCCCGAGTCACTGTTTTCTCAGTTATCAGGACTGTTATCCTTACCCTAGAACAGGAGTGGGGAATGCCTGGCCCGCAGGCCATGTAAGGCCCTTGAAATCATTTGGTCTGTCCCTGGAAATAAAATTCAGGCTCAGGAAAAATCCAAGTTAGCGTAGGAAGGTTGAATGTCGATATACGGGTCACAGGTCTCACACGGTTGTTAAAATTGGGCAGTGTATTTGGTTTAGATCTTTCTTTTGGCCTACGGGGAAAAGAGAACCAAGATTATGATTTGTATTGTGCCTAAGACAAAAGCTACCAGTCCTGAAAATGGAAGCTAATTACCGCCTTTACCCAAATGGAAGCGATTCCGTCCATGTACCTGCAGCCTTCCTTTTCATGCCGTGATCCTTCAGGCCCCCCTCACCCCAGCAAAGACTCCTGGCAGTGGCACAAAACATCTGCAAGACCCATTTTAGTGTTTCCGTCCCGGGAAAGTGCTCAGGCTTGGAGTCCTGCACACCTGGGTTCGCACCTGGCTCTGTGACCTGCTCGGTGAAGCAGGCCAGGTGTGCAGGTCTGTCCTGGGGGCTGTTAGCCTTGTGTCGCTCACCTGACTTCCGAACCATGGTTTTCCAAGTCAGGACACCAGCCCTGTCTGCTTTGTGAGACGTAAGTGAGGTGACATGGTGCTCAGTGGGTAAGTGCTCGGTAAATAATGCTACGCCTCTTTCGGTGCTGTGGTGTCTCCTAAAATATTTTGTTAAAGAGAGGATATGAGACTATAAACCGGTCAGAATCAACATTTTATGAGAAATTACAAGGCTTCAGGGCCAGGGCGTCCTACGGCAGAGGAGACGCAGCCTGTTCTCGGGGCTGTCCTTGCCACCACCCTGCTCACACCAGACGCTCCGCAAAGGGCCCACCGACTGTTCCTGCGACAGGGAATCGACTGCGACACTCATTCGTGATCCTCCCAGCAGCTGTCTAGGTGACCTTGAAAGTTAAATTCTGTTTTTTGTTTCATAAACACACGTGTCCAGAATGCTGGCCAAATGGAACAATGCCATGTTGTTTGCCCACCTTTCCCTGCGTAGCCACATGCCCAGCTGCCAGGCGGTCTCGCGGGTCAGACCTGCCCCATCAGCTTCATTCCCAGGCCGTGATGGGTGCGTGTCTGCCTAGTTTCCCGCACGTCTGAGTCCTCGAAACTAAGCGGGTAGACTTGTCTCCTTCCAGGAATTGTGGTGGAGGCCTGTTCACCCCTGATCGAGGTTATTAATTTGGATTCATAGAGCTTCAAACTCTTAGGATTAGACTTGGGGAAATGCCTAGGAGAGACTGCATCTGAATGGTGAACTCCTCTCCAGTCCTTCCCAGCAGCCCTGTCTCTCTCCCTGTCTCCCTCCTCCCTCTTCTCCCCTCCTAAGTGCTGCTTTACTCAACAAATGGAACCGAATTATCACTCCATCTCAGCCTGGGTGAAGAAATAATGCATTTAAATAAACTTGTTTTCCTACACAAATATGAGGCCTTTCAGTACATGCTGTTCTTGAATTACGTTTTTGGGTGATTGACAGCTTAAAGCCATCACAGAACACGCTGACCGTGGACTTAGCACTAACCATTTATTCCTTGTGCTTTGAGTGTAACTACTGCTGATTTCTTCCTGCAGTTAATCTCTGGAAGTTAAGTATGCATTATATAAATGTATAAGCTGCTGTTAGAGCTAAATCTTGGTTCAAGAAAAAGCCTTAAACAGTTTCTAAGGGTGATCATTAATTTGATTAGTGAAAAGTCCCCGGCGGTTTCCTGGTATTTCTTCCTACTCTCTTGAATGTGGGTTCTTTGGAATTGTTTTCTAAGTGGAGATTTCATTTTTTTTTCCAAAGGGGAGATAACAGCTTCTTTCAGGGGAAGCTGTTGAATGGGTTATTGATTGCTGGCATCTATAAAAGATCTTAGCACGTTGTAATTTACTGAGGAGGGAGGTTCTGGTATTTATCATGTGTCAGTAAAGGTATCCCGGTATCTCTCTTGACAAGATAATTAGGTAAAATTGCACATCGGGCAAACTGAATTGTGGGCGCAGAAGAATACGTGGGTGGGCGAGAAAGTAAAGTTGATGGAGAGAGACGGTGATCAGAATCAAGTCGAACACAAAGGAAGTCAAGCTGTTGTGGTTTAGTCACTGTCCGTCCACTTTGTAGACGAGTCTGTGTTGAATGCTTGTCTCTGAGGGTCATTAGGAAAGCAGTGTGACAGGAGAACTCATTGACTATTGCTCTTGGAGCGAGAGCGAAGGCCTGGGTTATACAAAGATTCGGCTTTTGAAATGGTTGCGATGCGGGCACAAGGCCTTATCAGTCCATGGCTGTGTGGCGGTAAGGTGAACAAAGCCACACGAGTCCAGGCCGATCTGACGGTGGTCTTAGGAATCACTTAACCCCTCTGATCGCTGTCTGTTGGTTGGTAGTTACTTCGATTTAACTGGCCCAGCAACCAGCACAGTAAGCGCAAGCTTTCCCCGTCTCCATTGGCACGTGGTTCTGCCTGCAAAGCTCCATCGAAACAACTCAGCTCGGTGGTGTGACGTGGTGTAGTATCTACTTCTTCACGCCATTGTGTTCAGACTTCACTTAGCAAATTAAGAAGGGAATCAAATCCTGTGAGGCGCTTTCATGTTCTGCTGTGTACACAGTGTCTTTCTCAGACGACACTGTGTGTTTTGAATAGTGAGAGTGTCAAGAATTTTTTCTGACCTGCCACCCACTCCCCTCCCCGTGTCTTGTACAGGCCTGTGCTTTCTTGTCTGGAAGCGTTGTTCCTGTTTTTTCACTCCATTCCTTTCTCTGGTGCCCAGCTCAGGTGCTCCTGTCACTAAACCTTCTCTTATCATCGCTATCGGCTGTTTCTGAAGTTAAAGCTTGAGTGGCCCTGCTCTTGATTGGAGTATAATTGCCTGCATTTGTCAGCCCATCCTCTTAGTTTGCACTGTTGTTCAGTGCTGGGTATTTATAACAACGAGGTTTGCAAACTGCTGGGTGAGAGCTTGATGGAAACCTTTGTGCCCTGGAGGACACCCAGGTTTTGTGCATCCACTCATCTGTGTGGCACAGGCATCGGATGTGTCCTTTGTACCACACACTGGCGCTCGGCCCTGAGAAACTGAAGATAAAGGAGCTGTGTATTGTCTTTGTCACCAAGTGGTGCACCACCTAGCGAGGGGACAGACTCGGTCCGACAGTTGAAGAGTCTGTGAGTGCTGGATGGAAGCCATCAGAGGAGGCAGACAGGAGACCTTTATAGACCAGGGACATTTCTATAGCTCAGGATATTTTTGTAAATGTTTGAATCTGGTCTTAATGGAAAAGTAGCATTTCTCTTGAAGTGAAAGGTCAAAGAGCATTTTAAAATTACTTGCTATTTGGACTTTATCGTTTGGAGCTGTCATCCTAAGTATTACCACTGCTCATAAGAATTGTAAGACAGAATTTGGGTTCACCTTCTCTGTATAAACCAAAAACCTGTCTTGGCACTTTCTAAAGGTGGGAATTCCAGTGAAAAGGGAGTCACGTTTCCCGGAGTTGCTCTGAAACCAGGTGCCACCTGACTTCGCTGGGTACTGCCGAGTCGCGTTCACTGCGCCAGGCACTCCCCCGGGGAGGCCGCTGCCTCACTGACCTGGGCGTGGGACCCCCACGGCTGGGCTCTGGGCTCTGGGCTCTGGGCTCTGGGCGGGAGAAACACAAGACCAGCAGTAAGCCCTCCTCTCACCCCCAAAATACACACTGACCAGCCAAACACAGCTCCGTAACCTTTTTTCCTGACAGTTGAACATTAGAGAACATTTTTATTATATTGTAAAGACATCTAAGTCAAGATGAAAGTAATAAGATGTTTTTATTTAAGTGGCATTCGTGACGACAGCTAATTCAAGTGAAAGTGAAAGTACCCATTTTTGCTGATTTTAATTGCATTTGAGCATCGTATCAAATTTGGGTCTATCCAGTAGCAAGATAAGGCTCTTGGATGTCACACGCAGGCCTAAAAGTTGGGGTTGTTTCCTCCCCTCATGGCTTCCTAAGTCCCTGAAATAATAAGGTTGTTTACGTTTCTGTAATGCAGCTCCGATGTTACATTTGTCTTGTGACATGAATAAATAATGCCGAGTGGCAGCCGGCAGATGTGGGTTCATTCCCGGCTGTAAGCACTGGGCACCTCTCCGAGCTGCAGGCATGTGAACAATGCCTGCAGGGACGCTGTAGCCCCGCGGGAGAGCACATGAACATCGCATTGAGCGATGGAGGCATTCAACACGCGTGTTTTCCTTTATGGAAACCACCTGCATCTTGGTGGCTCACCGTCTCTGGTTAGGCAGGAGGAAGGGGCTTGTAAGAGGTAGCCTTTCCTGCCCGGCTGGCGTGGCTCTGTGGTTGAGCATTGACCTCTGAACCAGGAGGTCACAGTTCAGTGCCTGGTCAGGGCACATGCCCAGGTTGTGGGCTCCATCCCCAGTGTGGGCCATGCAGGATACACGAAATTCGTGCAAGAGTAGGCCTTCCTGGCTGCTGGCACCTAGGACCCGGGCTTCCCTCTGGCCACTGGCAGGCACCTGGGACCCCGGCTTCCCTCGCAGCCCCGGCTTCATCCAGAAGGTTGTCTGGAAGGACATCCGGTCTAATTAGCATATTATGTTTTTATTATTATAGATTTATTATTATGGATGTTTCTATCTCTTTTTCCCTCTCCCTTCCTCTCTGAAATCAATAAAAACATATTTAAAAAAAGAAATAGCCTTTCCTCCCAAATTAAAAAAAAAATCTTGTTTAATAAAGGAACCAAATTTTAACATAATTTCTTCGTCTCTTAATTTCAGTTTGTCCACAGTAGAAATAGAAAATCGAGCCCAAACCCTTCATCTCTTTGAGACTTTGAAGACAGACCCCGAAGCCTTTCACAAGCACATGGTCAAGTACATCTACCCCACCATCGGGGGCATGGACCACGAGAGGCTGCTGTATTATTTCACCCTTCTGGAAGGCTGGGGCTGCGCAGATCTGGGGAAGTATGCCATTAAACCGGAAACCCACATTCGGCTGCTGAAGAAGTTCAAGGTGGTTGCATCAGGTAAGATGATCATTTTCCAGCTTGAATTCATTTAAAAAATAAAAATAAAAGTAAATACACACACACACACACACACACACACACACCCACTATTACCTGGTAATAGTCAAAATATATATATATATATATTTATACATATATATATATATATATATATATATAGAGAGAGAGGAGAGAGAGAGAGAGAGAGAGAGAGAGAGAGGAGAGAAAGAGATCGACATTGATTTGTTCTACTTATTCAGTCATTCATTGGTGATTGTTATAGTATGTGCCCTGACCCTAGATCGAACCCGCAACCTTGGTGTATCAGGGCAGTGCTCTAACCAACTGAGGAACACGGCCATTTTTGAAATTAAATTTAGGGATTAATGTTCTGTACACAATCATGTCCATGTCCCATGGCTGGCATAGATCTGAAACCATAGGATTTTGATGCTAATTGTCTTTTGTTATTGTATTTTCAACTCCTTCACTCACAGTTGGGGGGAATTACCTTCCAGAGAAACCAAGAAACCTATTGAAAGTCACAGTGACTGATAGACCTGATACTAAAATCTAAAGTTTTTACTCCAGAGGTGTGTTTGTTTTTTTTCCTACTCCCATTGGTTATATTTTACCAGAGGCCTGGTGCACGAAATTCGTGCATTTGGGCGGGGAGGGGGGGTGTCCCTCAGCCCGGCCTGCACCCTCTCACAGTCCGGGAGCCCTCGGGGGATGTCCTGGGAGCGGACCTAAGCCGGCAGTTGGACATCCTTAGCGCTGCTGTGAAGGCCGGAGAGGCTCCTGCCACTGCGCTCGCCAGCCATGAGCCCGACTTCTGGTTGAGCGGCACTCCCCCTGTGGGCATGCACTGACCACCAGGGGGCAGCTCCTGCATTGAGCATCTGCCCCCTGGTGGTCAGTGCACATCACAGTGACTGGTCGTTCCGCCATTTGGTCGATTTGCATATTAGCCTTTTATTATATAGGATTTATACAGGACAAGACTGAGACACTTTACAGTAGGCATTTGGCAGAATTACACCTGAGTGGAGCCTATATGTTTAAAGCTTATGTGGAGACTATTAAAGTAAGAGCCTTTGAATCTGAAAAATTGTGGAAATCTTTAGAATGGTGTCTACGTGTCTTCACGCTCATAACGAAGACATTAGACATACTAACACCCCTCATATCTCTGTGGTACTTTATAATTTGCAAGGCACTTTCAAGTCTATATTTATTTAATATTCAGGACAATTATGAGAATTTCCTTCAGCGTATCAGTGTAAAGTTTACTGAGTAACCAAATTAGACATGGAGTAGACACAGAGGACAAGGGGTGCAATTCATGTCAGCCCTCAAGTCCTTGATGAGATGCCAGGTGAATACACATGAATCCATGCGGTTTGGTGTGGGCACTGGTTGGGAAAACAGGGCCACGGAGGGATGGCAGGAGCCAGGAGGTCCGGCATCTCCAGTGGCTGGAGAGGAGGCGGAGGCTCACGGAAGTGAGCAGCTTGTCTGTGATTGCAGAGTTGATCAAATTGCAGGCTGGGACTGGAACTCAGATCTTCTGGTCTGTCTCAGGGACGACTGAACGATCTGCTACACCTACACTGGCCGATGAGTGTGCACTCAGCCACGCAGGGGCTGGGCGTGTGTGCGACGCCTCTGCATGGTGCTGGAGAGGACTACTCTCTCTCCCTCTCTTTCCAACAGGACTGGACTACAAAAAACTGACCGAGGAAGGCACGAGCCCTCTGGACGCACTGCAGCCAGTTCTTTCAAGTCAGAATATCTTATCGATTTCCAAGCTCGTTCCCAGAATCCCGGGCAAGGACGGACGGATGCTGTCGCCGAGCTCCCTGTACACCCTCTGGTTACAGAAGTTGTTCTGGACCGGAGACCCCCAGCTCATTAAAGAAGCCCCGGCGTCCCCGCCCGAGTGGCTGCGCGCCTTCGAGGTCTGCACCAAGTACTTGGATCGCCTGCACCCGGGGGACCTCATCACTGTGCTGGATGCCATTACGTTCTCTCCGGAAGCTGTGACCAAGGTAACCAAGAGGCCGCTTAGAGTAGACGGGGCGTGTTAGGAGGCATGAAAGCTGCTCTTGCGTTGGGTAGATTTTGTTTTTATTTCCTTCCTGGAAATGGGGAAGAGTCACAGTTCAGATGTGCTCTAGCTTTCACAACATGGCATTTCCTAGTGAAGACCGCCTCCCGCTCTCTCCAGTGGACAGGTGGGCAGAGCCTCCAGCGCCCAGCCCGCCTTGCAGGCATCCGTAGCAGGCGAGCAACTTCGCTGTGGCTGACGTGAGCCCTGAGGGAATTCCCCATGAATCCCACGGAGTAGACGACTTGGTGATAGAATTATCTGTGGGAGTCGGGGTTGCATTTTCCAGTGTCTACTCCAGGCTCAGGGCTGAGCCCTTTAACTGGACCCTAGTTCCTGCTCTAGATCCCTAAGCAACGTGTAGTTTCCCTCCGAACAGGTAACGTGGGCCGTTGTCTTTCCTTCTTGCCCCCTCGCCCCGACCTCACGGTTAGACAGCGGTACATCTCTCACTCCATGACCTCTCCTACAGACTCTCCGCCTCTGTCTCGCTCTGAGTGTGCTCTCGCGCAGCCTCTTTTTATCTTCTCTGGCCTGTCTGTGCCGCTGGCTGTCTCATCCCCCAAGTTGGCAAGCCCGCCTGGTACTCTACCCCAGGAATTGTTGTTATAGCTAATGTTATCCTGAAGACGGAGTAGAAAGGCTAAGAGTTCAAGTCATTCGTTTGGAAGCTGGCACAAGCACAGGTTCAAACATCTCTGGGGAAGCCTACTTTTAACTAACTTGCTGGAATCATGGTTGTGGATAACCAATGACCTCGTTCTCTTATTAGTGTAATCGTTTTAAATTTACAGCCACTACTGTAAGAAGAAGATAATCAATTTTTTGTTTTTGTTTTTTTTTTTTAAGAAAGAAAATAAGGATAATTTTAAAGTGATCCTATCTAATAAAAGGCTGCTATGCAAATTGTCCCCTAGGGCGGGAGTTCGACTGACCAGGAGTTCAGCCGGGGGTGGGGCTGCTGGCCAACCTTCCGAGGCCTCTCCCCTCGGTTGGCCCTGCTCCCGAGTCAGGTAACCCGGCTTTGAGCTTTGAACCTGCCACTTAGGGCTCTGTGGTTTAGCCTCAGGAATCTCTGTTTGGCTTTCTGCCTCCTGGAGGCAGAGGCTGTGGCTGAGTTATCTGTGAACTTACGTAATAGTATTACTCTGGTTTTAATAGGCGAGTTCAACCAAAGTCATCTGGTAACAGGAGCCACAATTTACACTCAGCAAGGCTTCTTCCAGGGCCTCTGCTCTAACCCCGGAACTGCACTGGAGCGAGCAGTCAGGAGCCATTCTAGGAACTGGGGGAGCGGAGGACCAGGCGTCCCGAGCATCTTCATTCCAAACGGAGCGCCTGTCCTGGGGTGCGTCCGGCAGGGCTGAGCCTGAATGAGGAAGGCCAGGCAGGATCCGGGCGATGTGGGGGACAAGACAGGAGTCCAGCACACATTGGTTTTGGATCTGCAGGACCGGGAAGAGGCTGGAAGTCCATTAGCAATGCAGGATGAATACGCTGGAGGGGGCGACCTGGGGCCTGGCTGCAGGGGTGAGGCAGGAACAGACGGGGAAGGTGGAGTGTTAGGGCCTTCGCTCCCCTCAGGCTGAAGGCGTTTTAACTGTTTTATGTGAGGGCGGGAACAGCAGCATGACCAGCCAAGGCCATGTGCTAACTGCGGACGTGTGTGGAGGTGGACAGACGGTTCCAGACTTCCAACAGCAATCATTTACTCACAATTCAGTGTAAGAATTGGATGTAGAGTCCACTTAGGTTTTGAGTTGTTGTGCTGTTTTACTGTCATGATTTTAAGTTACAGCACATTCTCATGACCTTAGTTTCTTAACCTTGTACCTGTCAGATGAACTGCAGGTGTTCGTGAGCATCAGGGCTGAGCCAGTGCGGGCCGAGTCCGTGGATTCTGGCTTGTCCTTCTCTTAGCGCAGCTGGTTTCATCCTCGGCAAGAGGTGCTGCTGTCAACGGTCCCAGGAGGTGGTTTTCTGCTGCTGCATCAGGTTCAGCTGTAGAAAAGTGAGGCAGAGACATTGAAATCAATTTCATATCTTTGTATTTCCCCTCGTTTGATTAATTGGCAAGCTGTTTCAGTTGTCATCCAGAGAGGAAAAGGATAAAGTTTCGATACAGTGCAATTTGAAATCGCACAGTGCTGTTCTGCAGAGAAAGAGAGAGAGAGAGAGAGAGAGAGAGAGAGAGAGAGAGAGAATAAAATTCAAACTGCAGAGCAGCCGCACATGTCCGAGGACACATTTGGAAAAGGAAATGCAGCTGGATTTGGCCAAATTTGCAAAACACCAGATGTTCCCACAGCTTGCGCAGGATGTTAGAAATGTAAAGTAAGTGAATATACTACACGTATGTAGTGTACAATTTTCAAATGTATACGCATGCTGGGCCCAGAACCAAACTTCGGAAGGAACCGGTGAGCTAGTCCCAGAGTGCGTAACAAGAAGAGCAAGCTCAGAGGCCAGAATTGAGAGGGGCAGGGCCCAGAGCCTGAGTGTAGTACCTCTTCCGGGATAAAATGAACCAGGAAGGCTCTTTGCCCTCATGGTAGTGCTCATTCACTTCCTGTTTGCATTTGCGATTTCGTAGAACTTCTGGGGGAAATAGTCACAGTGTGGCATTATGTCCCGTAGGCAGAGGTGGAATTTGCATGACGTTGGAGGTGATGGATATACAGAAGGAAAAGAATACAAATGTGGGAAGTGCATTTGCTCCAATTCTAAATAGTTTCTTTTGGTTCCGTCTGGTTAGAGTTGCTTTTTCAATTCAGTAATTAGAAACATTTTTGTAGAAGGTACAGAGAACAAGTTAGTGGGTTAGAAATCCAGGAAAATGGTCAAAGAAGCTGAAATGCAAGTCCAGCACTGCTGGTGTGGCTCAGCCACGGGCGTTTGTACAGGAGGAGCTGTGTGTAACCTCAGCCTTCGCGTTTTAAACTTCCCACTCCCTTTCCGTTGCTGGTATAGCTACGTGAGAAGTAAGGGCATGGAAAGTACCCCTCTCGCTTATTAAATGCTCCCCAGAAGTTTGCGGGGATCCTTCTTTGAAAACCCCAGGTAATGACAGAGTTAGCAGAGGCCTTCTCGGATCCTGCCCGGAGCTCATCCTGGATCGGACAGGCATTTGCCGCCCTCACCCCACCCGCACGCACCCTCTGTCTCAGCTCCCACCGTTTCTGGTGGGAGGACCTGTCCCCTTTGGATTAGAGCAGAAAATCACTTGAGAGCCTCGTGTCTAGAGTGACCTCTGGCCTTTAAGCATCATTTCTATTGGCATCTATATATATATGGCATCTTTCTTCGGGCTCCTTACTGTTTCCACTTTTTGGTCCTGCCTTCTGGAGCTCTGGAAACAGCATCAGGAAATCTGTGTTTCATACGATGACAGTTCAGATTCTTGATATAAGCTGCTGTTTTCTCCCTTATCCCCTTAGCCAGACTATGTGACATGAAGCTCTGGAAGAATACATTGATCTTAAAAACTGGGGTATGACTTCAACACCCAACTTAATAAGCTCAAGAATCATTCAGAGGGCCGCGTTGTCGCTGTACCTTTAGGGTCTTCACGGTGCTGAGATGGCCTTTTAACTGAGGATGCAGCACGTTTTCACCGTAATGGGCAGTCGGTGTCCGAAACGTGTGTAAGCATGGTTAGATAGTGCACATATCCTAACCACGTGACAACATACCTGACTCTCCCATGCATCGATCAAATGCATGTTATGTAGATTCAGATTAAATCTCTTAAGTATTTAGGCATCAGTTATGTGCCACCTATAATATTAATTGCCATTGGTGACATTAAGATGCAAAAGACATTTCTCTAAAAGATGTAAAGTTTTTAATATGGAGAATTTTAATGAAATTAGAAATTCTTTGACTGTAGGGCTGGTGCCTTTATCTCTAATGTTCTGTTTCCTAGTACAGCATAAGCAGGAAGTCCTTGAGTGGGTGTTTAAATAATTATTATCACAGCTTGGTGATTCCTAAACCTTTAGATCTTCGGATGCCTGGACGTTCTTAAAAATTACTGAGGACCCTAAGGAACTTTTGTTTATCAAGTTTATATTCATTGATAGTTATCATATTAGAAATTAAAACCAAAAAGTAATTTAGAAGAATTTGTTTAATTCATTTAAAACTACCAATAATAGACATGAATAGGTGGACATGAATAGCATATTTTTATGGGAAATAACTATACTTCCAAAAGAAAAATAATGGATGAAATGTCAACATCATCCTACATTTCTGTGTCTGGCTTCATAGGACACTTCTTTGTCATTTTGGTTGAAGTAAGTGAAGGAAATCCAGCAATGAGGCCTGAGACAGGGAGTGCTGTAATGAACTATAATTTCAGGGATTCTTCGATAGTGACTGAAACTCAGCAAGCGATGGAGCTTAAGGCTAGTAATGTGGAGTCGGAAGCCATGTCACGAACTTTGCACTCTGCTCACATCAAAACTGTTGGTTTAGATTAGCGATTGCCAACTGTTTTCATCTCATGGCACATGGACTAACTACTAAAATTCTGCGGCACACCAAAAAATATATTCTATTTTTTGCTGATCTGACAGAAACACACACAAACAAGTATAATTTTGACTCATTTATACCAGACAGCTACTGTTGTGTTGGCTGTTGTCATTTTTTTATGTGACAGTCTGAGGGAGAAGAGGTCAGTGCCCCGGACTCCATAGGCAGGCACTGCATGTCTTAAACATTCTTGCAGCACACGGTTTGAAAACCGCTGGTCTAGATGACAGTTCGACTCGATCTTGCACCCAGGTCTGGTTTGGAATAGAATCCATTGGGCATTTGCAAAAGAGGGACCTGCTGAGTTACCGAGAGCACCCCAATGCTGACATACTGCTTTATGTAATATGAGCAAAGCATGCGCATGAGTGTGAGCCCCCTGTCTCAGCAGATGAGTCTTTAAGTATCAGGAAGCTGTCAAGCTCACAATGGTGGGCACAAGTTTACCAGAATTCTAATTTTTCACCTGAGAGCTCAGATTTTGTCATTGGCAATAAATATAATGAGCTGTTTCTATTGAAGTGACAGGCTCACTCTGTTCACTTGGAGGACTGTCTGCCAGATGCCCAAGTCGGAGGAAGCGCCAATTCTGTCTATTCCTTGCTCTCTCAGGCAGACCTGGGGCCGCTGCAGAGAGCAGTGACATCAGCTCCAACCCCGCCAGGCCCATGCCTTTTCTGCTCGCGCCCCGCACGCAGCAAAGCGCTCTAGGAGTAAATCTCCGTTCTTCCCACGGGATATTGAAAACATGTGCCCTCAGTGGTTGAGATTTGGTAAAATTAGTAATTTTCACTCCTTTTTCAAGAACATGCTTAAGTGAAAATGCCAATGATGCCATCCCTTGGTTTGTGCTTAAGTTCCCACGCTTTTATCCACTATTTTTAACCATCATACAAATATCGATATAGTGAAACTAGGTAACTAATGAGAAGATAATTTAATGTCATAAAAATAATTTCGACTTGGGGAAGCCCTTGGAAGAGTCTGGACCTCTTGTGGCTTGTGGACCACATGTTGAGAACCACGGTCATAGGCTCTTGTTTCCAGAACCACTCCCAGCTTTCATGCCTACGCGCAGGATCATTGCAGCTACCTAAGTGTTTGTCATACAAGTAAAACGATGAGGCGGTGTCCTGGTAAGTGCAGAAAGGATGGTCTTAAAGGTCAAGGTTCTTAAAACAGCTGGGTTTCCAATCAGCTTTCCAGATGTAGACGTGTTATAAATATTTGCGAACGTGGGACGGAGTCCTAGCAGGCCTGCATTTTTGGTTCCATTTCTTTAAAAAGTGTCGTTGGGGTTTGGATGGGGACCGCATTAAATCTGTGTAGTGCTTTGGGTAATATAGACATTTTAACTATGTTGATTCTTTAGTTCCATGAACACAGAATATTTTTTTGTGTCATTGTGTCCTTTTTAGTTATTTTAATCATGCTTTGTAGTTTTCAGGATATAGGTCCTTCACATCCTTTGATAAGTTTATTCCTAGGTATTTTATTTTATTTTTTGTTGTTGTTGCAATTGCAAAAGGAATTATTTTTTTCCCATTTTCCCCCTGAAATTTTATTGTTACCATACAGGAGTGCAGTGGATTTTTGACATTGATTTTGTATCCTGCAATTTCACTGTATTTGTTCATTGTTCTGAATAGATTCTTGGTGGAGTCCGTAGGGTTTTCTATATAAAGAATCGTGTCATCTGCAGATGGCATGGCTCTTTATTTCCATGTGTTAGAATTTGTGGGGGCTTTTTCAGGGTGTATGAAGCCTCCCCGCTCTGGTCACTTCAGTTGCTGGGCATTGTAGTAAGAGGAACAAGACACCAACGCCAGCGATGGGGAGCAAGGAAACGGGCTCAGTGAGTGGAGCTTCCCAAAGGCGGACAGGCTGTGACCTGAACCTGTGAACCTGCTCTCCCTGGCTCTCCCACCTCTCACACTCACACACTCACACTCACTCTCACTCTCACACTCACACACACACACTAACACACTCTCACTCACACTCACACTCACACTCACACACACTAACACTCACACTCACTCACACTCACACTCACTCTCACTCACACACACACTCACACTCACACTTACACTCACTCTCACACACACACACACACAATAACACACTCACACTCACACTTACACTCACACTCACACACACACACTAACACACACTCACACTCACACTCACTCACACACACACACACACACACTCACTCTCACTCTCACACACACACAATAACACACTCACACTCACTCTCACACTCACACTCACACTCACACTCACACTCACACTCACTAACACACTCACACACACACTAACACACTCACTCACACTCACACTCACACACACACCCTCACATTACCATTTCCCCAGAGAGGCACCTGTCTGGTTACATATCACTGTCCAGTGTAGAGCAGAGGACAGTGGATGGCCATTGTCCAGCCCCTGGGCGGCTGCCCAGCTGCACACTGGTCCCTGGTCCCGTCAGCTGTGCTCAGATTAGGAAGAGGTTGTTGCCACGCAGATAACCTATCTTAAAGGGCCCCTCCTGGCTGCTTACTCAACGAAGGGTTGCGGATTAGCATTCACTCTGAATGTTGTGACTTGTTCAAGTCCACGAGTTGTCCCTTAAATGTTGTCGGTGTCCCCCTGTAATGACAAGGGGTCTGGCGTTTCCTTCCAGAAGTCCATCGTAGTCATCCGGCTGCACTGCACCTGGGTCAGGTGAACCAGTTCCTCCACTGACCTTTCAAATCCAGCCTTGCAAACAGGTACAGGAGGAGCGAGTATTACTGTAACGTTCCCTGCGGTTTGGCCTGTCAGCCATGTGCGCAGCCCCCGAGGAGGCGTCTGGAGGCGGCGTCCGAGCCCTCGCGGCCCCGTCGTTAATAAGTGTGAGAAAGAGGGCCTTCTCCTTCCTGCGAAGTGTGTGGGCTCCAGATTCACGGGGTGGGATGTTGGGGAAGAGAGGAATTAATAAACGGCCTCAGAATAATGTGCAGCAGATTTTAGCATGAAAACAGCAGCGGGGAGGAGTGTGAAGATACCCTCCCGTTGCACGCTCCTGGCGGCAGACTTCACAGACTTCACTGCGTTCGCACTCGGCAGTGGCCCTTCGGTGATGTGGACCCTCTCCCGCCCTTCCTCCGCATCCAGCCCGCCCCTCCGCTGCCTGAGTCCCTGGACGAGAACCAGATTTATCTCCTGATGCTGGGGAATCAGCTGTCTCCGGCTGGGAAGCACAGGGATGTGCACTGAGCAGCCGGGCCCCTCCCTTAGCCATGCCCACGGCTCTGTACACGGGGCCCACAGGCCAGTCCTGTCCCGCGGACGCCAGCGCGGGAGGCCGGGCGTTCGCCTGCTGGACAGCCAGAGGGGCCGCTTCACAGGTGAAGGTGTGAACAAGTAGACTAGGGAACGGTCACTCTCGGTATTTTCAGAGGGACTGTGGCCATCCCAGTGGCCTGTCGCTGCGGAAGGCACCTGGGATTTGATCAGGTCTCTCTCTTAATGAAAAGTTCGACAGAGTTGTTTGTGCCGAGAGCTTTTACAGTTCACTTTCAGGTAATTTTATCGTAACGAGGTGCTTTTATGCTTAAAAGTCTTGTTTCTCTGCATCCAGAATAATTCCAGAAATAGAAATGAACATTGTGACCATAGGGCTCTAACATTTCTTTATGATAGCTCTGATTGAGTTATTGTTCGAATTATTGCATCGTTCATTAGATCAGAACAACATAGATGCATTAACATTTTTGATAAATAAGTATTAACTATTAAAAATAAAATTGTATTTTAAATGTACATCTTAATGAGGTGGGTAGGGCTTTAAACATTGTTTTAATTAGTTTATGTGCCCTTGGATGACTGTTACTTATTGCTAGATTGAGATTGCATTAAATACCAATTCTTTCCATTTTGCATTTCTATAGATATGAATATTTAAAAGTCTTGTTCACATAGTGGCTGGGGAAGGAGTGATGTCATAGCAGTGCCACTCATTTCTTTGAATGCCCTCCAAGCTATCACCCAAAATTCAACACAGTGATCTGTGGTTAAAAACGATTTTTAATGACTTATCAGCTGACAACTCAATTAGATTCTTCATAAATTTTGTCGAGAATAAATAATTGGGAACTGTGTGACATGCATAAGGAAACTTAGCCTCGGGTTGCTGGAATCCTTTCACACACCAGTGTTTTGAATGGCCCCTCTGTTTGGCATTCTGGAGCTTTCTGGACTCCGGGACAGTGTGTCCCGGTGGGGTTCAGGGAGACCGTGGGCAGGGGCAGGCCTCTCCTAGGTGAGTGGGGCAGGCCTCTCCTGGGTGAGTGGGGCAGGCCTCTCCTGGGTGAGTGAGGCAGGCCTCTCCTGGGTGAGTGGGGCAGGCCTCTCCTGGGTGAGTGGGGCAGGCCTCTCCTGGGTGAGTGGGGCAGGCCTCTCCTGGGTGAGTGGGGCAGGCCTCTCCTGGGTGAGTGGGGCAGGCCTCTCCTGGGTGAGTGGGGCAGGCCTCTCCTGGGTGAGGGAGGCAGGCCTGCGGTGAAGGGAGTGGACGCCCTGACTCAGGAAGGTCAGTGTGAGGAAGGAGAAGTCAGGGAAGGCGAACGTTCAGAAACCAGTGCCCTTAACCCGCCTGCACCTGTGTAACCTTTGGAAAGCCTTTGTGTGAGTGAGGGTGGCGCACACCCCCCGGGTGGAAGACCTGGCCCCTAAAGGAAAACGTGTGGTTTCCCAGCATGCTCCGCGGTGACTCCAGCCCCCTGCACATGGACCCCGCCTCCTGCAGGACAGTCCCTGCCTGAGCACACTTGCTGGCCTTGCCCACCATGCCTCACCCCTCTAACCCCCACCCCCAGAGCAGTGGCTCCTGCGAGCCTGGAGGGGAGGAGTGTGGACCTTTCCCTGGCAACGAGGTTCAGGAGGGGCTGTGGGGTCAGAGTCCTGGGATATTGTGATCTCTTTCAGGAACAATTCTTCCCCTTCCCCCGAACGTAGTGTTAGCTGCTGCTCTGCCCTCAAAACCCCCTGCGGCAGTGACCACTGTTGAGGGGGCATGTGATCCCCCTGGGTGTTTGCACGCTGGAAGATGGAGGGTCACAGCACTGAGCACACGCTTTATAAAGCGGCTCCCTCTGCCTGGAGCCCGCCCCGCCCCTTCCTCCCGGGAATACATGCGCAGCCTCCACATCCTGGTGGGCTGCCCCACCTTTGTGCAGACTTGCTGGCCTTTTTTCCAAGGTAGATACTTTTCTTTTTAAATGGATTTGAGAGAGGAAGGGGGAGAGAGAGAGAGAGACATCAATGATGCGAGAGAATCATTGATCATCTGCCTCCTGCATGCCCCACACTGGGGACTGAGCCCACAACCTGGGCACGTGCCCTGACCGGGAATTGAACCGTGACCTCCTGGCTCATAGGTGGACGCTCAGCCACTGAGCCACGCTGGTGGGGCCAGACCTTTTTCTAGGTGCCCTCACCTACTTATACTTCGGCCGCGTTTTGTGAATACTTATTGTTGCGTTGGGCTTCCCCATCAGGATGTATATGTTCACAGGTAGGGAGTGGGTGTGCATTACCTTGGTATCCCTGTGCCGATGGCAGGCCTCGCATGTGGCGAGGGGTGGGTGTTCGTGCCTGAAGGGGGGAAGATGGAAAGTCCTGCGAGGTTTTCAATGGAGACCAAAGCGAGTGGCTGTCTAGCCATCCTTCATTAGTCAAAGAAATGGTTTTCCATCTCAGAGTAACAGTGATGTGGAAATATGTGAATAAAGTAATTTTGCTCTTGATTTGCCCATTGTCCTGCGTCGTTGCCATTACGGTGTAAGCAGCATGCCAACCCCGTTTCCCACCGGACTCTGTGGTAGCCGCTGGGTTTCCCCGGGCCCCCTGCAGCTCCTCAATCTCAGCCTCATCCCCAGAGCCATGCAGTGCTCGTTTCGAAAAGGAAGAAGGAAAAGTGCCTGCTTCGCGAGGCTGATCAGCCTTGAAGCGCCTGCCCGCGATGAGAGTGGTCGCGTGGACTTTAAATCAAGCCAGGCCCTGACAGCAGTCGCTCCGGAGGCGCAGGCTCTGCTGCGGCCCCTTGTGTCAGGCTTCCCAGGCGTGAAGGTGATGAGGAACCTGCGGCCCTCCCGTGGTCACCGCTGCTGGCTCGTCCTCCTCTCTGGTGGCCTCTACTTGTCCTCTGTGTCCCAGCCAAGGCGTCTCCCCCCAGCCGGGTGACCCCTGGGCATTCTTCCCTCGTCGTGAAGCCCACTCCCTCCCGAGGGCTCTCCTGACACGTAGCCTCCTTTACAACCCGTCCATCGGGACCAGGGCGCCTCTTGACCCTCCACCGCGTCCCGTCCTGACCCTGCTGTAGTTTGTGGGGATCATGCTTCTCCGCATTTCCAGCCGGACTTGGACACACCTCGGGGCGGGGGCCTGACCGAGGCTGTCTGTGTGCCCAGCACCGGCCCGAGGCACCCAGCCTGCAGCACCCGCTCGGGGGACGTTGTCTGTAGAATGAAGGAACTGAAAGTCATCGCTGGTTTAATGTCCTTGTGCCCCTTGCTGCGTGATGACCATGGACTGGCTGTGTCCCGATGGCATACATCTGGCCCCAGTTTGTTTGTTTTGTTCCATTTTAATGTCCTTTCCCAGTTTTAGTCTCATGGAGCCCTCGGCCAGGAACAGGGTTTTGCAGAGTAAATCGGAGCCTTCCGGCACATTCTGAACACATGTTTCTAGGGACATGTCAGCACGTGTCATTTCATTGCCTCTTGGAGGGTCTTTCATGTGTCGTTGATCAGAGTTGATCAGTGCTCAGCAGCTACTTCCTGTTGGTCTCCAATGTGCTAGACGTCGTGTGAGGGGGCGGTGATGTCCCCGTCGGTCTGCGATGGGTTAGAGGTCGTGTGAGGTGGCGGTGATGTCCCCGTCGGTCTGCGATGGGTTAGAGGTCGTGTGAGGTGGCGGTGATGTCCCCGTCGGTCTGCGATGGGTTAGAGGTCGTGTGAGGTGACAGTGATGTCCCCGTCGGTCTGCGATGGGTTAGAGGTCGTGTGAGGGGCCAGTGATGTCCCCGTCGGTCTGCGATGGGTTAGAGGTCGTGTGAGGTGACAGTGATGTCCCCGTCGGTCTGTGATGGGTTAGAGGTCGTGTGAGGTGACAGTGATGTCCCCGTCGGTCTGTGATGGGTTAGAGGTCGTGTGAGGTGACAGTGATGTCCCCGTCGGTCTGCGATGGGTTAGAGGTCGTGTGAGGTGACAGTGATGTCCCCGTCGGTCTGTGATGGGTTAGAGGTCGTGTGAGGTGACAGTGATGTCCCTGTTGGTCTGCGATGGGTTAGAGGTCGTGTGAGGTGACAGTGATGTCCCCGTCGGTCTGCGATGGGTTAGACGTCGTGTGAGGGGGCACTGATGTCCCCGTCGGTCTGCGATGGGTTAGAGGTCGTGTGAGGTGACAGTGATGTCCCCGTCGGTCTGCGATGGGCTAGAGGTCGTGTGAGGGGCCAGTGATGTCCCCGTCGGTCTGCGATGGGTTAGACGTCGTGTGAGGGGCCAGTGATGTCCCCGTCGGTCTGTGATGGGTTAGAGGTCGTGTGAGGGGCCAGTGATGTCCCTGTTGGTCTGCGATGGGTTAGAGGTCGTGTGAGGGGCCAGTGATGTCCCCGTCGGTCTGCGATGGGCTAGAGGTCGTGTGAGGGGCCAGTGATGTCCCCGTCGGTCTGCGATGGGTTAGACGTCGTGTGAGGGGCCAGTGATGTCCCCGTCGGTCTGTGATGGGTTAGAGGTCGTGTGAGGGGCCAGTGATGTCCCCGTCGGTCTGCGATGGGTTAGAGGTCGTGTGAGGTGGCAGTGATGTCCCTGTTGGTCTGCGATGGGTTAGAGGTCGTGTGAGGGGGCAGTGATGTCCCCGTCTGTCTGCGATGGGTTAGAGGTCGTGTGAGGGGGCAGTGATGTCCCCGTCTGTCTGCGATGGGTTAGAGGTCGTGTGAGGTGGCGGTGATGTCCCCGTCGGTCTGCGATGGGTTAGAGGTTGTGTGAGGGGCCAGTGATGTCCCCGTCGGTCTGCGATGGGTTAGAGGTCGTGTGAGGTGGCAGTGATGTCCCTGTTGGTCTGCGATGGATTAGAGGTCGTGTGAGGGGGCAGTGATGTCCCCGTCGGTCTGCGATGGGTTAGAGGTCGTGTGAGGTGACAGTGATGTCCTCGTCGGTCTGCGATGGGTTAGAGGTCGTGTGAGGTGACAGTGATGTCCTCGTTGGTCTGCGATGGGTGAGAGGTCGTGTGAGGGGGCAGTGATGTCCCTGTTGGTCTGCGATGGGTTAGAGGTCGTGTCAGGTGGCGGTGATGTCCTCGTCAGTCTGCGATGGGTTAGAGGTCGTGTGAGGTGGCGGTGATGTCCTCGTCAGTCTGCGATGGGCTAGAGGTCGTGTGAGGTGACAGTGATGTCCCCGTCGGTCTGTGATGGGTTAGAGGTCGTGTGAGGTGGCAGTGATGTCCCCGTCGGTCTGCGATGGGTTAGAGGTCGTGTGAGGTGACAGTGATGTCCTCGTCGGTCTGCGATGGGTTAGAGGTCGTGTGAGGTGACAGTGATGTCCTCGTCGGTCTGCGATGGGTTAGAGGTCGTGTGAGGTGACGGTGATGTCCTCGTCGGTCTGCGATGGGTTAGAGGTCGTGTGAGGTGACAGTGATGTCCCTGTTGGTCTGCGATGGGTTAGAGGTCGTGTGAGGTGGCAGTGATGTCCCTGTTGGTCTGTGATGGGTTAGAGGTCGTGTGAGGTGGCACTGATGTCCCCGTCAGTCTGTGATGGGCTAGAGGTCGTGTGAGGTGGCAGTGATGTCCCTATTGGTCTGTGATGGGCTAGAGGTTGTGTGAGGTGGCAGTGATGTCCCCGTCGGTCTGCGATGGGCTAGAGGTCGTGTGAGGGGCCAGTGATGTCCCCGTCAGTCTGCGATGGGTTAGAGGTCGTGTGAGGGGCCAGTGATGTCCCCGTCAGTCTGCGATGGGTTAGAGGTCGTGTGAGGGGCCAGTGATGTCCCCGTCGGTCTGCGATGGGTTAGAGGTCGTGTGAGGTGGCAGTGATGTCCCTGTTGGTCTGCGATGGGTTAGAGGTCGTGTGAGGTGACAGTGATGTCCCCGTCTGTCTGCGATGGGTTAGAGGTCATGTGAGGTGACAGTGATGTCCTCGTCGGTCTGCGATGGGCTAGAGGTTGTGTGAGGTGGCAGTGATGTCCCTATTGGTCTGTGATGGGCTAGAGGTTGTGTGAGGTGGCAGTGATGTCCCCGTCGGTCTGTGATGGGTTAGAGGTCGTGTGAGGTGGCAGTGATGTCCCCGTCGGTCTGCGATGGGTTAGAGGTCGTGTGAGGGGGCAGTGATGTCCCCGTCTGTCTGCGATGGGTTAGAGGTCGTGTGAGGGGGCAGTGATGTCCCCGTCTGTCTGCGATGGGTTAGAGGTCGTGTGAGGGGGCGGTGATGTCCCCGTCGGTCTGCGATGGGCTAGAGGTCGTGTGAGGTGACAGTGATGTCCCCGTCGGTCTGCGATGGGTTAGAGGTCGTGTGAGGTGACAGTGATGTCCCCGTCGGTCTGCGATGGGTTAGAGGTCGTGTGAGGTGACAGTGATGTCCTCGTCGGTCTGCGATGGGTTAGAGGTCGTGTGAGGTGACGGTGATGTCCTCGTCGGTCTGCGATGGGTTAGAGGTCGTGTGAGGTGACAGTGATGTCCTCGTCGGTCTGCGATGGGTTAGAGGTCGTGTGAGGTGGCGGTGATGTCCCTATTGGTCTGTGATGGGCTAGAGGTCGTGTGAGGTGGCAGTGATGTCCCCGTCGGTCTGCGATGGGTTAGAGGTCGTGTGAGGTGCCAGTGATGTCCCCGTCGGTCTGCGATGGGTTAGAGGTCGTGTGAGGTGACAGTGATGTCCCCGTCGGTCTGCGATGGGTTAGAGGTCGTGTGAGGTGGCAGTGATGTCCCTGTTGGTCTGCGATGGGTTAGAGGTCGTGTGAGGGGCCAGTGATGTCCCCGTCGGTCTGCGATGGGTTAGAGGTCGTGTGAGGTGACAGTGATGTCCCTGTTGGTCTGCGATGGGTTAGAGGTCGTGTGAGGTGGCAGTGATGTCCCTGTTGGTCTGCGATGGGCTAGAGGTCGTGTGAGGGGCCAGTGATGTCCCCGTCGGTCTGCGATGGGTTAGAGGTCGTGTGAGGGGCCAGTGATGTCCCCGTCGGTCTGCGATGGGTTAGAGGTCGTGTGAGGTGACAGTGATGTCCCTGTTGGTCTGCGATGGATTAGAGGTCGTGTGAGGTGACAGTGATGTCCCCGTCGGTCTGCGATGGGTTAGAGGTCGTGTGAGGTGACAGTGATGTCCTCGTCGGTCTGCGATGGGTTAGAGGTCGTGTGAGGTGACAGTGATGTCCTCGTTGGTCTGCGATGGGTTAGAGGTCGTGTGAGGGGGCAGTGATGTCCCTGTTGGTCTGCGATGGGTTAGAGGTCGTGTCAGGTGGCGGTGATGTCCTCGTCAGTCTGCGATGGGTTAGAGGTCGTGTGAGGTGGCGGTGATGTCCTCGTCAGTCTGCGATGGGCTAGAGGTCGTGTGAGGTGACAGTGATGTCCCCGTCGGTCTGCGATGGGTTAGAGGTCGTGTGAGGGGGCAGTGATGTCCCCGTCGGTCTGCGATGGGTTAGAGGTCGTGTGAGGTGACAGTGATGTCCTCGTCGGTCTGCGATGGGTTAGAGGTCGTGTGAGGTGACAGTGATGTCCTCGTCGGTCTGCGATGGGTTAGAGGTCGTGTGAGGTGACAGTGATGTCCTCGTCGGTCTGCGATGGGCTAGAGGTCGTGTGAGGTGGCAGTGATGTCCCCGTCGGTCTGTGATGGGTTAGAGGTCGTGTGAGGTGACAGTGATGTCCCCGTCGGTCTGTGATGGGCTAGAGGTCGTGTGAGGTGGCGGTGATGTCCCCGTCGGTCTGCGATGGGTTAGAGGTCATGTGAGGTGGCAGTGATGTCCCCGTCGGTCTGTGATGGGCTAGAGGTCGTGTGAGGTGACAGTGATGTCCCTGTCGGTCTGCGATGGGTTAGAGGTCGTGTGAGGTGACAGTGATGTCCTCGTCGGTCTGTGATGGGCTAGAGGTCGTGTGAGGTGACAGTGATGTCCCTGTCGGTCTGTGATGGGTTAGAGGTCGTGTGAGGTGACAGTGATGTCCTCGTCGGTCTGCGATGGGTTAGAGGTCGTGTGAGGTGACAGTGATGTCCTCGTCGGTCTGTGATGGGCTAGAGGTCGTGTGAGGTGGCAGTGATGTCCCTATTGGTCTGTGATGGGCTAGAGGTCGTGTGAGGGGCCAGTGATGTCCCCGTCAGTCTGCGATGGGTTAGAGGTCGTGTGAGGGGCCAGTGATGTCCCCGTCAGTCTGCGATGGGTTAGAGGTCGTGTGAGGGGCCAGTGATGTCCCCGTCGGTCTGCGATGGGTTAGAGGTCGTGTGAGGTGGCAGTGATGTCCCTGTTGGTCTGCGATGGGTTAGAGGTCGTGTGAGGGGGCAGTGATGTCCCCGTCTGTCTGCGATGGGTTAGAGGTCGTGTGAGGGGGCAGTGATGTCCCCGTCGGTCTGCGATGGGTTAGAGGTCGTGTGAGGTGACAGTGATGTCCCCGTCGGTCTGTGATGGGTTAGAGGTCGTGTGAGGTGGCGGTGATGTCCCTATTGGTCTGTGATGGGCTAGAGGTCGTGTGAGGTGGCGGTGATGTCCCCGTTGGTCTGCGATGGGTTAGAGGTCGTGTGAGGTGCCAGTGATGTCCCCGTCGGTCTGTGATGGGTTAGAGGTCGTGTGAGGTGGCGGTGATGTCCCCGTCGGTCTGCGATGGGCTAGAGGTCGTGTGAGGTGACAGTGATGTCCCCGTCGGTCTGTGATGGGTTAGAGGTCGTGTGAGGGGGCGGTGATGTCCCCGTCGGTCTGTGATGGGTTAGAGGTCGTGTGAGGTGACAGTGATGTTCTCGTCGGTCTGCGATGGGTTAGAGGTCGTGTGAGGTGACAGTGATGTCCTCGTCGGTCTGCGATGGGTTAGAGGTCGTGTGAGGTGACAGTGATGTCCTCGTCGGTCTGCGATGGGTTAGAGGTCGTGTGAGGGGCCAGTGATGTCCCCGTCGGTCTGTGATGGGTTAGAGGTCGTGTGAGGTGGCAGTGATGTCCCTGTTGGTCTGCGATGGGCTAGAGGTCGTGTGAGGGGCCAGTGATGTCCCCGTCGGTCTGCGATGGGTTAGAGGTCGTGTGAGGTGCCAGTGATGTCCCCGTCGGTCTGTGATGGGTTAGAGGTCGTGTGAGGTGACGGTGATGTCCCCGTCGGTCTGCGATGGGTTAGAGGTCGTGTGAGGTGACGGTGATGTCCCCGTCGGTCTGCGATGGGCTAGAGGTCGTGTGAGGTGGCAGTGATGTCCCCGTCGGTCTGTGATGGGTTAGAGGTCGTGTGAGGTGGCGGTGATGTCCCCGTCGGTCTGCGATGGGTTAGAGGTCGTGTGAGGTGCCAGTGATGTCCTCGTCGGTCTGCGATGGGTTAGAGGTCGTGTGAGGTGGCGGTGATGTCCCCGTCGGTCTGCGATGGGTTAGAGGTCGTGTGAGGTGACAGTGATGTCCCCGTCGGTCTGCGATGGGTTAGAGGTCGTGTGAGGTGACAGTGATGTCCTCGTCGGTCTGCGATGGGTTAGAGGTCGTGTGAGGTGGCGGTGATGTCCCCGTCGGTCTGTGATGGGCTAGAGGTCGTGTGAGGTGGCGGTGATGTCCCCGTCAGTCTGCGATGGGCTAGACGTCGTTTGAGGTGGCAATGATGTCCCTATTGGTCTGTGATGGGCTAGAGGTCGTGTGAGGTGCCAGCGACGCAGAGACCTAGGCAGCACAGCTTCTGCCCTGAAGGGGCTCGTTGTTTAGTCAGGGAGACCCACAAATTAGCAGACGAGTTGAATGCAGTGCGACCTGTTCTTGGATTCGGAGAGCACGGAGTGGGAGGCGTGTGCCTGGCGGAGACCGTGTCGGGGCGACGGCGTCCCGAGGGTGAACTCTGAGCTGATCTGGAAGGACCCACGAAGGGAGGCTTGAGCAAGGATGACCTTTCCCCCTCGGAACCTGCAGTTTCCTGTGTTTCTTTGGAGGAAGCTTCTCCTGCAGAGTGTTTTCAAATGGGCACCGAGTGAGACACGTGCATGCCGTGGTCCTCAGTGTGCAGCTGCCTTCGGTGGCGTCTGCATCCCCGAGGGCAGGTTGTGTGGCCAGCCGGGCGCCGAGGCCACTCACAGCTTATTCTCAGTTCATCCCCAACTGTAGATTCTCAGTACTGAAGCTCAGGGGCTGGGGAACTACGGCCTACAGGTCAAGTTCAGCCCAGGCCCGTTCTCTCACAGCCCTCAGCTGAGACTGGGTGTTAGGTCTTCCTAAAGCAGTGGTTGGCAAACTCATTAGTCAACAGAGCCAAATATCAACAGTACAACGATTGAAATTTCTTTTGAGAGCCAAATTTTTTAAACTTCTTCTAACGCCACTTCTTCAAAATAGACTCGCCCAGGCCGTGGTATTTTGTGGAAGAGCCACACTCAAGGGGCCAAAGAGCTGCATGGGGCTCGCGAGCCGCAGTTTGCCGACCACTGTCCTAAAGCATCTGAAAACCAACCAGCCCAACAAACACCAGAACGAGCAGCAGAGCCCTGCACAGCCCTGCTGTCTGAATGCAGTGCTCCCAGGGGTTCTGCATACACCCTGAGCTCCCACCTCCGCGGCTCTGCTTCTGCGCTTCTGCCTTTCAGTGTTGTCATCTGCCCACCATACATTCAACAAACGGGGCATTCATTATGTGTGAGCCACGTTCCGGGTTCTGCGAAGATAACAGTGACAGACAGGAGCAGATAGAAGCTCAATATGTCAGCCGTGAAGGAAGAAACCAACGCCGAGCCCAGCCGACGTGGCTTAGTGGTTGAGCTTCGACCTGTGAACCAGTAGGTCATGGATCGATTCCTGGCCAGGGCATATGCTTGGGTTGCAGGCTCGATCCCCAGTGGGGTGTCTGCAGGAGGCAGCTGATCCATGATTCTGTCTCATCATGGATGTTTCTCTCTCTCCCTCTCCCTTCCTCTCTGAAAGCAATAAAAATATATTTAAAAAGAAAAGAAAAGAAGCTAACGCTGGGTCAGGAGGAAGCCCCGAGAGCAGCACGGCCAGCCAGGAGGGTTCCTGGGAGGACTTTCCGTCAGGGACCGGCAGGTGGAAGGGCGCTGAGGGAGGCCGGGAGGCCAGGGTGCTGGGAGGGGGGGACAGTGTGGAGAGAGGGGTGGAGGTGAGACAGGCGGGTGAGGGAGACTGGCTTTTATTCTTAGTGACTGGAAGCACTAAGCAGATGTGAGCAGAGGAGTGGCGCATGTTTGTGAAGTGTCACTCTGCTGCCGGGTAATGCTGGAGTGGCAGTTCACCCCGTCACAGTGGTTTCATTTATCACAGCAAACCTGCGTGCTCCCTCACGCTCCTGTTGCGGTGAGAGACGGCAGAGAGCTCTAAACCAAGGCACGTAGGGTCCAAGCCGATGGACGCTACACCGTCTGGGACCCGCACCCTCCCCGATGGCCAGGGCTGCGACAGAGGGAGACGGGACAGCAGTGCATGCGGGTTGTTGATCGCAGTGGCTCAGGCATGACACGTCACTTCTGTTCAGATGCCATGGGCTGGAATGTGGCTCACCCCAGCGCCAAGGGGTTGGGCAGATGCGGTGGAGTCCGCATGTGTGTGGTGATTAGCTCTCGGCCACATCCACGTTGGAGGCCAGCGAGCACCCATTCGATATGCAAGAGGCGATGGCGGCTTGGGGCTGAGGGGTGTCAGCGAAGGGGTGGGAATTGGGTGGAGTCTGCGTGTATCTTGAAGGTAGACCCAAGGAGATGTGCAGATGTCATGGGTGACTCCTCAATTCCACCCCCTCCCCCCACCATCTCATCTCCTATACTAAATGTGATTTCCGAAAGCCTGGCTCATATTTTTATCTCATTTTTCCAGGGCCTGGAAAATTGACGTTCATTATCTATTTATTGAGCAATAGAACAATTTAGTCACTTATCTTTCAAAATCCACATTTTTTGAATAGCAATTACAAAGTGCTGTCAGGGAATAGTTTCAAATCTTTGATTGGTTATTATGGTAATGATGCACATGAGTGACACGTTCATTCTGTGGGTTTCACAAAAAAAGACGGCTAAGAATAAAAGTACCTTGTGGGTTAGAGTTAGTGAAGAAATTGCTATTTTCCACTCTGGTACATTTTGGTCCATCTTTTTCTCTTTTACTTCTTGCTTGTTCCATCATAGAAGAATTTATAAAAAACAAGTTTACTAACTGTAAATTCAGTGTTAAACTTATACTTCTTAAACTCACCCTCACGTCCTTCAGCAATAAACCTGTTTTTACAAAGTTAAGAGGTGAAAAGCTCAAATGCCCAGTGAAATGAAATGCCCAGTGAAATAAAAGCCTTTGCATCTTTTTCCTAATATTATTTGGCTTTTGAGAGGCCCTGGCTCATCAGGAAAAATTAACTTAGGGTTGCATTTATTTGCACTCTATATCCTTGATAAGTGTCAGGTTATTTAGTTATTTTTAAATACCATTAAAAATAAGGGGGAAAAAAGCTTTTCTGATGAAACTAGTGATGAGATTAAAAAAAAAAAAAAGTAAACTCTGAAAATATACACTTACCTCCTGTGGCCAATAGCAAGTTCTAGAAAGCACAGACTTCTGCGTGGGCCTAGACCGAGCACGCTGAGCAGACAGTGTACAAGCACGAAGGGGGGTGGACTGTGTTCTTAGATGTTGGAGCAGAGGACTTGCCAACAATAAAAATATATTAAAAGAAAAGACTCATGTAAAAAAAAAATCTCTTTTTGCTGGTTTAACAGGGCAAATGATATTCCACTGTTTTTGTCTTCTTCACAGAAGAAAATCTAGGATAACAAAAGCCCTACCCAGTGGTTAGAGTAAAATTTCACCTTTGCTCTCTCTGTCTCACGAATGCCTTATTAAACACGCCATAGCCAGTGCCTGGGGCTGGTTTGTCTCACTGTTGTTCCTTCCTTTTGTAAAGCTGTCTGTGGAAGTACGCAAGGAGATGACGAACAAGGCTATTAAGACAGTCAAACATTTTATTGAGAAGCCACGGAAAAGAAATTCGGAAGAGGACGTGCAGGAAGCTGGGGACTCTAAGGTGACCTATGCGGACACCTTGAGTCATCTGGAGAAATCCCTCGCTCACCTGGACACCCTGAGCCACAGCTTCATTGTTTCTCTGCAGAACAGTGAGCAGGTAAGGAAATGAACACGTCTTCCAGAAGCTCAGCTGGCCGGCTAACGTCGGCGTTTTCTTTCCTTCACCCTCGAAAGCTGCATTAGCGGTTCTGGTAGGGTTCCACCTTGCAGATATCCTTGAAAATGGGCCTCAGCCTTTATCTCTCACCTCTTCTTTATCACTTGATAGTCAATTCAGTTTTCACTTCTTTTAAAAGGATTTTAGGCCGCTTCACACCACTGATAACCTGAGAGGAAGGAGGTGAGTAGATAGCTAGGAGGGGGGGCGGGCCGCCAGGCTGAGGATGGGGGGCCCTGGTTGGACGCCCGCTTCTAGCCGCAGCTCTGTGCTCTCTAACTGAATAATGGTAGGTTTCCCCTGAATTTTCAGAAAAATTCAGAAATCACCACCCTGCCTGTTTCAGTAGGTTTTTTTTAAATTGAGTGTATTCTTTCTGTTTTTGTATTCTGTGTTTTCAGTGTAACTTTATTATTGATATGAATTAGTTTGCTAGTGAAATTGATCCCCATTTGGTTTCTAGTTGAGACCCTTGTGGTGTCTCAGAAAGCACTCATGGGGTTAGGAGCCCCTGCCCACGGCCGGGCGTGAGGCCCAGTGTGCCAGGGCTGCCCACGGCCAGGCGTGAGGCCCGGTGTGCCAGGGCTGCCCACGGCCAGGCAGGAGGCCCAGTGTGCCAGGGCTGCCCACGGCCAGGCGTGAGGCCCGGTGTGCCAGGGCTGCCCACGGCCAAGTGTGAGGCCCAGTGTGCCAGGGCTGCCCACGGCCAGGCGTGAGGCCCAGTGTGCCAGGGCTGCCCACGGCCAAGTGTGAGGCCCAGTGTGCCAGGGCTGCCCACGGCCAGGCGTGAGGCCCGGTGTGCCAGGGCTGCCCACGGCCAGGCGTGAGGCCCGGTGTGCCAGGGCTGCCCACGGCCAGGCGTGAGGCCCGGTGTGCCAGGGCTGCCCACGGAGAGGCAGGAGGCCCAGTGTGCCAGGGCTGCCCACGGAGAGGCAGGAGGCCCGGTGTGCCAGGGCTGCCCACGGAGAGGCGTGAGGCCCGGTGTGCCAGGGCTGCCCACGGAGAGGCAGGAGGCCCGGTGTGCCAGGGCTGCCCACGGCCAGGCGTGAGGCCCGGTGTGCCAGGGCTGCCCACAGAGAGGCGTGAGGCCCAGTGTGCCAGGGCTGCCCACGGCCAGGCGTGAGGCCCGGTGTGCCAGGGCTGCCCACGGAGAGGCAGGAGGCCCAGTGTGCCAGGGCTGCCCACGGCCAGGCGTGAGGCCCGGTGTGCCAGGGCTGCCCACGGAGAGGCAGGAGGCCCAGTGTGCCAGGGCTGCCCACGGAGAGGCAGGAGGCCCAGTGTGCCAGGGCTGCCCACGGAGAGGCAGGAGGCCCAGTGTGCCAGGGCTGCCCACGGAGAGGCAGGAGGCCCAGTGTGCCAGGGCTGCCCACGGAGAGGCAGGAGGCCCGGTGTGCCAGGGCTGCCCACGGAGAGGCAGGAGGCCCGGTGTGCCAGGGCTGCCCACGGAGAGGCAGGAGGCCCGGTGTGCCAGGGCTGCCCACGGAGAGGCAGGAGGCCCAGTGTGCCAGGGCTGCCCACGGAGAGGCGTGAGGCCCGGTGTGCCAGGGCTGCCCACGGAGAGGCGTGAGGCCCGGTGTGCCAGGGCTGCACGAGAAAGCCCTGGTGGCCTTCGGAGCGTTTGTCTGGATGGTCCACGGAACAGCCACGGGGTTTAGATGTTCTTTCCCATCACTGAAACGTTGACAGATCAGTAAGTACATGTAGGTGAAGACAGTGTTTAGATGTGTACATTTTTTAAAATTAAACTTTAATGCTATAGTAAATGAACCTGTGAGTGGCCACTAATCTCACTGTTTATTTTTCTTAGCGTTTACGTGTTTATTAAGCTTGTATTCTTAGCTTGTAAAGAAAAATCCTAACTAGAACGGTTAGCCAGTGGAGAGGAATTCAGATAATGAACGACTGGAAAACTTCAAAATCCGTCTGAGACTTACAAGCGCAAACCCCTCAATGAGAAGATAACGGGGAGAATTCAGAAGTGTGCTAACAGTCACTTCAGCTTGTGTTTCTCAGTCCTTTAGCCCGTGTGACGCACAGCATGAAGTAATGGGGAGAGGGAGCTGGGGAGCCCCCTGGCTGGCCCAGCTGTGACCCACAGTTACATGAACTAGGGTAAACGTTGGCTATTCTGGTCTGTACTTATAGGTATAACAATTTTGATTAAAAATTTAAAGTTTTTAAATTACTTGTCTTATTTATTTTTAAAGCAAGTATATTATATTCAAATCGGAGAATTGTCACTGCTCTCCTTGAAACATGCAGGGCTCAGTGGGTAGAGCAGTGTGTTGGGCCTAGAGGGTCATTCACAAAACAGCCGTTGGTTTCAACGAGGCTGGACTGAAAGGTACCAGGATGCCCCGTAATTGCTCTGAGAAGCTTCTAAAAGCTTCACTGTGTACATGTAGACATTTAATTTCTGTGGGCTGTTTAGATGTTGAATACCACTTTATTTATTTATTTTTTTCAGGAAATACTGCGGAAATACAGTCACCTCTATGATCTCTCCCGGTCAGAAAAAGGGAAACTTCACGATCAAGCCGTGGCCATGTGTTTGGACGGTCAACCTCTGGCGATGATTCAGCAGCTGCTGGCGGTGGCCGTGGGCCCCCTTGACCTCTCGCCCAAGGACATAGTGCAGAGTGCCGTGACGAGAATCATTTCTGCACTGAGGTGAGCGATGCAGGAGCCGTCGAGGCAAACCTGAGTTGAGACTCGGCCAGTGACAGTGCCTGGTTCATGGTTGTTGGGAAGATAACACATCATCTATGCAGGCGCAGCATCCCGTGACCTGTGAAGTGCTGTACAGAAGTGAGAGGCAGATGATTCCATTTCCCCAAGTCCTGTGTCTGGAGACTAGAGAACCAGGAGAAGGTTCCATGTTGGTATTGTGTGTCATATGTCAAGGAAGTGGCTAACTTCTGGTTCCACACGCCCTCCCTCCCCATTATTCTTGAGACAAGGGAAAGGCCAAAATGGCATGTGAAACAGCCAAGTGCCAGGCTGCATGGGACCTCAGGGTGGACTTGCAGATCTCACCTTTCCCAGTGCCCCTTCGCGTAGCTGTGGAAATGGTTCCCAGAGGTTCTTATGAAGTTCCCAAGGCCCGGTTAGTCACATTCCAGACGTTAGACTTCTGTGAAGTGTGACATGATTTACCTGAAATGATGGCAAAAAATAAAAATTAAATTAAAAACCAAAAAACTCACAATCGAGAACTTATAGCTTTGTATGGATATGCTGGTGTCTTTATAGGAATGCATCCAGAGGGTTAGAACAGAGGGGAGTTAAGCTAAGAAAATAATGAGTCGTCGAGTGCTTTGTGTGAATAATGCAGTTAGGCTAAAAGATTTAGTTGTGCTTAATTCATTCTCCTTTTAAGCGTTCTTTGTAATTCTGTATTGCTCTTGAGGAACTTTTTGATTAAATGCATGTCAGTTTCCAGCAGCTGAACTGAAATCAAATGAGCCTTTATCAGTTTAATTACCCCAGCTTCATGCAATTTTCACCGGAGTGCTCTGAGGTAGCTGGCGATTATATATATATATATATAGAGAGAGAGAGAGAAATAAAGTGTAACGTTCTTTAGAAATAATAAATGCCAAATTAATAAAGCCTTGTTTTATTATTAACGTTGGCTTTGGTGGTGGTGGTGGTTATAGAACCACTTTCCTCTTGCAAATGATGAGAGGTACTTATTTGCCACATTTTGTATCTTGTTATTCAGTTACTTTTTATTGTTTCTTAAATCAAGGTTTTACAGGCAGCTCACAAAAATAAAAATTTTGAACCACTCATGCTCTATGAATTTAGTTTATTTCCTAAAAATTGCACATTTTCATTAATTTACATGAAAAAAAAATCTGATGTAAGTTTTACTTGTAACCTCCTTCGCTGCACCAGTTCTGCTACCGAAGCTTTGATTTGGGCTGATCTCATAAATGTTATGCTTACATACTTAAGACAGTCCATAAGTGTGGAGTAAGTCTTTAGCAGTGGAAGGAAAGGGGACATTAGGAGTTCAACCACCTCTTCGTATAGGAAAAGAAACTCCCATTGACAATATCCATAACAATTACCTTTGAGGAAGTTGGTAAAATGTGATAGGCATAAAATAACAAAGGCATGAAAATAACTGAATCCAGCAGTTGACTTAAATCATATAACTTAAACTATTCAGAAAACTCAACTAAAACGTCTTTTTCCTCTGATGCATTTTGGGAATTCACTGGAGTTTCAGACTCACACAACGATACACTGGGCGTAATAATAGCGCCTGTGTCATGGGCCGTTGGGATTGTAGAATGGCAGGGTATATGTAAAACATAGCAGTGCCTGGTCTGTAAGTACCCTGGAAATATGAGTCAATAGACCTACTGGAGAAAGTGGATGATCACTACATATTTAATGTTGGAAATAGCTCAGGTATTTAATGTCCATGGAATGCTTTTTGAATGACAGAATGCAGGTAGGGTTTTTTATCCTCTGGATAGGAAAACACAAATGCATTAGACTGTGAGTTCCTTCTGGGAAGAAGTGTTCTTTTCACGTCCTTGCGGGTAGGACAGGGCTCCGTACGTTTGCAGACTGCAGATCCACGAAGGCCGAGCTGCAGGTGCTGGGCCGACACCCGCCTGGGGCATCTGAGTGCGGATGCCGAGCTGCGTCGGAGGCCTCTTCTCACTGTTCCTCTCTCCCCCACAGCGGAGGCGGAGCCGACCTCGGTGGGCCCCGGGACCCGCTCCAGGTCCTGGAAGGCGTCGTGGCAGCTGTCCGTGCCAGCGTGGACCAGGGGTAAGACTGGAGCAGGCTGGCGGTCTCACTCAGTGCCTTCCTCAGAGCCTCAGAATCACATTAGTGTGTGTGACGCTTCCAAGCCTAAGCACTGTTTCGAGGCGTTTCTGAAAGGAAGAGCTGAGCGCTTTCTGCAGAACTAAAAGTGTTACTGCAGGTGCACACACGGCTTCCCCAGCTGCATGTACCCCGTCAGCTCTGCTCACCGCCTGCCCTGAGCCTTGTGTGCTGCGAGAGCCTGGGCTCCTCACCTTCCTCCTAGGGAGGCGGGGGAGAGGGCTCCCTGGGCTTAGAGAAGGGATTTACAGCTGTCACCTCTAACTTAGTGGCTAAGGATGGAAATTCCTAGAGTGTATGTTACATTGTTTTTAAAAAGCTTTCTATATGCTAGATCTGTCTTGTCTGAGGACTAAGCGTATTCACGTTGTATAAGTCTAGAAGGTATGTGTCTCTAATGCCGTTTTTAGAAAGAATTTCTCATCCGCGTGCAATGGCAGTGATAGGAATAGCGGCAACAATGAATGAATGGTTAGATACTGCCTGAGTTTACAAAGATCTCCCCTACGTCTGATCTCCATGTCGACCCTGGAAGGCCTTGTCCCAGTTTTCCTTTTTTAATGGGTATGATCTATTTATATAAAAGCCTAAGCAACGGTTATGACCGGATGACCGGACGGTAGCTATGACGTGCATTGACCACTGGGGGACAGAGGCTCAATGCAGGAGCTGCCCCCTGGTGGTCAGTGTGCTCCCACAGCCAACCTCCCGTGGCTGGCCAGCCTCTCGCAGTCCTTCCCCCTGGCCGGCCGGCCCCGATTGGCCCCGATCGCCAGCCAGGCCAAGGGACCCCACCCGTGCACGAATTCATGCACCGGGCCTCTAGTTTAATAATAATGAAGTGTTTGAGAAAACTCCCAACAGTTCCATTCAGTAATATAGTTCTTGTTTGCATATTAACTTCTATGCCGGTATTGTTCAGGTACAGATGCGTTTTTATATCATGTTGATCAAGATTTATAAACACACATATTTCATGGTATTTGCTTGCTGTTATAACATCTTTATCCTAATAGATTTAATGATTACTATTTTTGATGGCTGCGTATGTTGCTGCCATGTTCAGGTGAGGCTAGAAGCTCAGAGAGGGAAATTGACTTTTCCCAGGTCAGACCTGGGACTAGAACCAGGCTCCAGTCTGGCTCACAGTCATAACTTGGCACTCAGATGCCTCGATGGCATATTTCCACACCTTGCCCCATGCCCGAGGTCTGGGTGAAAGAGTATAGGATGAGCCATGTAGGTGAATGTGGGAGACACGGTGAGCTGGGCCTCTGCTTTTCCGCCTTTGACCTTGCACTTGACCTTGCACAGCTTCTCTGGACTGCTGTTCGTGGGTGGTCAGGAACCTGCAGCGGTGGCTGATTCAGGCCTTTCTTGAGACATTTATTTGCTTTCTGTGTGTTTACTGGGTGCTGTGCTCTGGGAAGTCACAAGGAGCTGACTATGGGTAGGAACTAACCTCCCACCCCAGGAGCTTGGAGTTCGGAGCTGGGAGCCTTGCAGGGCAGCCAGCCTGCGCTGGCCCTGGTGACGCTGCTGTAGCGAGGGGAGAGCTGCGCAGAAAGGGAGGCGCGGGGAGCGGTTTACGCTGCTGGGGAGTCAGCGCAGGACGCCCCAGGGTGCCATGGGGCCTGGTCTAGGGAATCAGTGTTAGAGGAGGAGCGGGTGAAGGTCCTCCAGGCTGAGGAAGGTGCGGAGCTGCGGATTCAGCAGAGCACAGCAGGGAGATGCTGCCTGCGGGAAGCACCGAGCGCCTCCCAGAGGAGGCGTCCTGCCTTCCACACGCCCGTCAGTCAGGGCTGACTGGCGGCTCCCCAGGGCGGTCAGCGCCACTCCCAGGTCCTGCTGCCCGGGCCTGGCCTCCTCCATGACAGGGGATGAAAGGGGCCTTCTCAGTCTCTGCGCTAAGCCCCTCCCGCTGGGCTCCCAGGCTCACCCCCTGGGGACGTCACAGGAGATTAGAGGGCGGTGTTTTTCTTAGTGAGTTTCCAGCCAGATACACAGAGGAATCCACCGTGGGTCTTGCATACGGACTAGCTTTTAAGCTTCGGGTTCCAAAGAGGAAGACATTAGGGAATGGATATAGAGAGCAAGGTCTTACTTTTTATTTCAATTACAAAGGCTTTCTCACAAAAAAGCTTCAGAGATTTTTTTTTTTTTTTTTTTTTTGCTTAAAAAAGAGAGATGAAGAAAGACCAAGTCATAACTTTTAACCCTCAGCACAGTGGGGGCAGGAAAAGGGACACCTGTAATACTTTCAATGATAAATTTAAAAAAAAGAAAAAAAATTGTAACTATGTCAGGTTATGTGGATTTAGCTAAATTTATCATGGTGATCATTTTGCAATATATACAAATATCAAATCATTATGTTAAAATGATACATTACACGTCAGCTATGTATTAGTAAAAGTGGGGAAAATAAAATAAAATGGAATGCATCATACTGGCCTTGCATAGTTATTGCCAATAGTAATAGTTTATATAAAATTCCTGGAGTGATGCCTGACACTATGATTATCGTTCATTGAAATAAGCATACTACTTACTAAACTTTGCATAAGAAACAGACATATTGATTACTGGTCATCTTATCAGCTTTAGGTAACGCAATTTAATATGATACCGTTTAAAAATCACATTTATGTGCATAGTTTCTAAGTAGCTAACGTGGTTTGCTGTAAGCCATTGAAAGCCTAACCTTTCGCTCTCAAGGTAAGAAACACCGTCACCCAAGAAACCAGTGTTTAGGTCAGTCGCCACGTTTGTTACTGGAGAGGGAAGGACTGGGCGCGCCCGTCTGACCCTTGACCTTGCCCCGCAGGGAGGCGCTGGTGTCCCCCGAGGACCTGCTGGAGTGGCTGCGGCCTTTCTGTGCCGATGACTCGCGGCCCGTGCGGCCCCGCGTGCACGCGCTGCAGGTGCTGGGCCAGTCCTTCGACCTGAGCGAGGCGGACGGCAGGCTGCTGGTGTTCTTCCGGACCGAGGCCATCCTCAAGGCCACGTGGCCCCAGCGGCAGGTGAGGAGCGGGCGCTGCTGGGTGTCTCCCCGGTCACAGTCGGCGGTCTTCGGTGCTCACTGACACTGCCTCCGGGTACGCAGCCAGCCTGACTCCGGTGCGCCTCCGTCTGGCTGCCCGGGGTGACCTTGTGCAGAGTCCTGGCCTTTTCCCAGACGGCCGGCTGCCTGTGCAGGGTCGCCGGCTTCGCGCTCACACGCACGGGCCGTGTTTCTCTTAGTGAGATGCAGTCAGGGCCTCCCCAGTGATGGTTATGATGGGGGCACCCCTGCCCGGGGAGATGCAGTGGCAGCTGAGCCGGTTCACTTCTTCCTGCCCCGCCCAGGGACTCGGGCCCTCTCCTCTCTCCTGTCCCTGGACGGAAGCAGCGTAGTGACCGCACGAGATCTTAGTGTCACACCATCCTTCCTTCCACTCCCTCGCTCATCTTCCCTCTGGAGCCGTCCCTGACCTTTTTGGGCACTAGAGGAGCTGGGGAGGCGTGGCTCCGCGCCTGTCACTTCTCCCCACACACTCAGTGTCTTCATCTTCCATTCCAGACCCCCGAGACCCCACAGTGTCGGCCTCCCGGGTGCTCAGGTCTCATGTCCGCCTGCCCCTCTGCATGCTCAGCGGGAACATGAGGAGGGCGATGGGTTCTCAGAGTGAAAATAAGGATAGATGACGATCTTGCCACGTTCGGGGACCAGAAAATGAGGTGCTGCTGCCTTTTCTGTGGCCAGGGATCCTCCGGCCAACATTGCAACCATCAGAGAGGGACTTAATCTTTAATGGTCCCTGAGGTGCCCAGAGTAGTGGCCCCACAAATCCGTGTGTGGCCGGGAAACGGGCCAGCTCCTGCAAAATTCACACCGAGTGTGTGCAGCCTGCTGCCATGGTCTCAGACAGACGGCACTTCTAGTTTTCTAATGATGAGTTAACAGAATTAAAAATTCAGAGGCCCTCACTTTCAACAGCTTGAGAGGCCTTCATCTCTGTTCCGGAAATGTGCCCCAGCTTGGGGTGTGGGCGGGACTGGTAGAGGAGGGGGCGGGGTGCATTTAGTGTGTTAATCTCCTGGGTGCAATTTATCTGAGTTTTTCAGGTTTTGTAATTTTCTAGTTAACTGGTGCATGAAAAATGTGGGCCAAAATGCTGACTTTTCCTTAAAAAACTTCCATACCCTGTCACCTCAGTATATTTTCCTGTGTTTTTACCTAAAAAGGAACCTGTGGCTTAGGGTTTTCCTGGCCCAGGTTGGGGCACGCGCAGGAGGCAGCCAGTTGATGTTTCTCTCTCCCATCAATGTTTCTCTCTCTGTCGCTCTCTTCCTCCCTCACCCCCTTACCCCTCCTGCCCCTCTTTCACGCTCTCTCTAAAAAAAGAAAGCATTGGGAAAAATATCCTCCCGTGAGGATTTAAACAAGAAAAGGAGATGGATATCCAGGAAGGAAAAGTTCCTTCCTCAGACTTTAGCTTAACTGTCACCAGTTCTAAAATGACTACACCCTGAATTAGTGACCCAGTCACGGTCTGTTTTATGATCACTTTAACTCTCTTCTAATCACTCTCTGCTAAGTTCTTCCTGCCTACCCTTGTGTCCCTCTCGCTGTTCATTATTTGGTGTCTGTCTTCTTCCAGGAGAAAATAAATTTCCTGAGAACAGGGATCGTAAAGACGCTCATTAAATATTTGTTGACTGAATGAATAGCAAACGTGTGCAGGTCACCCTTAAAGGGGCAGCGTCAGGACGGCTGGCGCTCAGGGCCGTGTTCAGCGGGGACGATGCCGGTCAGACCGCGCTGCCTCCCCTCACCCACCAGCGGGGTGATTGCCTGGATACGGGAGGGGCTTCGCATCGAGCGGCTGGGGGCTTGCAGACTGACTCTGTTCTGTGTTAATTCGCCATAATTTACCGAGAGATTTCTGGACAGCTCGTTGCTTCTCATGTGGAAGCAAACAGGTCACAGGCAGGTGTGTGCGGGTGTGAGCAGGAGGTCCGGATGCTAGACCAGCGCTCCGTGCCGCGCTGCCTGAGATGGTTCAGGGAGAGGGCGAGCGGCAGTGTTCCCGGGCCCTTCAGGTACTTGAAGGCCTTGAGCCTCTCTCTCTCTGAGTAACGGCTTCTGCCCTTGAAGGACCTGCCCTCATCACTGGCTTCGCCGGGAGCAGAGGGACCGTGGAATGTGTGCCGAGTGCAGGTCCCCGCAGTGACTCTCGGGAGCAGCCTGCCGGGGGCCAGGGGTCCCCCTGTCTGTGTTGGAGGAGTCGCCCGGCCTCTGAGGGTTCACGGCCTGTGAGTGAGAGGCCCGGAGGCCCCTGCTCCCGGCGCCTGGTCCCGGCCTGCACCGCACCCTCCCCGGTGCCTGCATCGCTCCTTTCTTCTCCGCAGAGAAATGGGAAATCGGTCAGAAATCGCTACCCTTCTTTCCATAGTTAAACTTTTGCACTCGGATGTCGAGATTAAAATTACTCTTTGAATGTATCAATAATTTGAAATATAAAAAAATCCAAATAAGTAAGTTTGTATGAAAAGAAACTCCAGTTTTTTATTCTACTGCCGCACTTTGTAAAATCTAGGGTATTTAAAAAATTAAATCCCGAGTAGAATAAAGGAATCGAGAAAAAAGCAAGCGAGTGCAAAGGGTTAAACTTTAGCTCCATTTCCACAATTTTCTATTTAATCAAACCCGTAAGTATTCAGAAATGGACATGAGGATAATATATGTTCTCTATTTTCTCGTCCAATCATGACAATTGATTACTATACCAAAGAGTAATAACACTGTTTACGGAGTACTGGTGTGTCTGAATGCTGCTCTAAATACTGCTGCCTCGGTGGGGCGGTGTAGCCGCTCGTGACCAAGCCGGCAGCTGGGCACCGTCTGGTTTCCTGAAGCCGGGCCCCCTTCGCCAGAGGCTTTGGTCGGGTCCCGATCCAGCGGACTCGGCAGGCGGCGCGGCGCTGGCTCCTGGCACCGTGCAACAGGAGTCCGGCGCCCAGAAGTCCGCTCTGCCGCCCTTCATGTCTGTGGAGTTGGGCATCAGTTTGTGTTTTGAAGCCTCCGTACAGAGGCAGCTCAGTCTTGCTGGGCTGAGTTCATGAAGGGAATTGCCCACACTGCACTGCGGCGTGGAGTCAGGTGTCATCACGGTGCCTTGGAAGCAGCCGCCAGGCCGCCGCTCCTCTGGAGGAGGGCGTGTGGAGATTAGTACCCTACATCAATGGTAATCCTGCCCGTGGTGCCAACTGCATTCTACTCATAAGGTGCTCTCATGTGCACTAGCATCTGTTTCGTATGCACAGACATCTGAAGATGACATGAGCTACTGTCAGCGCCCATAGAGACACAGATTTCAGGGGAGGAGGTGCCTCAGATGGAGATGGGCCTGCTCACTTCCAGCCACAGAGGGATCTGAGGTGAAAGCTTCCTCATCTGCGAGGAGGTGACGGGGCCACTTTTTCCAGGGCGGTGACTGTGTGAGATGAGGAGGCCGCAGCCGCCTGACAAATGGGCTTGCAGCCAGGGCTGAAGTCACCTCATCCAGTGAGAGAAACACTGCTTGGGAGGCAAAAGGGGGAAAGATACGTTTGAGTCACCTTTGAATCTCGCCCTTTATCCTGTGGTGTGTTGTTCGTGCTGTCGGTCTGGAATCTATACAATGCCTGTAAAGATTGGGCATTTCCCCCCAGCGTGCTGGGGAAGGAACAGAGGTACTAGAGAGGCGTGTGTTCCTTTCTTTTCACTGGGGAAAAGGACAGAATAAAGCAAAGTACAGAAAAGATTAGCAATTTCTCTCAATTTAATTTTCACTAAAAAATTAACCCATGATTCTTTATCCTGAAGCAGCTATATTTCCTTACCCCCCTCTGTCCTATCTATAGACTGTGATCCTTATTAGAAGAAGACATAGCACACATCGGCTTTCTGTGTCTTTACATCCAGCATATTAGTAGTTGATAATATAAATAACATCTGTTATTCATGTGTGCCTCCCGGTGCGTCTGTTTGCTGGCTCCCTTTCACATTTTCTAATGTAATATTCACTACCGTCATAGACATACATGCCATCTTCCTCTTACAGAAGAGGGAGTGAAGCTGCAGGAAGATCCAGTCATGTCTTCCAAGTAAACATGTATTTGCACTTGATCGGCGTTCTTTTTCAAGCTGCATGTTTAATGCAATTGCCCTTTATCATTTCATTTGCTAGCCGCCTGCAGGCAGTTTTCCTCTGTGTTAGAGTATGTTCTGTGGTCATTTCACACTGAGGCTGTGTGGTCATTTCACACTGAGGCTGTGTGGGCACATGCCATGGACTGGAAAGAGAGGCCGCGTCTTTCCTGGGTGCGCGTTGGTGCTCCGCCAGGCGCCTGGCCTCCAGGTGTCTCAGGGAGTTTACGTCCCCGGCATTCCCGCCACGGCAGGCCTCACAACTCTGTAACCCTCAGACCCTTTTGCTTTAACTTCCACGATCTCTGACCCATACTTTTTTCCCTATTGTTTTTTTCCAGATAATTTGTCAGATTTATGACAGGGTGATTTTCTTAAACTTAAGGTTGCTTAGTATTTTTTAACTATCAATGAGCAACATTGCTGGTTGTGATATGAAAACATATTGGGCCAGAACCATCTTCTAGAAAGAAAGTAGATAACATCATTATTTTTATTATAAGTATTTATGCAGGAAATCTATATTGATCATTTGCTATGCTGTGTGTTCTCTGCTGACCACTAGGATTTAATTATAGCTGACTTTTTCAAAACTGAAAATTTGGAGGCACTTTCATTAAAATTAAGAACAAAAATTTCCAATATTACTATGTGTTTAGCATTATTCCGGAGGCCCTAGTCTATGTAAGACAGGAAACAGAAAGAGGAGCTATGATATTTTAAAAAATCTCAATTATTATTACATGTAGACAATATAATTCTAATTTTTGAAAACCCAAGAAAAATATTGAAAATGACTAGTTAATAAATAGAATTTATTATAAGTGCTAAAATAAATTATAAGTGAATATATGTAATATATGTGAAAATAACTCATAAGTCACTGCTATATGGTTGTAGTAAATGTGATTGTGTAAGTTACTATAATTGTGACATTTGTATTTTGAAAATCTGCATCAGTGATCTAGTAATTGAAATGATTAGTGAGCATCCAGAAGAAAATGTTTCCTGAGAAATACATACTCTTAAAAAGTCTGTGTACCCATGGAATACTATGCAGCTGTAAAAACGAAGGATCTCTTACCCTTTGAGACAGCATGGAGGGACCTGGAGAGTATTATGCTAAGCGAAATACGCCAGTCAGAGAAAGACAAGTATCACCTGATCTCACTCATATGTGGAATCTAATGATGAACAGAATAAACTGGTGAACAAAATAGATCCAGGGACAGAGAAACATGGAATAGACTGGAAAGTCTCAGAAGGAAGGTGAGGGTAGAAGGCGGGGAAGGGGGGAGATTAACAAAAGAACTTACATGCATACATATATGCATAACTCATGGACACAGACAGTAGTGTGGTGAGGGCCTGGGGAGAGGATGGAAGTGGGGAGGAGGGGTCAATGGGAAAAGAAGGAGGACTTATGTAATATTGTCAACAATAGAGATACATTAAAAAAATAATAACTTTAAAAAGTCTGTGTATACATTAGAAATGTGTTATACAAAGGAATTTATTACCTAACATTTTTTAAGTGGAAACTGTTATTTGCACACTAATATAAAAACAAAGATATGAAGGTTTAATTTATAGTTTCTTTTCTCTTTTCTTTCCTTATGACAGTGAATGTACTTAGAATTTACAGGCTGTTTTCACTTTCTGAAAAGAAAGAAATCTAAACGATATTGAAAACATGAATCACTTGTTCCTACTCTCTTCCTCTTTATGGTCTGTAGCAAATAACCCGTTATACTCTGTGTGTCATGTAAAGGAGAAACGTATTATTCTTAATCATCCTGCAGCTAATTGTAGGAACTGGAGTAGCGGCACCGCTAGGAATAGCACAGACACAGCCTTCAGTTGTTTCAAAGTATTTTCTACGCACAGCACGTTTTCTACAAGTAAACTCTGTAAAAACTTAGGTTATCACTCAGAAAGCAAAGCGCAGCCATCCCAGCCCTTCTTCCAGCCTCAGACCTGTGGGCGCTTCACACCTGAGACCTCAGGGACTTGGGGGCTCACTTTTCAGATATGGAAAGTGAGACCCAAGGAGAGGGGCGTGGCTGAATGCACAGGGCTCAGCGAGGCACCCGTGGTCGAGACAGAGTCAAGGAGCATGCCACCTCCGGGTCGATCAGCGATTCCTCCTTGGTGGCATCTCCTTTTTAAATCTTATGTCCATCTTTAATAATAATAATAAATAATAATAATAATAATTAATAATAGAACAGCCAAAACTTATGGCAACTCTATGAATATTTGATATTCTATGCTAAAACATTTTATAAATGATGATTTCCATTCATTCATTTGTATACCCATTCATTAGTTCATCCACTCTGTCAAGCATTAGTTTAAGTGGGATAAACCAGTGAACAAGTAAAAGCCTCCGTTTTGAAGGAGCTTCCCTTCTGATGAAGGAGAAAGGGGGTAAGCAAATATCTCACGCGTCTCGCACTTTTAAATGCTAAGAAGGAAATGAAGCAGGTGAGGGAGAGAGATAAGGGGGGATGCGCTTTCGGGGGGCAGTTATGCAGTGATAAGGTGACGCTGGAGAAATCTGAAGGAAGTGAGGGGTGAGCCTTACAGCCCACCGCTACCTGGAGACAGAATGTGGGGGCAGGGGAAGCGGAGCCGAGCCCCAGAGGCAGAAGTGTGTGTGTGATGATGCAGAGCAGCTGAGGGGCCGAGGCTGGGGCCCACTGAAGGTGCTGAGGTCTGGTGACAACAGATGGATGGCTTGAGTTTGAGATAAACACACACGTTTCTTTGTAAGCAGGTAACAAACGGTTGCAAAACTTGCAGTTAGACCACCAATTTAAATAATTTAAAGCTTGCCCTGGCCTGAGCAGTGGTTAGGGTATCCACCTGCACACTAAAGAGTTGCAGGATCGATCCCCAGCCCTGGTCAGGCCTTGGGTGGGAGGCAACCAATCGATGTGTCTCTCTCACATCAATGCTTCTCTCTCCCCTCTCTCTCTCTCTCCCCACCTCTCCCTCCCTCCCTTCCACTCCCTCTAAAAAATTAATAGAAAAATATCCTCTGGATGAGGATTAACAACAACCACAAACATTCGAAGCGTGTTTAGCTCACTGAGTCCTCTCGATTCAGAACATCCTGACCTGCTGCCTCCTGCTAGCCACGTGCTGGGGCTGACAGGCCTGTTTTCTCGTCTGTAAAGTGAGGCGAATAGTGCTGTGCTGTTCTCCACAGAACTCCTGTGAGGGTCCGCTGACGTACCGGGATATAAAGTTATTTCAACAACAGTCAGATGCTCCGAGTGCCTGTTCCACGGAGAGTGGCATGGGGCTGGGGGGCAGGCTCTGAAGGACCCGGCTGGCCCCTGGGAGCAGCACCTCCCATAGCGTCACCGGTGATTTCGTAGCACTTACCAGCTCCCGTGGAAGTGCAGAGTCCGTGGTACAGCCTCTCCACATGGCTTCTGGGGGTCAGAGCCAGAAGGACCAGTGAATTGGATCTTGGAAACACGCATTAATGCAGACAATTTAGCAAACGTGCAGGTAACCGTCCGTTCTCTTTTATGTGCGTCTTGGTTACCCAGTCCCAGACACCCTCTGTCAGGAGAGGCTAGGGAACGAGAGGACAGCTTTGGGGCCTCTTTCATGTTGAAAACGGCCTGCTGGCTGGGCCTGGCAAACATTTTCGCCCACGGAGCTGTGGGGGCTGCGATTTGTTTTAGGGCTGCCTCCGTGGGAGAGAAATGTCACCCGCTCTTCAATGAGAGGAACCACGCGCATTCTTTTTATGGCCGAGACTTCTTTTACGTTAGAAATGGAGATGGGAGTAAAGGGTGTTTTACTTTATTTTGGTTTGTCGCAAAAACATGTGACAACTGCACTTTAGTAAAATCTTTCATTTCAAATCAGGGACATTTTGGGGACAACATGAGCCCTTAGCAGTAATAATGCAGAAACGCAGAGTAGAAATGCATGAAGGCTAATTTAAAGTAAAAACAACAGGCTGATTTTGAGTAAACTCGTAAAACAATTCAGTATTTTAACGTAACATAGATGAGATGCCGATAAGCCAGTCCAGTGGAAATCTCCTTGTTTGCATTGATTTTGGTAAAGAGCGTTAAAACCCACCCTGTGACTTGTTCTAAACAACTTTTAACTGCAAGGTTTGAGGTTGGAAAGGCGTCGGCCTTTTGAAGGCTTTTGGTGGAGATGGGAGGTAGGATGTTGTTGAATTGTAAACATTTTCAAGAGAGTGTTGAGTCAGAATCACCAGATTTGGATTCTCCTAGAAACCGATTCCTCGGCCTGTGCCACCAGTTTGAAGCATGTGTTTCGACCTCCAGGTGGCCGTGGCCGACGTGGACAGCGAGGAGAGCCGCAGCGCCCTGTTCGCGGAGCTGCTGGAGTCCAGCGGCAGCGCGGCCGAGTTCCAGCACCTGGCGCTGCTCTTGCAGGCCTGGCCGCCCGGGAGCCCCGGCAGCGCGTAAGTGGTCCCCACTGAGGCGCCTCCGTTCCTTCCGTCTCAGAGACCCAGTGCCTTCAGAGGAGCCTGTGAAAGCCGGATAAGATCCATCTTGCCCCTAAACCCCAATATTTTACAGCACTTGACGATAGCGTCTGGTTTATGATGTCAGCAAAGTCGTTTTGTTGCAGTTGTTCTCTTTTCACCAGGAAATCTTTGACTGTTGGCGTGGCTTCCGCTGCTCATGAGAATTCGTGTGGAGTAAGCGGGTCATTCCCGTTCGCTGAGGTCACACATGTGATGTGCAGTTTGCACGTTATCCGTCACACAGCCCTCACGCCAAGGTGATGGGCGCTCGTTTTGTAGATGCGGAAGTTGAAGCTCAGAAGTTAAGTTCTGTGACGTCAGGCGTCCCGTGGTTGCTGTGTGGCAGGCGGAGCTCTCCCAGCCACCGGCCACCTTCACGGCCCTGCGGTTTCCAGCGCGTCATGCTGGGCTGGCCGCCGCCCTCGTGGCTGCCTGGAGCGGCCGCCCCGCACTTGTGCCGCAGCCACGGAATCCCGTGGGAGGTGTGGCCAGTTTCCTCCGCGCACATATGCTGTCTGTCATGACCGGCTGCTCCTCCGGCAAAACACGGAGCGCGTGGGCCTCTGTTCCCGCCGCCCGCCCGCCCGCCCGGGACTCGCCTGTGCTCCCACGCGCACAGGTGCAAGGCCCCAGGCGCCGCATCTGCACCCGCAGCCGTGAAGCGGGTTCTCCTGAACAGCCATTCTGTGCGCATGTAGGGCCCCAAAGAACACCTGGAAAAGGCTCTCTAACCCAGGGGGCGGTGAGAATTTCTGAAGGGGTGTTGTCTTGTGGTTTTCAATTACAGTTGACATTCAGCATTGTTCTGCATTAGTTCAGGTGCAGAGCACAGTGGTTAGGGTTAGACAGTCGTATACTTTACAAAGTGGTCGCCCCGATATTCCCAGCCCCACCCGGCCCCATCCGCCTAGTTGGAGTATTACCGACTGTTCCCGGCTGTCCTTACGTCCCGTGGGAACGGCCTTTCTCCGCCTCTGCCGTGCGCCTTGGGACGGCACGCGGTGTGGAGCTTTCGAGCACGGGTCGCACCTGCTGTGTGAGGCTGGGCCGGGCTCTCATCAGAACACCTCCGTCTTCCTCCTGGCCGCGCCGGGCCGGGCTCTCATCAGAACACCTCCGTCTTCCTCCTGGCCGCGCCGGGCCAGCGTTTCCATCTGGTCCCCAGCCGTCCGGGCGCAGCCGCCTCCGGGCCTGGTGCTTGTGGGAAACGGGCCGGGCTGGGCTTGCTGAGTCCAGGTCTCTGCTGGGGCCGGGCGTCCGTTTCTGGCCAAGTCCCAGCTGGTGAGGATGGGAAGTAGACGTGGGACCACGAATCCGATTGTCAGCCAGCTTTTCTGTTTCAGAAAACCAGTGTGGAGTGTAGATTGCTTCAGCCCTTCAAAGGGCTCTCCCAGTCAGTCTTCTCAGCTCAGAGCGTGACACCTCTGGTAGGTTAGTGACCTGTGTCACTGTTCCTCTCGCTTTAGAACGGGACCATTTCCAGTCCCTCGCTCACCCACAGACACAAAGCAGCTTCACTTAAAACATTTACTGCGTGTAAAACATCTAATGTATTCGTAGACAAAAATATCTTAATTTTTAAAGGTGTATTTTTTGTAGTCGAACATGGAAGGAAATGGGTACATTGCTGACCTGTGTTCTGCATCCTCCGTTAGAACTCATTGTCCATCTGCTCACCCTCCGCCCAGCCACTGTCCTTTACAGACAGGCTCTCAAAGCGCTTTCTTCCAGGCCATCCGAGTGTGACCTCAGCACTTCCACCAGAACCAGAACAAAGAGGGTGGGGGGAGAGGGGAGGCGAGGAGGGAGGGGTGTGACAGTGATCGATGTTGCCAGTCAACTCAATCGAATTAAAAACTCAGGAAAGTGCGAGATCCGATCCATCTGGCTGCTAATTCAGTGGTTCCACCTGCAGATGTGCAGTGTGGGTCCCCGGCAGGAGGCTGCATGGGAAGCGTAAGAGACTTGCACTTGGGGAAAATTCAGTGGCTCAGTGCTTCACGCTGATGGAAGAGCGTCTTGGCCATTATTGTCAGGAAGCCGCGTTGCCCCGCGGGGCGTGCCCTTCTGCAGCGGGCAGCCTGGTGGGCAAACCCAGGGCCCCGGTTCAGACTCAGAGAGGAAGCGGGGGCTGGTCCGTGCGTGTAGGGAGACTCCCGTCAGCCACACACTCCAGGGCCTTGTGTGTGCTCTGACGCGAGCAGTGGTCCCCGAGACACAGAGCTGAGTTTGAGCTGAGACAGAGGCTGCTCGTGTGTATCTCCTTGTTGTCCTTGCACTTGACGTTTTTCTCAGGGGCAAGGAGTAAAATCCTGTCTAGGAGAGGGCCCCCTTTAGGTGCTCCGTGTCTAGAATCCAGAGCTGTGCTGACGAGACCAGACACTCCACAGTGAAGTTCATTCTCAGGGTTGTAAGTGAAATCGGTGCCCTGCTCCTGGGCCGTGTCCCTTGACCTGTAAGTCGTGGTGTGTTTATGCAGCGCGGGGTGTGGCGGCCAGAGAAGGGGAACAAAGGGCAAACTGTGTGTGTGTTTCTGTCTAGAATAAGAGAACTATGTGGAGCTCCAAGCGGGATCTCCCTGAGGCTTGTGTGTGGCTTCCCCAGTCTGTGCCCCACGCTGATCTCTGCTGTGCCCTGCCCTCCTGTCATTAGTCCTGCCCGACCCCAGGGTCAGTCCTGATCATAGTCATGATCATATGACTAAGAAAAGCCGGTTTGGGTAGTGAATAGTTCCATGGGCCTGCTATTATGAGCGACACTTCACGATTGCAAATGATCCTTCATTAAACAAAGCCCTACGTCAAGGGCAGACACTAAATTGGGAAAACCGAGGCCCAGAGAGGTCCCCAGAACCATCCACCCAGGCTCGGGGCGTTAAAGTCACTTCTCCAAGTCCACCAGGCAGTAAGCCAGGGAGCCAGCCTGAGCCCAGCGGCCGGGGCTTCGGGGCAGCCGGGGCCCTTCAGCGCCTGCACTGCCCGGGTGCTGGGGGCCGGCGATGCCACCGTGAGCGCCTCCTCCGTGAGATGTTCCCCTGAAGGACAGCCTGAAGGGCGAGCCCTCGGTCCCGAGTGCCGTTCGTCACAAGCATTCCACTTGGAAAGTGGGATTTTTTTCGTATTTGAAACTTGCTTCTCACAGTTGTCGCAGCTGAGTCATTTCCAGGGCCTTGCCTTTCCGCCCTCAGAGCCAGCGTCACGGATAACCCTTGGGTGAGGCTGGCTGCGGCGATGCTGACCCGGTGTCCGTCGGAGAACGGCGAGGCCCTGGGCGAGGAGGTTCTGAAGATGTGCCGCTCCTTGTACAACACCAGGCAGATGCTCCCGGCCCAGGTGAGTGGCTCTCCCGCGGGCACCTGCCTCTTCTCCGCACTCTGCTGTGGGCGGTGTCCGCTGCTGCTCGGGAGGGAGGGACAGGAGCTCAGGGCGTCGGAAGGTCAAGGGCCCCGGGAGTAGCAGGTCACATGAGGACACGCAGGGCTGAGAGGATGCTGGAGGCCTTCCTCCCTGCTCGGGCTCCGGCACAGCCTTCCTTTCACAGCCCCAGGGCAGAGCCTGCTTCCGGTCCCTCTGGGCCCTGTGTGTCTCACTCACATGTACGTTCCAAGGCGTCATGGCAGCTCGCATGGTGCTGTGTCCGGAGCAGGCCGGCTGGAGCGCGGTGATGAGCCTCAGCCGCCCTGATTTTTCCATATTTTTCACAGCATTGTGATGAGATTGCAAACCTCCGTGTTTATTCTCTGTAAACACGCTGAAACACGCAGCCGCCTCCATTTGACCTTGGTTCTCTATTTGACCCCGTGGTGTGGCTGTCACAGAGGTTTTTGTGTCATATGTAGACGTATGTGTATCTGAACTTTCTAAAATAAGCACATGTTAATTACAGCTCTCCGCAGTGGATCCGACCTCGGCAGTGTGTAGTCTGAGCAGGCTGCGTGTGTTCAGTAGCATCTGGACAATGGCACTAAATTGATTAATTGGTTTTTGAGTTGCTACCACATAGGAGATAAACTTGAAAATAAAATTGTAAATAGAGTTGTCTGAATCTTCATTGTAATCACTCAAGGAAAAGATTCCCATTCTGAATGCACATTTAATGAATTGTTTACAGAATGAGGGACTGGCTAAGTGTTTTTTGATTGGATTTTAAAATATTTATTTAAAGAAGTCTGTCAACCAGCAGAATGACAGAATTCTCCTGTGCAGTATTTAAAGCACCAACACTAACTCCCTTTGCTCCCGTGGTGTGATTGGTGGTGTCGGCTACTTGCTTACCTGTGACCGGCCCTGCTATAGTGAGCACCCAGAGGTGGGACCACGGCTGTGTCACCGTGGCAGGAGTCCACACACGGCACAGAGTGGGGTCTCCACACAGTTTATTACCCCCCCGCGCCCCGGGCAGGCACGGTGTAAATAACACGGGGCTCACCTTTGCCGTAACATGAGCTGAGGTCAGGTGCGGCTGGATCAGGACCAGATGCCCGCGTGCCTGCAGTCAGTGCTGCTGCTTCAAGGTTGGGGAAACCTTGTTTGGGACCCTGTTTCTCTACTGTGAGGAGTGAGCAGAGGCTGCTGTTCACTGCCTCACCCAGAGCACCTGACTCCCTGCCTCCCCCAAATCCACAATCCCCCCCCCCCGGGGGAGGAGAAAGGCACTGGATTGAACCCCTTTTGTAAGTAGGTCATTATCACTTCTCTCCTCCAATTTGATGAGATGAAAAGTAATTATTATCCGAGGAGTTTTGTTGCCACTGTGACTTGCCTTCATTTTCCCATGCTGCCTCAGTTCCTATCTTACAATGGGGTACAGTTACGGGTTTTTTCAGGATGCCAAGGTTAAAGGAACCGTGCAAATGTTATGTGCTGTTTTTATTGATCACTAAATGTGCTCAGATGTGAATTACAACTGTTACAAAGGAAGGAGCATTATTATTGCAGATGGAAATGTCTTGGGAACTTGACCACGTGCAGCTGAAGTCAGGACGCGGCAGCCTAACGCAGCGGGGCGGGGCTGGCTGAGTCCTTCTCTCTTCTGTCCTTCTGTGGAGAGGAGGTGCATTGGTTGCCTTCTATGAAGGCCTCTCTCCGAGGCAGGCCGGCCGGCGGGAGAAAGAGCTGAGGATACAGGTCCCTCTGCGGAGTCCCAAATGCCTTTTGAGTTTTCATGAAGATGAAACATCTTAAGTATCAGGTTTCCAGTTCACCTTGACATTAGGGTTTAAACAGGTGTTTAAACATTTAACTTGCTGATTTCCTTTGTTGCCGTGGATGATACTAGATATTTGATAGTATTAAAATGGACAATACTTTTTATTGCTTGTTAAGCATCTAGTATATGCTGAGCGTTGTATGTTATTATTAACACCCATTCTCTCACACACACACACACACACATAACACACACACACACACACACACACACACACACACACACACAGCAAAGCAGACACATTACCTCCATTGTCCTTATGAGGAAACGAGGGCTCTGAGAATTCAGGAAAGTGAGTGACAGTCCCGCCACCCGGTGGGACACTGTGCAGCCATTGAAAGCGATGCCGTGGAGGGAGATCGGGGGCTCAGACAGGTGTGCAGTGTCCTGTGCAGTGGGCGAGGCAGGTCCCAGCACGGAGTCAGCGTGTCCCTGTGCTTGCAGTGCGTGGAGGAGCTGAGCGCGCTGCTGCGGAGCCGGGCCCTGCTGCTGCCGTCCCTCAAGCTGCTCCTGGAGAGCCCGGACGCCCGCCTTCACGCCGTGGCCCTGGAGCACGTGGCCGCCGTCGCCAAGGTACGCCCGCCGGCTTGACATTACTCTGCCTCCAGGACGTGAGTCGGTGCGGCCAGCACTGACCGGGATTCGCCACGATTGCTCTGGCCGTGGTATTCCCTGACCACAGCCGCTCTCTCTGTTTGTCTAGGAAGCAGGTATTCGTCTACTGGTATTTTACAAGCACGTACCGAACGCCTCCGGTTTACAAACATTTACACACCAGCCTCTGTGTTTAGGTGCGGAGACTGTAAATCCAAATAGCGGAGCTGTTTCTCTTAAGAAGCCGGTGTCGGCCCTTCAGGAAATGTCCTGGGCACGGGGAACTCGGGCTGGGGGCGCCTGGCCTCGGGCCGGTTTTCTGCTGTGTGTGTGTCTCCTAACTAAGGTGGGAGAGCGGCCGCGGTCATGTTCTCCGGCACCGTCTGACCCCCAGCCCGCTGTCCTCTGGCAGCCTGGCCGTCTGGGCGGAGGAACGGGGGACTGCACCGGGCCGGTGCCCTCTCCCTCGAGGCTGCTGTCTTGTTGTGATTAAGGAAGAACTTTCACCTCCCTTTTTAAATTTTACACTTTAGAACTAGGCAGCTCAGGGCTGCATTTTAACGAATTCACCTTGTATGACTCCTAAAACCCCTCTGTAGGGAGATCATTCCTTCAGGTGAAGTGATCAGTTTGAAGTCTTGTGTGTGACTGTGTGTTATGTGTCTGGGTGAGTGAGTGTTATGTGTGATTGCATGCTTTTTCTAACAAAAGTGTCAGAGGGCAGAGAGGGGAGGAGAAGCCTGGAGCTGGGGTGCACACCCAGCCCCCCAAACCGTGGGTGAGTCAGTGGGTGAGTGGTGAGTGAGGGCAGAGGCCCAGGACACCATGTGCATGACTGTAGGCCTCACAAACCCTGTCCGCTCAGGCCGCCCTGGTTAGAAACAGCAGAGAAAACGGCACAGCCGAGAGACGCGGAAACGCGTGCGTGAGGCTGCTGCCCGCGTAATGGGCCGCACTGCTTACAGCAAAGTTTTTTTTTAATAAGTAGAAAGTACACTCTACAATAATGATGACAAGTATAGCATCAGACCGTGATTTCTAACCTTTTTCATCTCCTGGCACATAGAAACTAATTACTAAAATTGGGCAGCGCACGGGTTGAAAAAAGTCTTGTATTATCATTATGGAGAATTGCCTACCGTGCGTCAATGTACCGCATCCAGGGTGTGCAGCCTGGGGCTGTGCTCAGGAGCGAGGAATGGGTAGGGTGTGTGTAAAGGTGAAATGCAATACCATTCCTGGGTGTCGAGGGATTATCTCAGGGGAGGATTGACATAGGGCCTCCAGGGATTAGGCGAAGTAGGAAGGTGACAGGACAAAGTGTGGGACCGGCCACACTCAGGCCCCGAAATGGAAGATCTGGTTACAGTCTCAGACTCCCCTGTTGTTGGGCTGTAAGCCAGATGATTTGTCCCAGTTTGGGTTTCAGAAGAGGCTACTACTAAATCCCGTGCCAGGAATGAGACCGACTATCATTCAAATAAATGTAAATTACAAGAAACTATCCACAGGCATTTTCTCATTCCAGCTATACACTTATGTTACCCTTGTGTTTTTCTGCCTTTATTGTTGCTATACTTAATAACTTTATTGGTAATAGTAAACGTAACAAGACAAATATCCTTCCCTAAACAGGGAAATAAGTTTAAATAATCTTATTTGAAGTCATTGAAATGAGGTCCTGCATACATGATGCTACTGGAATCTGAGCTCACCTTGTTACTGTAATTACTCTTACCTTCTTATTGATCCATAAAATCAAAGACTTTAATTCAGAGAAGGTTCATTACCTATTGTTGAAACAGGAATTAAGCAGATACCGTTTTAATGGCTTGGAAGACAGTAGTGCTTTGTGCTTTAATAGATTTCTTTCCCAAGATCTGCAAAGTTTCATTTATTCTCAGAAATGAATCACGACACACACAAAAAATCACCGATGGAGACAGGTGGCGAGCGTTTTGCTCACTTTGATATCTGTCAGCCCCTTCCTTTTCTCGAAAATGCTGGATTGTTGGTTGGTTTGACTATTTTAACTTGAGCCATTTATTGAGCTTGACCTCTATAAGCATTGGGCTGGGCACTTGGAAAGCACAGGTGACCTCAGCCCCACAGGCAGTCTGCATTTCAGATGTGGAAACTGGAGCCCAGAGAGGTTGTCCGTAGCAAGGTCACACAGCACAGCAAAGCAACCGGGATCAGAAACGGGTCTCTAACCCGAAAGCCTGTCTTTTCACAAGACCACACGCCTCTCACTCTAATTCAGTTATTTGATCAGTGGCGCGCACTGCTGCTGAGACGGAGGACGATAAGATACAACCTCAGCCTGGCCAGGAGACAGACAGGTTTCCAGAACATACACGAAGAGGCAGCTAGTCGGTGCCCTGGAGGACGGGGAAGGCGGGAGCAGCTTGGCCAGGGATTTAGAGGAAATGCCACCGAGAAGGGGTCCCCGGAGCTGACATTTGCGCTGGGTTTTGAGGGGTCACCAGGTTTCTTAGAGGAAGATGGCAGGGGCTTACTCTCAGAACTTCCTTTGTTCTAACTCTCACGTGCAGTAGGCACCGCTGACCTCTGCGTCTCAGGAGCTGCTCTTCCTGGTCCCAGAACGAGTAGGACGGCCACACTGTGTGCAGGATGGTCCGGCGGCTCTTCCATCGCTTAATTGGCTTTGAAAGGCCACATTGTGTCCGAGGCTCCTAGAACCAGAGTCACTGAAAGTGCACAGTGACATTCAGAAAGCCTGTCGTGGCTCTGTTACATCACAGTGTCAGGCAGTCTGAGCTTCAATATGCATTAGTGTTGACTTGGTTCCTTGCAATAATATGGACAGCAACAGGAAACAGAAAAGTGTAAGCTAAGTGCCAAAGCCACGGGGAACCATTCCTAGACTAAGAGATGGGACCAGGGGGCCGTCAGAGAAGCCACAGTGGAAAGAGCCCATTGAACACTTGAGGGAGGTAAGTTCGGTGCTGAGCTTTCCAGCGCCTGCGTGAGAACAAGTTCGAAACGCCTCCCGACATCGTCCTGTTGATGTCATGGGGTCGAGGGTGTATTTTCTCAGCGGAGGAGAAGGTTTCTTCTGGAAGTAACTTTTCTTGTGGGTCTGTTCGTTGGGGTTAAAGAGTGGGGACCGGGGGAAGCGCCTCAGGGAACCGGGCAGTGTGGCTGCGGGACGCCGGCTGGGAGTCAGGACGACCTCAGCTCGGATCCTGGCTCCGTGGCTCACTGACCCCGGCGTTGAGCAGAGTCCTTACCCTCCATCTCCCAGGCGGTGACACTGGCAGTGACAGGGGAGAGGGGCTCCAAGGACTAACGCAAGAGGGCGGGCCTGGCACCGCGCCGGGGGTGGGGCTCCGGGGAGGGTGGCCACGCCAGCCTCACGTCCTGCCCGTCTGATTTCTTGAAGGTGAACGACTCAAACTGTGACCAGGAGCTTCTCTCCCTGCTCCTGGACGCCAAGCTGCTGGTGCCGTGCCTCTCCACGCCCTTCTACCCGCGCATCATCCAGCACCTCCTGGCCAGCCCGCAGCCGGGGCGCTGGGACGCCGAGGGGCTGGCCAGGGACCTGCGGGAGGCCGGCCACGAGGCCGAAGCGGGGTCGCTCCTTCTGGCCGCCAGGGGCACGCATCGGGCCTTGAGGACTTTCAGCACAGCCCTGAGCGCCAGCCAGCACTGGGTGTGACGCGGCCCAGGCCCACGCACGGTCAGTCTCCAGTGGCCCCTCCCTGCGGACCGGAGCACCCAGCGCCGAGTGCTGGCCCCGGAGCAGCACCTGTCCCTGCTGATGGTTCTCGGTGGTCCCGCAAGTGGGAAATAAAGATCCATGCTGAGCAGCCTGCCAATAAAATACAATAAAGTCTGTACTTTCTTGTTGACCGAGAGAGACTCACTCACGCCTACTCCCATTGTTGGAACTGCCTTTCAGAACGGAATTCAGGTGAAGCCTCAGGGCCGTGTCCCAACGGCTGCCTGTGGGCAGGTGGCGTGAGAAAGGGAGGGAGGGAGGTGGAGAGGGTGGGGGGGGGGCAGGTGCTGGGACGCAGGCAGTGGGCCTGATGCAGGCCTCGGCGTAGGGAGGTGACTCTGGGCCCAGTGCCCACCTCTCTGGACCTTCCTCTGTCCCGTATACAACCAGGGCCACGTTCTCTATCTCCCGGGGTTGCCAAGGACGAGGGGAGGGGATGCCTGAGGCTCTGTCAGGTACATAGCAGGCTCCCCTCCCCTGCTAGAGTGACAGGTTGTGAGCTGTGATGTTCAGGCCACAGCTGGATGGTCAGTACCAGCACCGAGGGCCGCCCACTCAGCACCCCGAGAAGGCTGACAAGCCCGCACGTGTGTAACAGCTCGGCCGCCAGCGGGCGGGCAGGAGAGGCATGTGGGGCCCACCAATGACACATGGCAATCACAGCGAGGGTGTGAACAGCAAACACTGAGGGGTGTTCCCGGGGATGGGACCCCGATGCCCGGTTGCGGGAGCCTGTGCTGGAGGGGGAGGCTCAGCTGGGAGCGCTGGGCCTACTCCCCCAGGGCCTCACATCAGATCCAAACGCACAGCAGCCCGGGCGGCAGCCGGGAGGAGAGCAGGCGCAGTGACGGCGGGCACCAGGCCCCTCGGAGGCTCCCTGGGAGACCCTCATGTGAGCCACGGCTCCCCCTGGCCCTGGTCCTCATGCCTAAGTGGGGCAGCCCAGTCCGCTCTGTGCCCCCCGGAACCCCACTCTGCCAAGGGAATGCACTTTCTGTTGTTGGTCCCGGGCTTCAGCTAAAGAAAGTCGCCCCAAATATACACCCCAAGCTTTAAACGCATTAACTCAATCAATCCTGGTGATAACCTTAGAGCAGTGGTTCTCAACCTTTCTCATGCCGCGGCCCTTTAATACAGCTCCTCATGTTGTGGTGACCCCCAACCATAAAATTATTTTCGTTGCTACTTCATAACTGTAATTTTGCTACTGTTAATGTATCGTAATGTAAATATCTGTGTTTTCCGATGGTCACGACCCACAGGTTGAGAACTGCTAGCAGGGTCGCCTAAGACCATCGGAAAGCACAGATATTTACATTTCGATTCATAACAGTAGCAAAATTACAGTTATGAAGTAGCAGCGAAAATAATTTTATGGTTGGGGGTCACCACAACATGAGGAGCTGTATTAAAGGGCCGCGGCATGAGGAAGGTTGAGAACCACTGCCTTAGAGGGACAGCGGGTGGGAGAGAGAAGTAAGTTGCAGGGACACAGAGCCAGCGGGCCGCGGGTCCCCAGTGCGAGTCAGGCAGCCTGGCTCAGAGCCTCACCGCTGGCCACAGGCGGCTCCGCAGGTCCCTCTGAGAAACCGGGATGAACTTCCTGGAGGGCATCTGGAGACACTGCAGTGTTTCCCATCCTGCCCGTCCTCCACGAATGGTAGCTTCATGGCAGAAGGGGGCGGCTCTGAAATACCCTTCGACCCTTGCAGACTGTGGGCTCATCGATGCGCCAGCCTTCACGGCGGCGGGCATTGCCCTCTCTGTGTTCACAAGTCTCATGCTGACCTGTCCCAGCTCCCCACGCACTGCAGGGAACCAGGCCCCTTCACTGGAGCTTCCCTAACACTCCAGACTCCCCCGAAGGCGCAAGGCACGTGGCCACCAGGAACATTCCCTGCAGACAACTCCTGTTGGGGCGTCGCCTGGCTTCCTAACACGAGGTCGCGTCAAGGACTTGGAACGCGTTCACATCCCATGTGAAGGTCCTCGGGAGCAGTGGTTAACAACCGGGGCTGCGTGTGGAATCACCCCGGAATTTGTCATAACTGAAGCCAAGTCCCCACCCCAACCCTGGCCCATTGAGTCAGTCTATCTGGGGGCGGGGCCCTCACAGCCAGTCAGTGGGGGGACCGGATTTATGTCACTGGCTCATCCCTCGCTGGCCATGTGTCTGTCCACTTCCCTTTCGTTCAGAAGCAGACAAGGCGCGTGAAGGGACCTACACTGGGCCCCTCCCATTCCAGCCCCGTTCTGGGCAGGCCAATGTGGGCTCTCTCCCGGGCCCAGGGAGGGGCCGCAGGGGCCGCTCTGAAAGGCAGGGAGCAATCAAAAGAGAAATGAAAGGCCTGTGGCTGGTTGAACTTGCAGCTAAATTTAGAACTGGAGTCAAGGTGGCTCCCAGGCCTGAAAGCGCCAGCCCTGTGGGCTGTTCCCTCCCCCGCCCCCGCCTCACCGGGAAAACTGGGCCTTAGCTTTCTGGAAAGAAAACCCCACTCTTCATGATGTTCCGGGGCGCGTTCGCGAGCAGGGCTGCCCTGTTCTGTGGGGAGAGGCTGCGTTTCTCTCCAGCCGGCTCCAAGCGCAGCAGCTGGGAGTTCACTGTCCTTCCCAATAGTTACACACTCGTCCCCTTCCCGACAGTTACACACTCATCCGAGGAAGATGGCTCGTAAAACGGGAAACCAGGAGCACAGGCCGCTGGTGCGCAGGGCACGAGAGGAAGAGCGAGGGCTCTTGATGGAGGGTCCGTGCGCTGGGCTGCCCCCGGGCAGGCTTCCCACGGCCCCCAGGAGCCGGGTGCTGGGACCGGGACTAACCTGGCAGACTTGGCGCTGTGGAGCCCGCTCACAGCTGTGAGCCTGCGATGCCCTGCACCAGACTCTCACTAGTAAAATGAAAAGCACCTCGGACATCCGTGCTGGTGTGGCACTCCTGGGGCCTGGGGTCCGAATGTCCCCTCCCCGGGGCTGGGAGGGGCCTCGCCGAGTGAGAAGCAGATTCAGAGACCAACACCCTCTAAGGGTGAGGGTGTGGGATCTCTTAGCCATAGGGCATGGGATCCAGGTGGCCCTGGCGGGGTCCCACTGGGGGGTCAGCCGGCGTGTAACCAGCCAGGAAGGCAGGTGGAATCCTCAGGCTGCCCTAGGTTACCCTCCTGGAGCTGTTGGAATTGGTGACTGGATCAGCGACACGGTTCAGAGAAAGCCCTGGACTGGATTCGGGATCTGGGATTGAGAGCCGGTCTGGGCCTGGCAGTTTATGACTCTGGGCAACTGCACTTCCTTGCCTTTCTCCGTGCGTGTTCCCTGCACACTCTCCACGGTGAGGCGCAGATTCGGGGCGGGGGTGGGTGTATGGGGGGCCTTGGGGATGGGAGGGCGTGTCAGGATTCGGGCCCTGGCTGGAGGAAATGGGGGAGGCTGTGGAGAAGGTAGAGCATTGGAGGGGACCAGCTCCACAGGTGGGGCCGGGGTGTGGTCTCTCAGGTCCTCAGGTGACTCCCCAGCCTCCCTCCGGTGCTCTGGTGGGCACGTAGGTTGCCAGGACGCCCCAGGGCCCCTGAGCTGGGCAGCGCTGCAGGGAGGCCGGCTCTGTTACTAACAGGACAGGAGAGGAGTGGGGGGCTGGGCCTGGCAGCAGCCCAATTTAGATCTTTAGATAGTGACAGGGAGCAGGTACCTGAGAGCCCAGGGTCGGGTGGGAGCTCTGTGCAGGGGACACATTTCCCCAAGTTCGATGTCTGCGCCGGGCGCAGCGGAAGGAGCAGACTGGCCCAGCCCCAGCTCCATCACTTGCCAGCAGGAGCCGACGTGCCTGCTGCTGGCACTAGGCTGCCTCGCTCGCCCTGCCCTGCGACCTTTCTCACGTTGAGACCCGCTGAAAGGGGGAGAAAAGCAACCCCAGCCCTTGGCCTTGTGCTTCCTTTCAGGAGCACCTGCAGGAGTTGCCATGACAACGGGATGCAGCCTGCTCCTCTGTGCCCCAGGCTTATCAGCTCCTCACTGTCAGTTAATCACTGTGCTGGGGGCCCAGGGGGTGGAGAGTTTCCCAGCAAAGGGTAATTGCTGGGCGAGTGCAGGACTCCTGGTCCCAGGGGACCCCCGAGGGATGGAGGTCACCAGGATCAGTGCTGTTGCTCAGGCCCTCAGTTTACGGGGTGACCTTGCTGGCAGGGGGGTGGGGGCAGGAAGGTCCTGACAGTCTGCGGGCCTCCCTCAGGCAGGGTGCCCACTCCCTGGAGGCCGAGTGGCTGAGCTTGTCACTGACAGTGGGATTGTTCATAGTCCCCTGCCTTCCAGCACTTCCCAGCCTTGGGTTCCCAAAACTGTGGGAACCCCTTTCACGTCCCGCGTGGTTCAGGGTTCCGGTTCAGGGTTCGGGTTCTGGAGAAGGCCGCACACAAATGAAAGAGACTAGAAAAGTATTAATTTGGGAATATTGGGGGCCAGGAGGGAGCCCACCTCTAGGGGGAGGACTACACCCCGCTCTGGCTTTGCTATCCCTTTTATTAAGGTTATGGGATACACCCATATTTTTTAGGCAGGAAATTCCAATAATAGCCAATCAGCAAGAATTTACATAAGACTAACAGGTGGAGGCGGCTTCAGCTACCACTGTCTCAACTAAACATGAGTGATTAGCTCCGACCTTTCAAAGCATTTAAGGTTGACCAGCCTTCCGGATTCCCTGTCCACATCTCTCTATTAGTGGGACAATGATCAGTTTCCGGCACAAAACAGTTGTGAAGTGAACACTGTTATCCTCATTTTACAGCTGAAGAGACAGGTGAGGACAGGCTCAGTGACAAACCCAGAGTCACCCCCGTGGAGGCAGCGAAGGGGGGCCTGGCTGGGCCTGTTCCATCCGATCCCTTCCTTCCACTGCCCCTCTGTCCGGCCCCTCCCCACGTGCTCACGGCTGTGCTCTCACTCATCTGAGTGACACTCGCAGACCAACCCTTAGCTCCAGGGTCAAAAGAACGGGCTTGACGCAGCTTGCTACGAATAGTCAGATATTTCTCTCCTGATGGGGCAAAGGACACCTATGCTGCTCAGCCAGTTCAGCTGGGGGCCTGGTTCGTGTCAGGAGGCCCCTGGGAGGGAGAGCTGGGTGGTGCTGAGGTGGGTGGGCACGGAAGCAGAGGCAGGGGAGGTGCTCGGAATGGGTGCTGAGTGCTGCGGAGGCCGGGAGCCAGGGAGCACCAGGCCTGGACTGCGGGGGCCACTCTGTCTGGTTCAGAGCGGGGAGACTGAGGCTGCTGCTTCCGGTGACTTTTCATTCTTCACTCTATGCCGTGGGTGGAATCTTCTCCAGGGAACAGGTTCAGCAAAGCCTCCTACGGGTCTGGGGCCCACACTGGTGGGACTTGAGATGGGTCTCTCCTGATCGCTGGGTCCTGGGCTGGGGCCGTGGGAAGGAAGGGGCTGACGTGAGGTGACTTTGTCCTCAGCTCCCACTCGGGAGGCAAAATGACGTGGGAAGTTGCTTCCAAGGAAGGGCACAAATTAGAGCCAAGGTCTTACCTCGGAGATCTTGCTGACCCCTCGGGTTGCATGGATGGGCTTCAGGGCGTCCAGGAAATCCTTGAATTTACATGCACAGGTGTGCAGTGTAAATGGTGTGTGAGTGTGTGTGTGTGTGTGTGTGTGTGTGTGTGTGTGTGTCTGTGTGTGTGAGAGAGAGAGAAAGAGAGAGAGAGAGAGAGAGCCAGAATGAGAGAAGAGGAGAATGCCCATAGCTTTCTCTGGGTTCTCAAGAATCCCAAAAGGTCAAGAGACACTGCATTTGGTTGCCACGAACAATGACATCCTTCTCAGGGTCGCTGCCCTTCCAGGGAGAACAGCCGCCTCTCCGAGGCTGGCTCAGCTCAGGAAACTAAAAGGACTCGAGGCAGCCTTTCCGGAGGCAGGCAGGGATGCTTTGTATGCGTGTCAAGCGTCTAGTGAGAGTCTGATGAAGACCCAGCACCCACGGCTGTGAAAGGATAGGAAGAGGAAGGGGCTGCTGTGACCCTGGGTCCCGCCCTGTTTGAGACACGCACCTTCCGTGGTGGAACATACACCTTCCGTGTGTCTTGGCGCCTGGTGATGAGTTGCTGTTGACTTCTTCACCCAGACCATTGGGGCCCCCGGCCGGGGTCTGCAGGAAGGCACACGCTGTGGGGAGAGATCGCCGAGACGCCAACAGGTGGTGGGCTTGTGCCCGTGTGGCGATCACTTCCGCAGGAGGAGGAGGAAGATTTACTGCGTTAGAAATGCAGATCCTTGTGGATACCGTGTCCAGAAGGTGCAGGGTCTGGAGTCCAGGAGGGCTGTTCGGGCCCTGGAGGGAGGTCTGTGCCCTGGGGGGAGGTCTGACTCCTGGGCTGGATCTCTGGGTTATGGAATGGTGATCTGGACTATGGATGGAGATCTGTCCCCTGATAGAAGACTGGATTCTGTGTTGGAGGTCTGGGCCCTGGAATGGCCTTCTGAGCTCTGGCATGAAGGTATAGGACAGTGGTCGGCAAACAGTGGCTCGCGAGCCACATGCGGCTCTTTGGCCCCTTGAGTGTGGCTCTTCCACAAAATACCACGTGCGAGTGCGCACGTACAGTGCGATTGAAACTTCGTGGCCCATGCGCAGAAGTCAGTTTTCGGCTCTCAAAAGAAATTTCAATTGTTGTACTGTTGATATTTGGCTCTGTTGACTAATGAGTTTGCTGACCCCTGGTATAGGACACAGATATAGGGGAGAGCTACTGATGGAGGTCTGGGTACTGGAAGGAAGCATTGCGCACTAGGGGGTGAATTGGGCCAGGGGGTAAGTCTGGATCAGAGAAGGGCCTATGGATCCTGAAATGGTCATTAGCACTACTGTGGATATCTGGACTCTGATAAAGGACTAGATACTGGTTTCGAGGTCTGGGCCATGGAATGGAATTCTGGGGCCCGAAATGAAGGTCTGGAACCCGGATGTAAGACTGAGCCCCGGAAAGGTCTGGGTCCTGGGAAGGAAGTGTAGGCACTAGGGGGCGGTTTGGCCCCCGGAGGGCAGACTGGGTCAGGGGCATGACTTCTGGATCATGGCATGTTCCTCTGGACTACTCTGGATATCTGGCCCCCGATAGAGGCCTGGATATTGGTTTTGAGGTCTGGGTCCTGGCATGGAGGTCAGGGAACCAAATGAAGGCCTGGGCCCTGATGGATGTATATGGCCTTCGAGGGAGGTTAGGGACTTGGGTAAAGGTCTGGTTCAGGAGCTGGACCTCTGGGCCATGGAATGGTAGTCTAGAGTACTATGGAAGTCTGGACACCGATAAAGGACTAGATACATACAGGGTTCCAGGTTGGGGTCCGGGGACAGACATATGGGCCCAGGCATGAGATGTGGGACCCGGATATAGGTCTGAGCTCCTGATGAAGGTCTGGGTCCTATGAGAGAGCTCTGGGCACTGGGGGGAGGTGTGGGGTGGAGGGGTTTCAACCCCGGAGGGCTGTCTGGGTAGGGAGCAGGACCTCTGGATCATGGGGTGGTCCTTGGGACTACTGAGAATATTTGGACCCTAATAAAGGACTAGATACATGGTTCAAAGTCTGGTCCCCGGAATGAAGGTCTGGGACCCAGGAATAGGTCTCTGCCCCGATTGGAGGTCTGTGTCCTGTGAGGGCACTTGGGATCCCAGAGAGACGTCTGGTCCCTGGGGGTGAAGTGAGGGTTCGGGGCTGGACTTCTAGATTAGGGAATGGTGGTCTGGAGTACGGATGAAAATCTGGTCCCAAGATACAAGACTGGATTCTGTGTTGAAGGTCTGGGCCACAGAATGGCCTTCTTGGCCGTGGCATGAGGTAAAGGACCCGGATGTAGTACTGAGCCCCAGATGGAGGTCTTGGTTCCGGATAAATTGTCTGGGCGCTAGGGGGCGTTCTGGGTCCCGGGAGGAGGTCTGGGACAGGGCTAAGACCTCAGGGTGATGGAATATTGGTCTGGATGCCTCTGGATATCTGGCCCCCGACATAGGCCTGGATAGTGGCTTCGAGGTCTGCCACCGGCATGGAGTTCAGGGACCCGGATGAAGGCCTGGGCCCCAGATGGAGGTATATGTCCTTGGCGGGAGGTCTGGGCCCTGGATTGAGGTCAGGACCAGTGACTGGACCTCTGGGTCATGGAATGTTTGTCTGGACTACTATGGAAGATTGGACTACGATAAAAGACTAGATACTGTGTTTGAGGTTTGGGTCCCGAGACGGACTTATGGGCCCAGGCATGAGGTCTGGGACCCGGATGTAGGTGTGAGCTCCTAATGCAGGTCTGGCTCCTAGGTGAGAGGTCTGTGCACAAGGGAGGGGACGTTAGACCCCAGAGGGCTTTCTGGGTCGGGGGCAGTACTCTGGATCAAGCAATTGTCCTCGGTACACGGATAAAGGACCAGATACTTGGTTCGAGGTCCGGGCCCCGCCATGAAGGTCTGGGACCCGGATGTAGGTCTGAGCCCTGGATAGGGCTGGGTCCTGGGAGAAAGGTCTGGGCAGTAGGGGGCGTGGTGGGCTCCGTGAGGAAGTCTGGGTAAGGGGTAAGACCTCTGGGTGATGAAATGTTGGTCTGGACTACTCTGGCTTTCTGGACCCAGATGAAGGGCTGGATACTGGGTTTGAGGTTGGGTCCTGGCATGAAGGTCAGGGACCCGGATGTAGGTGTGAGCCCCGTTTGGAGGTCTGGGTCCTGGGAGGGCTGTTCGCGCTCTGGAGGGAGGTCTGTGCCCTGGGCAGAGGTCTGACTCCCGGGCTGGATCTCTGGGTTCTGGAATGGTGGTCTGAACCTGGATGGGGATCCATCCCCTGATACAAGATTTGATTCTGTGTCTGAGGTCTGGGCCCCAGAATGGCCTCTTGGCCGTGGCATGAAGGTAAAGGACCAGGATGTAGGACTGAGCACCTGATAGAAGGCTGGGTCCTAGGAGAATGGTTTGGGCACTAGGGGGCGTTGGTCCCCTGAGGAAGTCTGGGTTAGGGGTAATACCTCTGGGTGATGAAATGTTGGTCTGCACTACTCTGATGTCTGCACCCAGATGAATGGGTGGCTACAGCGTTTGAGGTCTGTGTCCCCGAATGAAGGTCAGAGGCGATGATGTAGGTGTGAGCCCTTTCTGCAGGTCTGGGTCCTGGGAAGGCTGTTTGGGCCCTGGAGGGAGGTCTGTGCCCTGGATGGTTGTCTGTGCCCCGGGGGAGGTGTGACTCTTGGGCTGGATCTCTGGGTTCTGGAATGGTGGTCTGAACCTGGATGGGGATCTATTCCCTGATACTAGATGTCATTTTGTGTCACGTGTCTTCGCCACAGAATAGCCTTCTTGGCCGTGGCATGAAGGTAAAGGACCCGGATGTAGTACTGAGCCCCACATGGTGGTTTTGGTTGCGGGAAAATTGTCTGGGCACTAGGGGGCGTTTTGGGCCCCGGGAGGAGGTCTGGGTCAGGGCTAAGACCTCAGGGTGATGGAATATTGGTCCGGATGCCTCTGGATATCAGGCCCCCGATATAGGCCTGGATAGTGGCTTCGAGGTCTGCCACCGGCATGGACTCCAGGGACCCGGATGAAGGCCTGGGCCCCAGATGGAGGTATATGTCCTTGGCGGGAGGTCTGGGCCCTGGATTGAGGTCAGGACCAGTGACTGGACCTCTGGGTCATGGAATGTTTGTCTGGACTACTATGGAAGATTGGACTATGATAAAAGTCTAGATACTGTGTTTGAGGTTTGGGTCCTGGGGCGGACTTATGGGCCCAGGCATGAGGTCTGGGACCCGGATGTAGGTGTGAGCTCCTAATGCAGGTCCGGCTCCTGGGTGAGAGGTCCTTGCACAAGGGAGGGAGGTTCGACCCCAGAGGGCTTTCTGGGTCGGGGGCAGTACTCTGGATCATGGAATTGTCCTCGGTACCCGGATAAAGGACCAGATGCTTGGTTCGAGGTCCGGGCCCCGCCATGAAGGTCTGGGACCCGGATGTAGGGCTGAGCCCTGGATAGAGGGCTGGGTCCTGGGAGAAAGGTCTTGGCAGTAGGGGGCGTGCTGGGCCCCGTGAGGAAGTCTGGGTAAGGAGTAAGACCTGTGGGGGATGAAATGTTGGTCTGGACTAACCTGGCTTTCTGGACCCAGATGAAGGGCTGGATACTGGGTTTGAGGTCTGGGTCCCGGCATGAAGGTCAGGGACCCGGTTGTAGGTGTGAGCCCCGTTTGGAGGTCTGGGTCCTGGGAGGGCTGTTCGGGCCCTGGAGGGAGGTCTGTGCCCTGGGCAGAGGTCTGACTCCGGGGCTGGATCTCTGGGTTCTGGAATGGTGGTCTGAACGTGGATGGGGATCCATCCCCTGATACAAGATTTGATTCTGTGTCTGAGGTCTGGGCCCCAGAATGGCCTCTTGGCCGTGGCATGAAGGTAAAGGACCCGGATGTAGGACTCAGCCCCGCGTAGAGGGCTGGGTTCCTGGGAGAATGGTTTGGGCACTAGGGGGCGTGCTGGGCCCCGTGAGGAAGTCTGGGGTAGGGGGTAAGACCTCTGGGTGATGAAATGTTGGTCTGCACTACTCTGGATGTCTGCACCCAGATGAACGGGTGGCTACAGCGTTTGAGGTCTGTGTCCCCGCATGAAGGTCAGAGACGAGGATGTAGGTGTGAGCCCCGTCTGGAGGTCTGGGTCCAGGGAAGGCTGTTCGGGCCCTGGAGGGAGGTCTGTGCCCTGGGTGGAGGTCTGTGCCCCGGGGGAGGTCTGACTCCTGGGCTGGATCTCTGGGTTCTGGAATGGTGGTCTGAACCTGGATGGGAATCTATCCCCTCATACAAGATTTGATTCTGTGTCTGTGGTCTGGGCCCCAGAATGGCCTCTTGGCCGTGGCATGAAGGTAAAGGACCCGGATGTAGGACTGAGTCCCGGATGGAAGTCTCAGTCCTGGGAGAATGGTTTGGGCACTAGGGGGCGTGCTGTGCCCCGTGAGGAAGTCTGGGTTAGGGGTAAGACCTCTGGGTGATGAAATGTTGGTCTGCACTACTCTGGATGTCTGCACCCAGATGAATGGGGGGCGACCGCGTTTGAGGTCTGTGTCCCCGCATGAAGGTCAGAGACGAGGATGTAGGTGTGAGCCCCGTCTGGAGGTCTGGGTCCTGGGAAGGCTGTTCGGGCGCTGGAGGGAGGTCTGTGCCCTGGGGGGAGGTCTGTGCCCCGGGGGAGGTCTGACTCCTGGGCTGGATCTCTGGGTTCTGGAATGGTGGTCTGAACCTGGATGGGGATCTATCCCCTGATACAAGATGTCATTTTGTGTCACGCGCCTCGGCCACAGAATAGCCTTCTTGGCCGTGGCATGAAGGTAAAGGACCCGGATGTAGTACTGAGCCCCAGATGGAGGTCTTGGTTCCGGGAAAATTGTCTGGGCACTAGGGGGCGTTCTGGGCCCCGGGAGGAGGTCTGGGTCAGGGCTAAGACCTCAGGGTGATCGAATATTGGTCTGGATGCCTCTGGATATCTGGCCCCCCAATACAGGCCTGGATAGTGGCTTCGAGGTCTGCCACCGGCATGGAGTTCAGGGACCCGGATGAAGGCCCGGGCCCCAGATGGAGGTATATGTCCTTGGCGGGAGGTCTGGGCCCTGGATTGAGGTCAGGATCAGTGACTGGACCTCTGGGTCATGGAATGTTTGTCTGGACTACTATGGAAGATTGGACTACGATAAAAGACTGGACACTGTGTTTGAGGTTTGGGTCCCGAAACGGACTTATGGGCCCAGGCATGAGGTCTGGGACCCGGATGTAGGTGTGAGCTCCTAATGCAGGTCCGGCTCCTGGGTGAGAGGTCCTTGCACAAGGGAGGGGGGTTCGACCCCAGAGGGCTTTCTGGGTCGGGGGCAGTACTCTGGATCATGGAATTGTCCTCGGTACCCGGATAAAGGATCAGATGCTTGGTTCGAGGTCCGGGCCCCGCCATGAAGGTCTGGGACCCGGATGTAGTACTGAGCCCCAGATGGAGGTCTTGGTTCCGGGAAAATTGTCTGGGCACTAGGGGGCGTTCTGGGCCCCGGGAGGAGGTCTGGGACAGGGCTAAGACCTCAGGGTGATGGAATATTGGTCTGGATGCCTCTGGATATCTGGCCCCCCAATACAGGCCTGGATAGTGGCTTCGAGGTTTGCCACCGGCATGGAGTTCAGGGACCCGGATGAAGGCCCGGGCCCCAGATGGAGGTATATGTCCTTGGCGGGAGGTCTGGGCCCTGGATTGAGGTCAGGATCAGTGACTGGGCCTCTGGGTCATGGAATGTTTGTCTGGACTACTATGGAAGATTGGACTACGATAAAAGACTGGACACTGTGTTTGAGGTTTGGGTCCCGAGACGGACTTATGGGCCCAGGCATGAGGTCTGGGACCCGGATGTAGGTGTGAGCTCCTAATGCAGGTCCGGCTCCTGGGTGAGAGGTCTGTGCACAAGGGAGGGGGGTTCGACCCCAGAGGGCTTTCTGGGTCGGGGGCAGTACTCTGGATCATGGAATTGTCCTCGGTACCCGGATAAAGGACCAGATGCTTGGTTCGAGGTCCGGGCCCCGCCATGAAGGTCTGGGACCCGGATGTAGGGCTGAGCCCAGGATAGAGGGCTGGGTCCTGGGAGAAAGGTCTTGGCAGTAGGGGGCGTGGTGGGCCCCGTGAGGAAGTCTGGGCAAGGAGTAAGACCTCTGGGTGATGAAATGTTGGTCTGGACTAACCTGGCTTTCTGGACCCAGATGAAGGGCTGGATACTGGGTTTGAGGTTGGGTCCCGGCATGAAGGTCAGGGACCCGGATGTAGGTGTCAGCCCCGTTTGGAGGTCTGGGGTCTGACTCCTGGGCTGGATCTCTGGGTTCTGGAATGGTGGTCTGAACCTGCATGGGGATTTATCCCCTCATACAAGATTTGATTCTGTGTCTGAGGTCTGGGCCCTAGAATGTCCTCTTGGTCGTGGCATGAAGGTAAAGGACCCGGATGTAGGACTCAGCCCCGGGTAGAGGGCTGGGTTCCTGGGAGAATGGTTTGGGCACTAGGGGGCGTGCTGGGCCCCGTGAGGAAGTCTGGGGTAGGGGGTAAGACCTCTGGGTGATGAAATGTTGGTCTGCACTACTCTGGATGTCTGCACCCAGATGAACGGGTGGCTACAGCGTTTGAGGTCTGTGTCCCCGCATGAAGGTCAGAGACGAGGATGTAGGTGTGAGCCCCGTCTGGAGGTCTGGGTCCAGGGAAGGCTGTTCGGGCCCTGGAGGGAGGTCTGTGCCCTGGGTGGAGGTCTGTGCCCCGGGGGAGGTCTGACTCCTGGGCTGGATCTCTGGGTTCTGGAATGGTGGTCTGAACCTGGATGGGAATCTATCCCCTCATACAAGATTTGATTCTGTGTCTGTGGTCTGGGCCCCAGAATGGCCTCTTGGCCGTGGCATGAAGGTAAAGGACCCGGATGTAGGACTGAGTCCCGGATGGAAGTCTCAGTCCTGGGAGAATGGTTTGGGCACTAGGGGGCGTGCTGTGCCCCGTGAGGAAGTCTGGGTTAGGGGTAAGACCTCTGGGTGATGAAATGTTGGTCTGCACTACTCTGGATGTCTGCACCCAGATGAATGGGGGGCGACCGCGTTTGAGGTCTGTGTCCCCGCATGAAGGTCAGAGACGAGGATGTAGGTGTGAGCCCCGTCTGGAGGTCTGGGTCCTGGGAAGGCTGTTCGGGCGCTGGAGGGAGGTCTGTGCCCTGGGGGGAGGTCTGTGCCCCGGGGGAGGTCTGACTCCTGTGCTGGATCTCTGGGTTCTGGAATGGTGGTCTGAACCTGGATGGGGATCTATCCCCTGATACAAGATGTCATTTTGTGTCACGCGTCTCGGCCACAGAATAGCCTTCCTTGGCCATGGCATGAAGGTAAAGGACCCGGATGTAGCACTGAGCCCCAGATGGAGGTCTTGGTTCCGGGAAATTGGTCTGGGCACTAGGGGGCGTTCTGGGCTTCGGGAGGAGGTCTGGGACAGGGCTAAGACCTCAGGGTGATGGAATATTGGTCTGGATGCCTCTGGATATCTGGCCCCCCAATACAGGCCTGGATAGTGGCTCCGAGGTCTGCCACCGGCATGGAGTTCAGGGACCCGGATGAAGGCCCAGGCCCCAGATGGAGGTATATGTCCTTGGCGGGAGGTCTGGGCCCTGGATTGAGGTCAGGATCAGTGACTGGACCTCTGGGTCATGGAATGTTTGTCTGGACTACTATGGAAGATTGGACTACGATAAAAGACTGGACACTGTGTTTGAGGTTTGGGTCCCGAAACGGACTTATGGGCCAAGGCATGAGGTCTGGGACCCGAATGTAGGTGTGAGCTCCTAATGCAGGTCCGGCTCCTGGGTGAGAGGTCCTTGCACAAGGGAGGGAGGTTCGACCCCAGAGGGCTTTCTGGGTCGGGGGCAGTACTCTGGATCATGGAATTGTCCTCGGTACCCGGATAAAGGACCAGATGCTTGGGTCGAGGTCCGGGCCCCGCCATGAAGGTCTGGGACCCGGATGTAGGGCTGAGCCCAGGATAGAGGGCTGGGTCCTGGGAGAAAGGTCTTGGCAGTAGGGGGCGTGCTGGGCCCCGTGAGGAAGTCTGGGTAAGGAGTAAGACCTGTGGGGGATGAAATGTTGGTCTGGACTAACCTGGCTTCCTGGACCCAGATGAAGGGCTGGATACTGGGTTTGAGGTCTGGGTCCCGGCATGAAGGTCAGGAACCCGGTTGTAGGTGTCAGCCCCGTTTGGAGGTCTGGGTCCTGGGAGGGCTGTTCGGGCCCTGGAGGGAGGTCTGTGCCCTGGGCAGAGGTCTGACTCCGGGGCTGGATCTCTGGGTTCTGGAATGGTGGTCTGAACGTGGATGGGGATCCATCCCCTGATACAAGATTTGATTCTGTGTCTGAGGTCTGGGCCCCAGAATGGCCTCTTGGTCGTGGCATGCAGGTAAAGGACCCGGATGTAGGACTCAGCCCCGGGTAGAGGGCTGGGTTCCTGGGAGAATGGTTTGGGCACTAGGGGGCGTGCTGGGCCCCGTGAGGAAGTCTTGGGTAGGGGGTAAGACCTCTGGGTGATGAAATGTTGGTCTGCACTACTCTGGATGTCTGCACCCAGATGAACGGGTGGCTACAGCGTTTGAGGTCTGTGTCCCCGCATGAAGGTCAGAGACGAGGATGTAGGTGTGAGCCCCGTCTGGAGGTCTGGGTCCAGGGAAGGCTGTTCGGGCCCTGGAGGGAGGTCTGTGCCCTGGGTGGAGGTCTGTGCCCCGGGGGAGGTCTGACTCCTGGGCTGGATCTCTGGGTTCTGGAATGGTGGTCTGAACCTGGATGGGAATCTATCCCCTCATACAAGATTTGATTCTGTGTCTGTGGTCTGGGCCCCAGAATGGCCTCTTGGCCGTGGCATGAAGGTAAAGGACCCGGATGTAGGACTGAGTCCCGGATGGAAGTCTCAGTCCTGGGAGAATGGTTTGGGCACTAGGGGGCGTGCTGTGCCCCGTGAGGAAGTCTGGGTTAGGGGTAAGACCTCTGGGTGATGAAATGTTGGTCTGCACTACTCTGGATGTCTGCACCCAGATGAATGGGGGCGACCGCGTTTGAGGTCTGTGTCCCCGCATGAAGGTCAGAGACGAGGATGTAGGTGTGAGCCCCGTCTGGAGGTCTGGGTCCTGGGAAGGCTGTTCGGGCGCTGGAGGGAGGTCTGTGCCCTGGGGGGAGGTCTGTGCCCCGGGGGAGGTCTGACTCCTGGGCTGGATCTCTGGGTTCTGGAATGGTGGTCTGAACCTGGATGGGGATCTATCCCCTGATACAAGATGTCATTTTGTGTCACGCGTCTCGGCCACAGAATAGCCTTCTTGGCCATGGCATGAAGGTAAAGGACCCGGTTGTAGTACTGAGCCCCAGATGGAGGTCTTGGTTCCGGGAAATTGGTCTGGGCACTAGGGGGCGTTCTGGGCCCCGGAAGGAGGTCTGGGACAGGGCTAAGACCTCAGGGTGATCGAATATTGGTCTGGATGCCTCTGGATATCTGGCCCCCCAATACAGGCCTGGATAGTGGCTTCGAGGTTTGCCACCGGCATGGAGTTCAGGGACCCGGATGAAGGCCCGGGCCCCAGATGGAGGTATATGTCCTTGGCGGGAGGTCTGGGCCCTGGATTGAGGTCAGGATCAGTGACTGGACCTCTGGGTCATGGAATGTTTGTCTGGACTACTATGGAAGATTGGACTACGATAAAAGACTGGACACTGTGTTTGAGGTTTGGGTCCCGAAACGGACTTATGGGCCCAGGCATGAGGTCTGGGACCCGGATGTAGGTGTGAGCTCCTAATGCAGGTCCGGCTCCTGGGTGAGAGGTCCTTGCACAAGGGAGGGGGGTTCGACCCCAGAGGGCTTTCTGGGTCGGGGGCAGTACTCTGGATCATGGAATTGTCCTCGGTACCCGGATAAAGGATCAGATGCTTGGTTCGAGGTCCGGGCCCCGCCATGAAGGTCTGGGACCCGGATGTAGTACTGAGCCCCAGATGGAGGTCTTGGTTCCGGGAAAATTGTCTGGGCACTAGGGGGCGTTCTGGGCCCCGGGAGGAGGTCTGGGACAGGGCTAAGACCTCAGGGTGATGGAATATTGGTCTGGATGCCTCTGGATATCTGGCCCCCCAATACAGGCCTGGATAGTGGCTTCGAGGTTTGCCACCGGCATGGAGTTCAGGGACCCGGATGAAGGCCCGGGCCCCAGATGGAGGTATATGTCCTTGGCGGGAGGTCTGGGCCCTGGATTGAGGTCAGGATCAGTGACTGGGCCTCTGGGTCATGGAATGTTTGTCTGGACTACTATGGAAGATTGGACTACGATAAAAGACTGGACACTGTGTTTGAGGTTTGGGTCCCGAGACGGACTTATGGGCCCAGGCATGAGGTCTGGGACCCGGATGTAGGTGTGAGCTCCTAATGCAGGTCCGGCTCCTGGGTGAGAGGTCTGTGCACAAGGGAGGGGGGTTCGACCCCAGAGGGCTTTCTGGGTCGGGGGCAGTACTCTGGATCATGGAATTGTCCTCGGTACCCGGATAAAGGACCAGATGCTTGGTTCGAGGTCCGGGCCCCGCCATGAAGGTCTGGGACCCGGATGTAGGGCTGAGCCCAGGATAGAGGGCTGGGTCCTGGGAGAAAGGTCTTGGCAGTAGGGGGCGTGCTGGGCCCCGTGAGGAAGTCTGGGTAAGGAGTAAGACCTGTGGGGGATGAAATGTTGGTCTGGACTAACCTGGCTTTCTGGACCCAGATGAAGGGCTGGATACTGGGTTTGAGGTCTGGGTCCCGGCATGAAGGTCAGGGACCCGGTTGTAGGTGTCAGCCCCGTTTGGAGGTCTGGGGTCTGACTCCTGGGCTGGATCTCTGGGTTCTGGAATGGTGGTCTGAACCTGGATGGGGATCCATCCCCTGATACAAGATTTGATTCTGTGTCTGAGGTCTGGGCCCCAGAATGGCCTCTTGGCCGTGGCATGAAGGTAAAGGACCCGGATGTAGGACTCAGCCCCGCGTAGAGGGCTGGGTTCCTGGGAGAATGGTTTGGGCACTAGGGGGCATGCTGGGCCCCGTGAGGAAGTCTGGGGTAGGGGGTAAGACCTCTGGGTGATGAAATGTTGGTCTGCACTACTCTGGATGTCTGCACCCAGATGAACGGGTGGCTACAGCGTTTGAGGTCTGTGTCCCCGCATGAAGGTCAGAGACGAGGATGTAGGTGTGAGCCCCGTCTGGAGGTCTGGGTCCAGGGAAGGCTGTTCGGGCCCTGGAGGGAGGTCTGTGCCCTGGGTGGAGGTCTGTGCCCCGGGGGAGGTCTGACTCCTGGGCTGGATCTCTGGGTTCTGGAATGGTGGTCTGAACCTGGATGGGAATCTATCCCCTCATACAAGATTTGATTCTGTGTCTGTGGTCTGGGCCCCAGAATGGCCTCTTGGCCGTGGCATGAAGGTAAAGGACCCGGATGTAGGACTGAGTCCCGGATGGAAGTCTCAGTCCTGGGAGAATGGTTTGGGCACTAGGGGGCGTGCTGTGCCCCGTGAGGAAGTCTGGGTTAGGGGTAAGACCTCTGGGTGATGAAATGTTGGTCTGCACTACTCTGGATGTCTGCACCCAGATGAATGGGGGGCGACCGCGTTTGAGGTCTGTGTCCCCGCATGAAGGTCAGAGACGAGGATGTAGGTGTGAGCCCCGTCTGGAGGTCTGGGTCCTGGGAAGGCTGTTCGGGCGCTGGAGGGAGGTCTGTGCCCTGGGGGGAGGTCTGTGCCCCGGGGGAGGTCTGACTCCTGTGCTGGATCTCTGGGTTCTGGAATGGTGGTCTGAACCTGGATGGGGATCTATCCCCTGATACAAGATGTCATTTTGTGTCACGCGTCTCGGCCACAGAATAGCCTTCCTTGGCCATGGCATGAAGGTAAAGGACCCGGATGTAGCACTGAGCCCCAGATGGAGGTCTTGGTTCCGGGAAATTGGTCTGGGCACTAGGGGGCGTTCTGGGCCTCGGGAGGAGGTCTGGGACAGGGCTAAGACCTCAGGGTGATGGAATATTGGTCTGGATGCCTCTGGATATCTGGCCCCCCAATACAGGCCTGGATAGTGGCTCCGAGGTCTGCCACCGGCATGGAGTTCAGGGACCCGGATGAAGGCCCAGGCCCCAGATGGAGGTATATGTCCTTGGCGGGAGGTCTGGGCCCTGGATTGAGGTCAGGATCAGTGACTGGACCTCTGGGTCATGGAATGTTTGTCTGGACTACTATGGAAGATTGGACTACGATAAAAGACTGGACACTGTGTTTGAGGTTTGGGTCCCGAAACGGACTTATGGGCCAAGGCATGAGGTCTGGGACCCGAATGTAGGTGTGAGCTCCTAATGCAGGTCCGGCTCCTGGGTGAGAGGTCCTTGCACAAGGGAGGGAGGTTCGACCCCAGAGGGCTTTCTGGGTCGGGGGCAGTACTCTGGATCATGGAATTGTCCTCGGTACCCGGATAAAGGACCAGATGCTTGGGTCGAGGTCCGGGCCCCGCCATGAAGGTCTGGGACCCGGATGTAGGGCTGAGCCCAGGATAGAGGGCTGGGTCCTGGGAGAAAGGTCTTGGCAGTAGGGGGCGTGCTGGGCCCCGTGAGGAAGTCTGGGTAAGGAGTAAGACCTGTGGGGGATGAAATGTTGGTCTGGACTAACCTGGCTTTCTGGACCCAGATGAAGGGCTGGATACTGGGTTTGAGGTCTGGGTCCCGGCATGAAGGTCAGGGACCCGGTTGTAGGTGTCAGCCCCGTTTGGAGGTCTGGGTCCTGGGAGGGCTGTTCGGGCCCTGGAGGGAGGTCTGTGCCCTGGGCAGAGGTCTGACTCCGGGGCTGGATCTCTGGGTTCTGGAATGGTGGTCTGAACGTGGATGGGGATCCATCCCCTGATACAAGATTTGATTCTGTGTCTGAGGTCTGGGCCCCAGAATGGCCTCTTGGTCGTGGCATGCAGGTAAAGGACCCGGATGTAGGACTCAGCCCCGGGTAGAGGGCTGGGTTCCTGGGAGAATGGTTTGGGCACTAGGGGGCGTGCTGGGCCCCGTGAGGAAGTCTTGGGTAGGGGGTAAGACCTCTGGGTGATGAAATGTTGGTCTGCACTACTCTGGATGTCTGCACCCAGATGAACGGGTGGCTACAGCGTTTGAGGTCTGTGTCCCCGCATGAAGGTCAGAGACGAGGATGTAGGTGTGAGCCCCGTCTGGAGGTCTGGGTCCAGGGAAGGCTGTTCGGGCCCTGGAGGGAGGTCTGTGCCCTGGGTGGAGGTCTGTGCCCCGGGGGAGGTCTGACTCCTGGGCTGGATCTCTGGGTTCTGGAATGGTGGTCTGAACCTGGATGGGAATCTATCCCCTCATACAAGATTTGATTCTGTGTCTGTGGTCTGGGCCCCAGAATGGCCTCTTGGCCGTGGCATGAAGGTAAAGGACCCGGATGTAGGACTGAGTCCCGGATGGAAGTCTCAGTCCTGGGAGAATGGTTTGGGCACTAGGGGGCGTGCTGTGCCCCGTGAGGAAGTCTGGGTTAGGGGTAAGACCTCTGGGTGATGAAATGTTGGTCTGCACTACTCTGGATGTCTGCACCCAGATGAATGGGGGCGACCGCGTTTGAGGTCTGTGTCCCCGCATGAAGGTCAGAGACGAGGATGTAGGTGTGAGCCCCGTCTGGAGGTCTGGGTCCTGGGAAGGCTGTTCGGGCGCTGGAGGGAGGTCTGTGCCCTGGGGGGAGGTCTGTGCCCCGGGGGAGGTCTGACTCCTGGGCTGGATCTCTGGGTTCTGGAATGGTGGTCTGAACCTGGATGGGGATCTATCCCCTGATACAAGATGTCATTTTGTGTCACGCGTCTCGGCCACAGAATAGCCTTCTTGGCCATGGCATGAAGGTAAAGGACCCGGTTGTAGTACTGAGCCCCAGATGGAGGTCTTGGTTCCGGGAAATTGGTCTGGGCACTAGGGGGCGTTCTGGGCCCCGGAAGGAGGTCTGGGACAGGGCTAAGACCTCAGGGTGATCGAATATTGGTCTGGATGCCTCTGGATATCTGGCCCCCCAATACAGGCCTGGATAGTGGCTTCGAGGTTTGCCACCGGCATGGAGTTCAGGGACCCGGATGAAGGCCCGGGCCCCAGATGGAGGTATATGTCCTTGGCGGGAGGTCTGGGCCCTGGATTGAGGTCAGGATCAGTGACTGGACCTCTGGGTCATGGAATGTTTGTCTGGACTACTATGGAAGATTGGACTACGATAAAAGACTGGACACTGTGTTTGAGGTTTGGGTCCCGAAACGGACTTATGGGCCCTGGCATGAGGTCTGGGACCCGGATGTAGGTGTGAGCTCCTAATGCAGGTCCGGCTCCTGGGTGAGAGGTCCTTGCACAAGGGAGGGGGGTTCGACCTCAGAGGGCTTTCTGGGTCGGGGGCAGTACTCTGGATCATGGAATTGTCCTCGGTACCCGGATAAAGGATCAGATGCTTGGTTCGAGGTCCGGGCCCCGCCATGAAGGTCTGGGACCCGGATGTAGTACTGAGCCCCAGATGGAGGTCTTGGTTCCGGGAAAATTGTCTGGGCACTAGGGGGCGTTCTGGGCCCCGGGAGGAGGTCTGGGACAGGGCTAAGACCTCAGGGTGATGGAATATTGGTCTGGATGCCTCTGGATATCTGGCCCCCAATACAGGCCTGGATAGTGGCTTCGAGGTCTGCCACCGGCATGGAGTTCAGGGACCCGGATGAAGGCCCGGGCCCCAGATGGAGGTATATGTCCTTGGCGGGAGGTCTGGGCCCTGGATTGAGGTCAGGATCAGTGACTGGACCTCTGGGTCATGGAATGTTTGTCTGGACTACTATGGAAGATTGGACTACGATAAAAGACTACATACTGTGTTTGAGGTTTGGGTCCCGAGACGGACTTATGGGCCCAGGCATGAGGTCTGGGACCCGGATGTAGGTGTGAGCTCCTAATGCAGGTCCGGCTCCTGGGTGAGAGGTCCTTGCACAAGGGAGGGGGGTTAGACCCCAGAGGGCTTTCTGGGTCGGGGGCAGTACTCTGGATCATGGAATTGTCCTCGGTACCCGGATAAAGGTCCAGATACTTGGTTCGAGGTCCCGTACCCGCCATGAAGGTCTGGGACCCGGATGTAGGGCTGAGCCCCGGATAGAGGGCTGGGTCCTGGGAGAAAGGTCTTAGCAGTAGGGGGCGTGCTGGGCCCCGTGAGGAAGTCTGGGTAAGGAGTAAGACCTGTGGGGGATGAAATGTTGGTCTGGACTAACCTGGCTTTCTGGACCCAGATGAAGGGCTGGATACTGGGTTTGAGGTCTGGGTCCCGGCATGAAGGTCAGGGACCCGGTTGTAGGTGTGAGCCCCGTTTGGAGGTCTGGGTCCTGGAAGGGCTGTTCGGGCCCTGGAGGGAGGTCTGTGCCCTGGGCAGAGGTCTGACTCGGGGGCTGGATCTGTGGGTTCTGGAATGGTGGTCTGAACCTGGATGGGGATCCATCCCCTGATACAAGATTTGATTCTGTGTCTGAGGTCTGGGCCCCAGAATGGCCTCTTGGCCGTGGCATGAAGGTAAAGGACCCGGATGTAGGACTCAGCCCCAGGTAGAGGGCTGGGTTCCTGGGAGAATGGTTTAGGCACTAGGGGGCGTGCTGGGCCCCGTGAGGAAGTCTGGGGTAGGGGGTAAGACCTCTGGGTGATGAAATGTTGGTCTGCACTACTCTGGATGTCTGCACCCAGATGAACGGGTGGCTACAGCGTTTGAGGTCTGTGTCTCCGCATGAAGGTCAGAGACGAGGATGTAGGTGTGAGCTCCGTCTGGAGGTCTGGGTCCAGGGAAGGCTGTTCGGGCCCTGGAGGGAGGTCTGTGCCCTGGGTGGAGGTCTGTGCCCCGGGGGAGGTCTGACTCCTGGGCTGGATCTCGGGGTTCTGGACTGGTGGTCTGAACCTGGATGGGGATCTATCCCCTGATACAAGATGTCATTTTTTTGTCACGCGTCTCGGCCACAGAATAGCCTTCCTTGGCCGTGGCATGAAGGTAAAGGACCCGGATGTAGTACTGAGCCCCAGATGGAGGTCTTGGTTCCGGGAAAATTGTCTGGGCACTAGGGGGCGTTCTGGGCCCCGGGAGGAGGTCTGGGACAGGGCTAAGACCTCAGGGTGATGGAATATTGGTCTGGATGCCTCTGGATATCTGGCCCCCCAATACAGGCCTGGATAGTGGCTTCGAGGTCTGCCACCGGCATGGAGTTCAGGGACCCGGATGAAGGCCCGGGCCCCAGATGGAGGTATATGTCCTTGGCGGGAGGTCTGGGCCCTGGATTGAGGTCAGGATCAGTGACTGGACCTCTGGGTCATGGAATGTTTGTCTGGACTACTATGGAAGATTGGACTACGATAAAAGACTGGACACTGTGTTTGAGGTTTGGGTCCCGAGACGGACTTATGGGCCCAGGCATGAGGTCTGGGACCCGGATGTAGGTGTGAGCTCCTAATGCAGGTCCGGCTCCTGGGTGAGAGGTCCTTGCACAAGGGAGGGGGGTTAGACCCCAGAGGGCTTTCTGGGTCGGGGGCAGTACTCTGGATCATGGAATTGTCCTCGGTACCCGGATAAAGGACCAGATGCTTGGTTCGAGGTCCGGGCCCCGCCATGAAGGTCTGGGACCCGGATGTAGGGCTGAGCCCCGGATAGAGGGCTGGGTCCTGGGAGAAAGGTTGGCAGTAGGGGGCGTGCTGGGCCCCGTGAGGAAGTCTGGGTAAGGAGTAAGACCTGTGGGGGATGAAATGTTGGTCTGGACTAACCTGGCTTTCTGGACCCAGATGAAGGGCTGGATACTGGGTTTGAGGTCTGGGTCCCGGCATGAAGGTCAGGAACCCGGTTGTAGGTGTCAGCCCCGTTTGGAGGTCTGGGTCCTGGGAGGGCTGTTCGGGCCCTGGAGGGAGGTCTGTGCCCTGGGCAGAGGTCTGACTCCGGGGCTGGATCTCTGGGTTCTGGAATGGTGGTCTGAACCTGGATGGGGATCCATCCCCTGATACAAGATTTGATTCTGTGTCTGAGGTCTGGGCCCCAGAATGGCCTCTTGGCCGTGGCATGAAGGTAAAGGACCCGGATGTAGGACTCAGCCCCAGGTAGAGGGCTGGGTTCCTGGGAGAATGGTTTAGGCACTAGGGGGCGTGCTGGGCCCCGTGAGGAAGTCTGGGGTAGGGGGTAAGACCTCTGGGTGATGAAATGTTGGTCTGCACTACTCTGGATGTCTGCACCCAGATGAACGGGTGGCTACAGCGTTTGAGGTCTGTGTCTCCGCATGAAGGTCAGAGACGAGGATGTAGGTGTGAGCTCCGTCTGGAGGTCTGGGTCCAGGGAAGGCTGTTCGGGCCCTGGAGGGAGGTCTGTGCCCCGGGGGAGGTCTGAATCCTGGGCTGGATCTCGGGGTTCTGGACTGGTGGTCTGAACCTGGATGGGGATCTATCCCCTGATACAAGATGTCATTTTTTTGTCACGCGTCTCGGCCACAGAATAGCCTTCCTTGGCCGTGGCATGAAGGTAAAGGACCCGGATGTAGTACTGAGCCCCAGATGGAGGTCTTGGTTCCGGATAAATTGTCTGGGCGCTAGGGGGCGTTCTGGGCCCCGGGAGGAGATCTGGGACAGGGCTAAGACCTCAGAGTGATGGAATATTGGTCTGGATGCCTCTGGATATCTGGCCCCCCAATACAGGCCTGGATAGTGGCTTCGAGGTCTGCCACTGGCATGGAGTTCAGGGACCCGGATGAAGGCCTGGGCCCCAGATGGAGGTATATGTCCTTGGCGGGAGGTCTGGGCCCTGGATTGAGGTCAGGATCAGTGACTGGACCTCTGGGTCATGGAATGTTTGTCTGGACTACTATGGAAGATTGGACTCCGATAAAAGACTGGACATTGTGTTTGAGGTTTGGGTCCCGAGACGGACTTATGGGCCCAGGCATGAGGTCTGGGACCCGGATGTAGGTGTGAGCTCCTAATGCAGGTCCGGCTCCTGGGTGAGAGGTCCTTGCACAAGGGAGGGGGGTTAGACCCCAGAGGGCTTTCTGGGTCGGGGGCAGTACTCTGGATCATGGAATTGTCCTCGGTACCCGGATAAAGGACCAGATGCTTGGTTCGAGGTCCGGGCCCCGCCATGAAGTTCTGGGACCCGGATTAGGGCTGAGCCCCGGATAGATGGCTGGGTCCTGGGAGAAAGGTCTTGGCAGTAGGGGGCTTGCTGGGCCCCGTGAGGAAGTCTGGGTAAGGAGTAAGACCTGTGGGGGATGAAATGTTGGTCTGGACTAAGCTGGCTTTTGGACCCAGATGAAGAGCTGGATACTGGGTTTGAGGTCTGGGTCCCAGCATGAAGGTCAGGGACCCGGATGTAGGTGTGAGCCCCGTTCGGAGGTCTGGGTCCTGAGAGGCCTTTCGGGCCCTGGAGGGTGGTCTGTGCCCTGGGGGGTGGTCTGACTCCTGACCTCGATCTCTGAGTTATGGAATGGTGGTCTGAACCTGGATGGGCATCTATCCCCTCATACAAGATTTGATTCTGTGTCTGAGGTCTGGGCCCTAGAATGTCCTCTTGGTCGTGGCATGAAGGTAAAGGACCCGGATGTAGGACTGAGTCCCGGATGGAAGTCTCAGTCCTGGGAGAATGGTTTGGGCACTAGGGGGCGTGCTGTGCCCCGTGAGGAAGTCTGGGTTAGGGGTAAGACCTCTGGGTGATGAAATGTTGGTCTGCACTACTCTGGATGTCTGCACCCAGATGAATGGGGGGCGACCGCGTTTGAGGTCTGTGTCCCCGCATGAAGGTCAGAGACGAGGATGTAGGTGTGAGCCCCGTCTGGAGGTCTGGGTCCTGGGAAGGCTGTTCGGGGCGCTGGAGGGAGGTCTGTGCCCTGGGGGGAGGTCTGTGCCCCGGGGGAGGTCTGACTCCTGGGCTGGATCTCTGGGTTCTGGAATGGTGGTCTGAACCTGGATGGGGATCTATCCCCTGATACAAGATGTCATTTTGTGTCACGCGTCTCGGCCACAGAATAGCCTTCTTGGCCATGGCATGAAGGTAAAGGACCCGGATGTAGCACTGAGCCCCAGATGGAGGTCTTGGTTCCGGGAAATTGGTCTGGGCACTAGGGGGCGTTCTGGGCCCCGGGAGGAGGTCTGGGACAGGGCTAAGACCTCAGGGTGATGGAATATTGGTCTGGATGCCTCTGGATATCTGGCCCCCCAATACAGGCCTGGATAGTGGCTTCGAGGTCTGCCACCGGCATGGAGTTCAGGGACCCGGATGAAGGCCTGGGCCCCAGATGGAGGTATATGTCCTTGGCGGGAGGTCTGGGCCCTGGATTGAGGTCAGGATCAGTGACTGGACCTCTGGGTCATGGAATGTTTGTCTGGACTACTATGGAACATTGGACTACGATAAAAGACTAGATACTGTGTTTGAGGTTTGGGTCCCGAGACGGATTTATGGGCCCAGGCATGAGGTCTGGGACCCGGATGTAGGTGTGAGCTCCTAATGCAGGTCCGGCTCCTGGGTGAGAGGTCCTTGCACAAGGGAGGGGGGTTAGACCCCAGAGGGCTTTCTGGGTCGGGGGCAGTACTCTGGATCATGGAATTGTCCTCGGTACCCGGATAAAGGACCAGATACTTGGTTCGAGGTCCGGGCCCCGCCATGAAGGTCTGGGACCCGGATGTAGGGCTGAGCCCCGGATAGAGGGCTGGGTCCTGGGAGAAAGGTCTTGGCAGTAGGGGGCGTGGTGGGCCCCGTGAGGAAGTCTGGGCAAGGAGTAAGACCTCTGGGTGATGAAATGTTGGTCTGGACTAACCTGGCTTTCTGGACCCAGATGAAGGGCTGGATACTGGGTTTGAGGTTGGGTCCCGGCATGAAGGTCAGGGACCCGGATGTAGGTGTGAGCCCCGTTCGGAGGTCTGGGTCCTGAGAGGCCTTTCGGGCCCTGGAGGGTGGTCTGTGCCCTGGGGGGTGGTCTGACTCCTGACCTCGATCTCTGAGTTATGGAATGGTGGTCTGAACCTGGATGGGGATCTATCCCCTCATACAAGATTTGATTCTGTGTCTGAGGTCGGGGCCTCAGAATTGCCTCTTGGCCGTGGCATGAAGGTAAAGGACCCGGATGTAGGACTGAGTCCCGGATGGAAGTCTCAGTCCTGGGAGAATGGTTTGGGCACTAGGGGGCGTGCTGGGCCCCGTGAGGACGTCTGGGTTAGGGGTAGAGGATGGGCATCTAGTGCAGTGGGCACACCAGGACAGGGTGCTTAGTGGGAATTTCAGGCTAGGTGGCTGAGGGTCTCCTCCCCTTGCTGTGTCAGCTGGAGAATGATGCTAGCTTCTCAAAATTCCACAGGTTGTGTAGAGAAGGAGGGCTTGACCGGAGCAGGAAAAGGGAGGGGTTTGAGTGGCACAGGTTGGGCAGTGTGCTGGTGGCTTGTCTGGGGAGCGATGGCTGGGACCCAGGCCTGGAGGGAATCTGTTTCCTGGCCAGCAGGGAGGGTGCCAGATGCTGGCACCTTTGTTGGCACTGTCCGTGGACACTGTTGGAGTTGGGGGACTCGGAAGCCTCCTTTCTAAGGATGACTACCTGATCCCAATTCTCCCCCTTGAAGCCACCTGCACCGAAAGTGAGCTCGTGGCCTCGGAATCGGCTCCTGCAGAACTTCTCGAGCTGCCAGGCCCGGCTCCCGGGGAGAGGCTGGTGGCTGAGTGATCAATAAGCCAGGCAAGGCCACGCGCCACCGGGGAGTGGCAAGGAGGTAATTAAACAGCTTCTCATGCGAGTGCTCTGGCGGGATTAACTGAGATTTGAATAATGAGGCCTCGCGGGGGAAGCTGGAGGAGAAATACAAATGGAGAAGCACTTGGCTTTGCTAATGGCACCGAGGCCTCACCCGTGCAGCCGGAGATGCGGTGTGTGCACCCAGGGGGGCACGCCCCCTCCCCCCACCCAGCTCCTGCTCCTGCGTCCTGTGAAGTGGGTTCCCCATGTTTCCCTGGGCCCTTTCCTTCTATCGCCGCATCTCCTCCCTATCCTCGCTCCTCCTGTCTCCAACAGCCACTACATCATCATGGACGCCCTGGATTTCTGCACATGTCTCCTGGCCAGTCACCCCCTCGGGCTCTTCCCAGCCTTGCCTGAAGGTCACTTCCAGACAAAGCCCAGTGGCACCGAGAGCTCTGCCTCAGAGCGGCACTCAAGGCCTCTCCCGTGACATTTCCTCGTTGTCTTCCTGCTCCTGGAGCAGTGAGCTCCCTGAGCCCATACGCCCCTACTGCTTCCTGCCCCAGTGCCTTTGCACAGCAGGGGACGACGGTTCCCTTTCTAGGCCCTCTTCTAGTTCAGTTCTATCTCCTCCACGAAGCGTCCCAGCCAGACGTGATCGTGTAACGCTTTGTATGGTGATTTTCATGTGTGTGTGCTGGAGGAGGTCATGGGGGTCGCGGGGAAGGGCATGTACTAAGAACAGAACCACCGTTGTCTAATAACGATCCACCTTCGTAACTATAGATAAGACGTTTTCTTACAGACCCCGGGAAACTGGAGGATGCGCTTCAAGGAGAAAATACGTTTTAAGAGTGGACCAAGGTCAGGATGCGCTTTGACTGACCCCGACCCCACCCCCTTTACAGGAGGCTGCAGTGGGAAGCTGACCATTCTCCAGTCCCAGGCGCGGGCCGAGCTGTTTGTAACATCAGAGAAGATGAGCCACCTTGTTATCGGGCATCGGGCTCCTGGAGGCCGGACTGCAGACCGTCGCGCCCCTTTCCACGTGACAGCCCGCAGCTGGGTGTAGCTCTCTCCTCCCCGTGGATATAAGCGGCCAGCTGGCGAGGTGGGGGGAGCAGGTTTTTGTGGGTGACCTGCTGCTCTCCCGTGCTGCCGGCAGGACTGAATCAACGCTCCTGTACGATGCACCCCCGTCTGCTGAACTGGCTCACGTAGTGACAGGTGCCCGACCCCTTGGCTGTCCGGTTACCATGGCAGGACGAAATGCCGGTTGGCCCTCAAGCTGGCCCTGGGCAATCGGAGGGTCCTCGCCCTCCCCGTCCTGGAATGTGCGCTCTGCCCGCGGTGCCCACAGCAGAGCCGGCTCAGGACGGCGGACGTGCTGCGCCCGCCAAGGCCTCTCCAGGACCGGGTGAGAGTCTGTCAGGGGGCGCAGGAGCTTCGCATTTGGCCCACCACAAGCCTCAGGTGTAAGCCCTCGCTTATGGCACCTCCCCCCCCCCCAATTCGGCGGGGGGGGGGAGCGGGCCTGCCTCTCCCTGCCATCTCTCCTCGCCCTTGTGTACGGGCCAGTGTTTCATGCCACCCCGGAAGCCACCTGGTGTAGGACCCCGTGTTTCTCATCTCTTTGCAGACTCCCAGCTTCTCAGCTGAGCCACCGCCTGACGCGATGCCTGGAACGTGAGTGTCCTGGGATTTCTGCGTTAAGGGAAGGGAAGGGGCAGATGTGCCGTGGAATTTCAAATTTCAGGAATTTCAAATTTCAAAAAAACCCAGGCTGCAGAACAGTGTGATGGTGTGTGGGTTCTGTGGCAGGCCACGGCCCTACAATCACAGTCATATTTCTGCTGCGAGAGTGGAATATTCACATGGAAAGGGATCAAGGCCGCATTGAGCGTCAGTGAAGCTCAGGCCAGGTTTTGAGCAAATAAGTGGAGAAAAATTCCTTTTTGTGAACTTTTCTGATGTTGGCTGGGGCTGGGGCTGGGGTCTGTGCGCCTGTATGCCCTGGGGAGTCAGTCGCCGTAGGCATTTGGAAGGGTCACTGGGGAGAGCGGGGAGCTCACTCCCCCACCGTCCCAGGTGGGCTGGAGACCCACTCAGGAGTTATGTGACCTTCAGGGGGCTGTGTTTTGTCACATAGACCCATCCGGAAGGAGAGGATTTAGCCGAGTGGGAAGCTGCAATTTTAAAGGTGCCTGAGAAACCTTAGCGGCCTCCGGAGAACCTCCTGGAATCACTGACCCTGGCTTGTGGGCACCTGTGGTGGTGGGGGGTGGGGCGGGGAGAGAGGCTCCAGGTGCCAAGAGCCTGCTGCAGCCCCAGCACGTGACTTGAACACGGTAAACACGGTCTTAGGGGAACCACGTGGCCAGCTTGGGCAGGTCCCTTCAACACTCCATATGATCACGTTGGTCCAGTCCCCCGGCCCTTGCACTTTAAAGGGCAAGCCACCTGGGAAGGTGAGATGGAAAGGCAGGTGCAGGTGATTAAAGGGAAAAGACAAGTCCCGTGGGAGATGGTAGAGCTGTCCATGTGGGCCTTCCAAGAGGAACAGCCGTGATATTGAGGAATCCTTGCTGGGCCAGGTAACCTGGATATCACCTCTGGACGAAAATACAGATCTGCTTTCTGGCGGGACCTCGGTAGCTCTCAAGTCTCAGCGTCCTGGGTTTATTTCGGGTCATTAACTGCTGGGCTGGGCGCAGGGAGGAGGTGAGACGATTAAAGCAGCAGCCAGGGCCGTCTTTGATGCTGGGAGTATGCTGTCAAACCGTTATCACCTGTTCATTCTCACTGCAACATTGGGGAGGAAACCTATTATCTAAGTGGCAGGGATTTTTCAATTCATTCCGTGGAGTCCGGCAGATTTTAAGTGGCTGAGTTCGAGATACCTTTTTTTGGGGGGAGAATTAGAGCTTGGGCAGGCAGGGCTCCATGTGAGGACCTGCTGTCTCATTTGTAAGCCAACGAGTAGTGAACATGCAGGAGCCATGGTTCAGAAATTAGTCCGTTTCAGGATGGTGACAGTGCAGAGCTATTATGAGCAGGCTGTGTGGCCCACAGCGAGTGTGGTCCTGGGTGGTGGGGGCTGGTTTCTCGGGTTCTTAAGGCCCATTGGCGTGACGCTCTGCTCTCCATGGACATGGACGGGGTGCCCACCCAGCAAGGGCTCCAGGAAATCTGAGAGGCGGCAGTCAGCTCAGGTGCCATAACAAAATACCACCGACTCGGAGGTATCCAACGGAAATTCATGTTTCACAGTTTGAGAGGCCGGAACGTCCAAGGTCAAGGTGCTGACCGTTTCAGTTCCTGAAATGACTTTCTCTTATTTCCACTGGTGTCCTCCGCTACTCACTTCCTCTGTGGACTCATACTTTTAAAACGATTCCATTGTCATTTCCATGACCTTTCCATGACCTGTGCTCCATTTGCTAGAAATATATTTTAACAATTAACACCAATGGAGAATCATTTACCACTGAAGCAACTTAAGTACTTAAAAGAATTCACATGAGCATGGGACCCCGTATTTCCAAAAAGCTCCCACCGAAGGAATCACTGAGCTTTCGGAAGACTCCGTGGGCACAGCTCCAGGATTCAGGAGAGAGGCCACGGTCTTGGCCAGAGTCCACAGTCTGTGTTAATGGCTTTGGCTGAATTTGTGTTCAGTGCTTGGTTTAGAGGTTGCACTGCTAATATTTTGTACATTGGGCCAATTCTCGGGTGATTTCAATATTTCATTTATCAACTGATTTAACTTTTAATAGTATCCAAAGCCATCTCATTAGATTAGCACCGCTGTAATAGCTATCCCGTCGTTCGAGTGAATTCAATTTGAGCAGAGGTAGCCCAAGGCAAAAGGCAACTGCGGTCTTGGTAATATTTTCCCATCTCCTCCTCCAAACAAGGCTCTGCTTTTTCTGTGTGCATGACTTGGGCATGACAGACCGATCTCCAAAAGTCTGGGGGCACTGAAGGAGAAATGTGACCTGGACACGCTGTCCATGTGTTCTCCGTCCCTGTCCCAGCCGTACTTGGGGAGTTTGGGAAGATTGTGGTTGTGCCTGATTAACCTCTGAATCCTAGGACCTTGTAAAGATTTTGGTACAAGGTAGAGAGTTATTAAATGTCTGTATTGAAGTGGACCGGAATGCTTGATTCCAGGCACCAGAGGGCTCTGTCCTTGGTCCTGAATCATTTACTCGTTCTTAGACAATGTGTTTAATGGAGCCATAGAGGACGTTCTCTGACCCTGTCTAATGGCAGTAAGCTGAGAGGGACTGGGAAAACATTGGGTGACTGAATTAAGTCAGCATCAAAAGGATTTTACTGTGCATAGACATCTTCAGTAGAACAACGAATATAGCAGATACGTGACTCGGTAGCATTGTTCTCTCCTGGGAGGCGGAGACTGTCTTCTATCTCTGTGGCTCCTGAATGTAGAAGAGGGCTGAGTACAGGTCACAAGGACAATGCATGATTCTTGAATGAGATTAGAAGTCCTACATTCCATCCAAAAGAGAGTGTCTCACAAGTACACGGTGCGGGGAGATAGGGCAGGCATGAGTTAGCTACTGAAAGACAGGAAAAATAAGATCTTGAGTTGCTAATCAGTCTCATAAGAACAGGTTTATGTGGTTCTCAAAGCAGCTAACTTTTCCCTTGGTTGTGTGATGTAAGTTATCCAATCGTGGAGGTGACAGTTGAGCTCTGCTCAGATCAGATCTGTGCCTCTTCCTTCAGGTTAGGGACTGGTGCCAGGCTCCCTGGACTAAACTCTTGAAAGAAAACTCTCGGGTGAAAAAAATAGAGCGTCTCTGGGAATCTAGAGACATCCATTTGCTTATTCTTTTAATCTAAAAGCATTTATTGAATTGCTTCTCCATGCCAGGCATCTCAGAGGTACAGAGGAACATAAGAAATGGTCCTTTCCCCCAAGCAACTTACAGAACCATATTGGGGTAAGATAAAGGACTATTATACAAAGTGAACACATTTTAGGAAAAACCTAGGACCGTCTTTGTGTTTATTATATGCCTTTTGAATGAACAGAATAAATTCTCAAACCTGAATGTGTGTAAGAATCACCTGCCAGAGAATCAGAAGGTTTGGCAATCCAATTTTAAGGTGTTCTTCGGGTGATAATGATGTTGTTGAACATGGACCTCACTTTCAGGGTGAGGCATCAATAAAAATTTTCAGAAAGAAGCTTGACATGTGTATTGGTCAGGGTTCTCCAGAGAAACATAACCAATGGACTATCTACCGATCTATATTGGTTATAGCTGAGAACCAGGACACCCAGTGGTGTGATCCCAAGTCAAGGGCAGGAGAAGACCCATGCCCCAGCTCAAGCAGACAGACAGGAACGGAGTGGACCCTCCCTTCTATTTGTGTTCTATTGGGACCCTCCGTGGATTGGATGGTGTCTGCCCACATTGAGGAGGATAGTCTACCTCAGTGGTTGGCAAACTGCGGCTCACGAGCCACATGCGGCTCTTTGGCCCCTTGACTGTGGCTCTTCCACAAAATACCATGTGCAGGCGCGCATGTACAGTGCGACTGAAACTTCGTGGCCCATGCGCAGAAGTCGGTTTTCGGCTCTTAAAAGAAATTTCAATTGTTGTACTGTTGATATTTGGCTCTGTTGACTAATGAGTTTGCCGACCACTGGTCTACCTGATTGCATCCACTGAATCAAATACTAATCTCATCCAGGAACACCTGCCCAGACACATCCAGAAATAATGTTTAATCTGGGCACCCCATGGCACAGTAAAGTTGACACAATAACCACAACAAGATGTGAGAGGGTGCAGGGAGAACATCCTAGACTCGGGGACATCAGGACTGAAGGTTCAGAGTGAGGCTTAAATGCATGTCTGTGCTGGGAACAGTCCCATGTGAGAGAGATTTGCTTCCTCCTCACCGATGGTCAGGATGATTCCACTTACTGGCTGGCTGGCTGAGCAAGCCATTCCTCGCTCCCATCCTCTCCCCTTCTTTCCTCCCTCTTCTCCCCTCTTTCCCTCTCCCCTTCCTTCAGCCTCAGCGCTCCACATGCAAACCTCCAATAGTTATAAACCCTGACAAATAGATCCCTCCCCCAAACAGCCCGACTGACTTTTGGTTCAAGACTTATGAATCACCTGGCAAAAGCAGAGGTCCAGATAAAGGTGGAAAGACACTTTTGGAGCTCATCACTTATTCTTTTGCTCTTTCCAAGTATTCCAAACTAGCCTGATGTGAAGATAGAAATGAGTCATGCGGGTGGAGGGAGCAGAGCGCTATCCTTGGGCAGTTACAACCTCACATCAAACAAATTTTTTTCTCAGATGTTGGGAAAAGATTGTGGTAGGAGCAATGGGAGATCATTTCAAGTCCCTTGGCTGTGCATGGACTCCCAGATCCTCTCTCTGTCCATCAAACCTGTGAGAGCCTGTATGCTAGACTCCATGGAGTTGCAACTCTGAATACATCTGCCCTACAGGAGCTCACTGTTGTGTAGGGCAGTGGTTGGCACATGAGGCTCTTTGGCCCCTTGAGTGTGGCTCTTCCACAAAGTACCACGTACAGTGCGATTGAAACTTCGTGGCCCATGCGCAGAAGTTGGTTTTTGGCCTGGGTGAGTCTATTTTGAAGAAGTGGCATTAGAACACTCAAGGGGCCAAAGAACCGCATGTGGCTCGCGAGCCGAGGTTTGCCGACCACTGGTGTAGGGGAATTCAGGTAAGAGTAGAGATAACCCACTAGCAATGTGCCCAGCATAGCCCAGGACTCACACTTATTAAACATTGTTAAACGACTATGTGAGTATAGCTTGATTTCCCATTCCTCAAGCCCTGAGTAATAGGATGGGAGGGTGTAACAGGATGGGAGAGCACAGGCCTGGCTGGAGGGTATTTCTAGCTCATGGATGCTGGATGCTGGCCCAAACCGGCTGGACCAGCTCCTCCCACCCCACACCTGCTTGTAGGAGTCCCAGCCACTCACATCCCCAAGCATTCTCCTGCCTCCTCCCACACTTGCTGCTCATTAATGCCTTCTTGGTTTCGAACTCAAGTCTTCTCATTCTGGGCATTTACTGCTTGTCGCCTTAGGTCCCTCCTCCCTCAGAATTGCCCCATCTAGCCCGAAGGGCATACTTGTGTTGCTGACCAAGGTATTTGAAAGGAACTGGAACTCTCCTCCACCTCGGGGCTTAGAGAAAGGCTTGTGGAAGGGACATTGGAACTGGGCCTCCAAGGGCAGGCCACTTCTTCTTGTAGGAGCTTGAGACATGGCTCTCAAAGCCATGCAGAGGCCTTTCCTGGGAGGGGTTGGTCATTCCCACCCTCAGGAATGGACTGTGGACTCAGCACCGCCCAGATTAGTCACTGAGGAGTGAGGTTCACTGTTCTTGAACCTTCTTCCCTCCTCCATCCTCTGCAGGGAAATGAGTTTCTACAAGGGTTTTGCCTGCTGTAAAAAGAACAATATCCTCTCCTTTGCTCTAGGGCCACCCCCAAATGATTCTGAATTAATATTAAGATTGGATTAAAAAAATCTGTGTTTCTTCATCCATGATTTAGTTGTAGTCATGATTTAGGTGCCACTCTGGCCTTAAGGCTCAGATGAAATGTCATGACTTTGGTAAACCCTCACCTGCCCCTGCCCCACCCCAAATTCAGATGGGATGAATTTTCCACTGTATGCATAGTTATTTATAATTTACATATTTATATGACTAATTTACATACACCTATAATTTATAGATGTATCCTATATAATAAAAGGCTAATATACAAATTGTCCCCTTGGGAATTCGACTGACTGGGAGTTCGACCACCCACTATGATGTGTGCTCACCACCAGGGGGCGGTGCAGAATGAAGGAAGGCCCTGGCCGGCAGCCAGAAGACCCTGATCGGCCCTGATCACTGGCCAGGCCTGGGACCCTACCCATGCATGAATGTCGTGCATCGGGCCTCTAGTTATTATATAAGTATAAATATGAAAATAATGTACTCTTGTATTATCCTATATAATAAAAGCCCAGGGACCAAACAGCAGAACGACCAGTCAACCAGTCGCTATGATGTGCACTGACCACCAGGGGGCAGACACTCAATGCAGGAGCTGCTCCCTGGTGGTCAGTGCGCTCCCACAGGGGGAGGGCTGCTCAGACGGCGGGTCCACAGCTGCTAGGCTGACCAGGATGACCAGTGCTCCCATAGCAGGCCGATCCCCGCAGGCCACGCCCCCCACCAGTGCACGAATCCCGTGCATCAGGCCTCTAGTCTTATATAATAGCATATTTAAAAATAGAATATTTAATGGTTTGGATAAATATGTCATAGATGATATCCTAAATCATATTATGGAATCCTTTTGCTGTTGCCGCTCTTTTTAGCTGCCACAAGAATCAGTAATAATGTTTTAAAGTGAATATTAAGATTGGATATGCTTCATTAGTTTTGAAATTTTAACATTAGACGATAACGCAGGCTTTTGAAGTGCTCGGCTCAGTGTTTAAAAGCTGCTCCGCATTCGCGGCTGTCAGGGCTGAAAGGCCTCCCTCGCGCGAGGCGGTGCGCTCCGTCCGGAGAAGGGCTGAGCGCTGCTCACGACGTCAGGCCTCTCATTCTTCACTGCCAGCCCCCAATTAGGCGAGGTTCCCGTGGAAAGTGGGCTAGTAAATTTCCATTTTCCCGCTGTCAGGCAGTTCTTCTTGCAAACTAATTGGAAGATATTTCATTTTCCATTTTTAAACAAAGGGATCCAAAGCCCGTGGAAACTTCATTGGGAGGATTTTACTATTAAGCAGGCGAGAGGCGTCGGTTTAAGGGTGCCCATGTGAATGGCTGATACTCGATAACCACGCATATTGGCAAGGAAATCAGAGAGTGACGGAAATGTTTTCAAAAGTGCTCTTCCACACCCGAATTCCTTCGAAAGAGCAGTTACTTCACCACTCACCCTTTACGTGGAAGGGTCAGATGGAATCTGCTGGTATTTGTAAAAGGCTGTCTACCTGTGGCACACTGCTGAGAGCCACTCATCCTCACGGGGACGGTCCCCAGCTCGGACACCGCCTCTTTGTAAAGGAGAGATGCATAACCTACCTCCCGGATCGGTAACTCTTCAAGTACGCTGTGTGCTCCTAAAGAAGGTCACGGTCATGCCTTACATTACTGGGAAGTTTAGTGGATTCTATTCAGATGCCCTTTTCCCTTTACAGATAAATCACACCAACGGATTCTGCGGCGCTGTGTTCGCCTCTAGCTTGTGTTTCTTTGCTGTGTTACCCCCTCATAAACGACGCTGGGGATGACTTTCATGGGCGGGGGGCCTGTCTCTGTCACCTCACTCTGGAATCCTTTTCAGTTCCACTGGCCGTGTTTCTGCAGTGTGGCTGTAACACACAGCTCCCGTCACAGAATTAATTATTGCGCCTGTAACTTCTCTAATGCAGCGTTCCTTTCACGGCTCATACACAGCCATTCTTCACATGCGTCCCTCCAGTCGCTACCTCAGCGCCCCCAGGACCCGCAGGACACAATACCAGAGCACACGTCATGCAGACTGCAGTGTGCACGCCTGTGCGGTGTGCAACCTGCACGGCTGTACCAGGCGTGGGGACAAAACACTTCAAACCCATAAAGTGGGACCTGCTGGAAACATCTGGACTTTAGCCCAGCTGCCTGCCCAAACCGGGGTGCCCTCACGTCTCCTGCTGGTCATTTCCCCACACAAGATGTGTGTGTGTCTTCCAAATGTATTTCTGACAAAGGGTGCAATTTAATTTGTCACGTATTTCCATATTGTAGTTCCGGGTAGTTTTAGCCATGCTCCTGTGGCAGGGAGAACGAGGGATTTAACAAAAAAAACACACACATATTCTGCATTTTTTTTTTTTTTTTGTACTTGGAAAGACAAACATATGCACACTTAGGGTACATAGATGTTTATAATAGTGGCATACATTTTAATTTCAAATAGAACACTTGTTCTTCAAATGGTGTTTTTTGTTGACTTCTTATGTGATTTGAGTAGCATGACGTCACTGTGAGCACCCTCACACCACCTGTAAAGACCTCATCCTCAGAAGCACCAGTGTTTGCTTATCTTGTTTGCTTGTGTCTGTGTCAGTGTTGTCTTTTCCTGGATCTTTCTTTGCAGGATTTCTTTTAAATCCTTTGTCTATTAGTAAAATATCTACCAGCCTAGCCGGCATGGTTCAGTGGTTGAGAGTTGACCTACAAACCAGGAGGTCATTGGTTCAATTCCCAGTCAGGGCACAGGCCCGGGTTGCAGGCTCAATCCCCAGTTGGGAGCATATAGGAAGTGGCAAATCAATGATTCTCTCTCATCATTGATGTTTATCTCTTTCTCCTTCCTCCTTCCTCTCTGAAATCAATAAAAATATATAAAAAATCATTTAAAAAACACCCACCAGATAATATTGTTGGTAACTTGCCTGGGTACCTGCATGATACAGCAGATGGCAACATAATGTACAGAACAATGAAATTAGCAACAGAGCCCTGTCCGTCATCAAGCCATCCTGTCGGGGAACTTAGAGTGATCCCATGTGTCCTGGACACTTGGCCACGTGACACATGGGTTGAATAGGGTTCCAGGGTCATTCTGAGCATTGAGTTAGTTAGCACAGTATGAATTCTTCCTTCTTTTTTAAGGTAAATAAATAAAAACAGAAGTTTAAGATTTTCTTCTCTCACCATCACAGGATGGCTATCCCCCATGTAGAGATCATGGAGTTTAAATAACTTCTTCCTCTCTGCTCCCACCTGTACCTACACTTGAAAAGAAAGTGAGCCCGACCGGTGTGGCTCAGTGGTTGAATGTTGATCCATGCACCAAGAGGTCACTGGTTCAATTCCCGGTGAGGGCACGTGCCTGGGTTGCACGCAGGAGGCAACCGATCTATGTTTCTCATCAACGTTTCTCCCTCTCTCTCCCTCTCTCTGTCCCTCTCTTTAAAAAAAATCAATAAAACCTATTTAAAAAAGATAAAGTGAAACTTTTTCTTTTTAGAAAAGCGGCATGTGCCCATGGCTATTTGGAAAGAGAGAAAAGCGTGAAAATGTAAGTAATCTGTAATAATACCTCCTCAGAAATGACCACCTAACATGATGGTGTATTTCCCTCCGAGCTATTTTAGGGCGTTTAACACACCCAGTTAGGACTGTCCTGTGGGCACATGGTCCTGCACGTGAGCGAGTGCCCAGGAGACCAGAGCTGAGGGTGGGAAGGCCCTTTGCTGGATCTACAGCTATTGCCCTGGAGGCCCAAGTGAGCAGCACAGGGTGCACAGTAATGCGTGTGAAATGCTCTCATTTTAATAAGAACAAACAAGGGACCTCTGTGTGCGCTCGATGGGCATGGGGGGAAGCGGGGAAGCATACAAGTTGGGCTCTGCCCCCCTGGGGCATGCATTTACCTTTCTGTATACATATATATGCACACACACAATATGTTTTTATTGATTTCAGAGAGGAAGGGCAAGGGAAAGAAGGATAGAAACATCAATGATGGGAGTCATTGATTGGCTGCCTCCTGCACGGCCCACACTGGGGATCAAGCCCACAACTCGGGCATGTGCCCCAACTGGGAATCGAACTGTGACCTCCTGGTTCACAGGTTGATGCTCAGCCACTGAGCCATGCCAGCTGGACCCTTTCTACATTTTGAGAAGGAATTTAAAGGAAAGATAACATGGAAAGAAAATGATAATTTTCTCCTTAGAATTTGGCCGGATCCACCACGGCCTCATTCTCCTCTTTCTGGAAGCTTCCTGGAACCTGGAAGCCTATTGGCTCTCATGCCCCATATTGTCTGTTTAGATTAGGGGTTAATTCTGGAGGAGAGCCAGGCTGTGGGGGCCTCCAGGGGACCAGGGGAGCCTTGGCCCCGCCTTTGGGCCCAACAGTCCTCACATTCTAAGTTCAAAAGCTCTCAGGTGGATTGAGAGGCATGGCTTGGCTTCCTTTGCACTCGTCGCGTCCTAAACCTCTCCGGGTCTTAATAAGAAAATTGATTCGGCCCCAGGCTTCATCTCTGAGGTGCAGGATTTTTTTTCCAGGGCAGCGAGTCCGTGGCTCTGCAAGATCTGATTTAGATGTTTTGAAAATGGATTCTGTGACAAGGCTTAATGAAAGGGGATTGCCCCTCAACAGGAACATTTTACAGTTTCCATAATAAACACGATTATTGCCAGGAGCAGGTAATTTTTTGTTCTCTGGATGTCTTTTATGGTGATGTCATAAAAGGAAGATATGACTGCTCCTCAGGAGGCAGATGGAGGAGAAGAGGCGTTGTGATTACTGGAGAGAGGAATGTGAGCTTTCCCAGCAGTTACCTTCACAGCCCTCCCCGTGAGCTGGACCGCACGGCAGGTCCAGCCAAATGCCTCTCTCTGGGTCTTCCCCTGGAGTGGCTTCCTTTGCACATTTTAAACCGAGATTCCTGGAATGGGAAGCGGGCTTTGCAGTCTGTCCCCAGACAAAGGTTCTACAGATCGCCCGTCCTTCGGAAACCATGATTCAAAAGGAGCAAAACTCACTTTCTGCATCTCTTTAGTAGCAAAAAATGGGCTTACTTTTGAAATCTGTTATAAATAAATAACCTTTACATTTATAAAGTCCTGGGGGAATCATCCATTTTGTCTTTTTAAAGAAACAGTCTTTTTCTCTACTTAAAACAGGCGTGACCACCCCTTAGGATGAGCGTTTCTCCCATGCCGTTCACTATTGTTTAAACACCTTTTATTTTCACCTTTCCCAGCTTTATGAGGTACAATTGAAAGGTAACAAATTGTATGTATTTAAGGTTCCCCACACAATGTGTTGGTCTGTGTGTGCTGTAAAATGCTTACCTCCATGAAGCTATTAATGTTTTTATCACCGCACATAGTTGTTATTTGTGTGTGTGTGGAGAAGGTTTAAGATCTATCCTTTTCCCAGATTTCACTTTATTTTATCAATAAAGTACTGTCAACTGTCATTCCCATGGGGTCCATGAGGTCCCAGAGCTTATGTATAACTGGAACTTTGTACCCTTTGACCAACAGCTGCTAATCTCCTTCACCTGTAAGCATGGTAAACACCATTTCAAATGGCTTCCTAATATTTAACTTTGATTGTAACACAATTTAACCAATTCTCTAATGTTAGTCATTTCATTGTTTTCAAGCTTTTCACGGGTGTGACTAACACTGTGATAAACTTCCTTACAGAAAACCTTTGTCAGTTTTGCAGATGAATCTCTTGAGTCCCCCCTGAAAGTGAAATCACTGGGCCAGAGTTTTCAAACATATTGCCAACGGGCTTTCCAGGAAGTCTGTGCTGATGGATCCTTAGCATAGGAACATACAAAGTACATCGTGAACATGGGTGGCAATACTTGCAAGGCAGAAACCAACAGTAGTACTTATTTCAGCTTCATTTCCTTGATGACTGGCAGTAACTCAGGTTGTAGAGGCGGCTGGGCCAGTCAGGGAGGGCCTTGAATGCCAGCAATAAACGCTTGGGTTCCCTGGGAACAATCCTATATAATAAAGAGGTACTATGCAAATTGACCACCACTCCAACACACAAGATGGCTGCCTCCCATGTGGACACAATATGTCCGCCACAAGATGGCCAGCAGGGGAGGGAAGTTGGGAGCAATCAGGCTGGCAGGGGAGGACAGTTGTGGGTAATCAGGCCAGCAGGGGAGGGCAGTTGGGAGGGACCAGGCCTGAAAGGGAGGGCAGGTAGGAGTGACCAGGCTGGCAAGGGAGGGCAGGTAGGGGTGACTGGGCCAGCAGGGGAGGGCAGTTGGGGGCGACCAGGTCTGTAGGGGAGGGCAGTTAAGGGTGACCAGGCCGGCAGGGGAGGGCAGTTAGGGGCAATCTGGCTGGCAGGGGAGCAGTTAGGTGTCAATCAGATTGGCAGGAGAGTGGTTAGGGGGTGATCAGGCTGGCAGGCAGAAGAGGTTAGGGGCAATCAGGCAGGAAGGTGAGCAGTTGGGAGCCAGCAGTACTGGATTGTGAGAGGGATGTCTGACATCCCTCAAGGGGTCCCAGATTGGAGAGGGTGCAGGCTGTGCTAAGGGACATTCCTCCCCATCGCCCCATGCATGAATTTTGTGCACCGGGCCTCTAGTTTAGAATCATTCCATTTAAATTCTGCACTTTGGGTGAAAATACAGCGTGATGCTTATCGAATTTGTCTTGCTTCTTTCTCTGCCATCAGACTTACGGGTGGTGACGCACCAGATCCCAAAGGTTAGACCTCCTCTGAATTCCATTTGACTTAATAATCATGCCAAGCCGTGAAGCCCAATGTAGACTATTCTCCTTCTTTAAAGTTGACTTCATAGAGAGTCCATCACACTGAGCAGATTATGTTTTAGTTCAGGCTAATTATCCCTGAGTTGGACGCACTGGGGCAAGTTCTGGCTGAGTGGAGGGCAGGAGGCGTGGAGCCGGGGGAGGCAAGCACATTGCTGGGGAAGCAGGGGAACTTCAAAGTCGCAGCAGAAAGGCCAGGAGGAAAATAGAGACTTGTAACGTATTTGCAGAATGAGATGGGGAGGGGGGACCCCGAAGCAGAAGCAATTAATTCCTTTCTTTGGGAGCTAATTTGTGAATCTGTACCCTGAACTCTCTAAGTCTCTCCCTTTGTTTCGGGCCCAGGACTGGCTGTGTTTCGCATACCTAATTAATTAGAGCGCGCTGCTCTTCCTGTGCCCAGGGTGCGCCATCTATCACGCCAGGCTCCCTAAACCTTCCTAGGTGAGTTTTTGGAAATGTATGCAAATTGCCTCGCCACCAGCTGTGCAAGTCAATGATGGAGTCCAGGAGTTCCTCAGGGAACCATGGGAAGTCTTTTTTTTTTTTTTTTTCTCCCTTTACTTGGCCTTTTGTATTTTTAAATCAGGGGTTTGTTGGGCGTTTTACTTAGAGGCAGTTGAAGCAATATCTGGTGCATTTGAAATCAATGGAATCAAGCTCACATCTTGCTCCTGTGAGCAGGGCCTCAGTTTCCCCATTTCTAATGGAGGTAAAGGTCACTGAATCAGAGGGTCTCTAAGGGCCCTCTCATGGCAGGTGCCCATGTCACAAGGCGGCCCGGGCTTAGTCTCCTGGCCGAGTGCCCATCTCTGCCTGGCTAACGCTCTCACCACAGACAGCCTGGACCGAGGCTCGGGCCACCAGAAAGCAGGGCATGGAAAGAATGGACCAAGTTCTAGTTTCATAGACTTCTCCGGTGTTTCAATGATAGAAACCCAGGACGTTGTGGTGACTTAAGATTTGTTTGCGTGGCCCTGACTGGTTTGGCTCAGTGGATAGAGCGTCGGCCTGCGGACTGAAGGGTCCCAGGTTCGATTCCAGTCAGGGGCATGTACCTTGGTTGCGGGCACATCCCCAGTAGGGGGTGTGCAGGAGGCAGCTGATCCGTGTTTCTCTCTCATCGATGTTTCTAACTCTCTATCCTTCTCCCTTCCTCTCTGTAAAAAATCAATTAAAAAAAATTTTAAAAAAATTAAATTAAAAAAAAAGATTTGTTTGCGTGAGGATCCGGAGTGTGTTCAAGTGGGGATTTTGTCAGTCAAACCGTCAATGTAAACAGGACTCTGATGTCAGGCGCCTTAGCTACTCACGCCGGGGACTGGACAGGCGGGCTCTCTCCAGTGATGGAGAGGCCGTGTTTGCCCGCCGTAATTTGGAGCATAATTTCAAAGATGTCTCGTGACTTTTCAGCAGAGGGGCTTGTGGGTAAATGTGGAGGGGTGTTCTCTCCGTGTCTCTGGCCTTGAGAGCTGGCCCAGCCAGGTGAGTGTCGCGCCGCGGTCCGTGGGAACCGCCTGGCATGCACAGACACCAGGACGTTAATGCAGCGCCGCCGTGCAGTCCGTTATGTCCATGTGCAAACGTCTGTGTCAAGCTGTTCTAATACTTCACGCCAGTGGAAGCCAGAGCTGAGCTGGGGAAGTCTTTATGGGGCCAACAGGATTCGCCCGCAGAGGTCAAAGTTACCTGAACCTGGGAGGCTTGGCTTCAAGGAAGAAAGGGACATTAGGGTCTCCACCTTCCCACGGCCCGGAGGCTGCAGGGACGGGGCTGTGGCAGGGGGACACCTGCCCTGTGCTTGCCTGGCGTTGGCCGTGGAAATGCAGAGAGCGCTATGCAGCCCCGTCCGTGTTCCAGGCCTACAGCCTGTGTGAGCCCCGATGTCTAGCGAGGCGAGAGCTCACTGCTCCACAGGATGGAAGAGACAGGCGGGTAGAAAGGCGACAAGGAGGGGCGGAGACAGGGCCGGGGGCCTGAGCCTCTTCCTCCGGCCCCAGGTCACAGGTCGGAGGCCTGCCTGCCCACTCAGACCCATAGGCACCTGTTTTCGGCCTGAAAAATGTTTAAAAAGCTTGACTCAGCTGATGACCTTTAAAAGGTAGTGATTTCACATAAAAATCTGATTTTCAGCCCCTTTTGAAAAGGACTTCCTGGCATCACTGAGCTTGAGTGTTCCCATGGCAACCAACCGCTTCTGTAGCTGTGTGGGGACACTCTCAGTGCCCCCCCCCCCCCCGAGCCCCTCCCACTCTGCACCACACCCCTCCCCTCCTGCACCCACCTTGGCTTACTCATGACCTGTCTGTCCTGGGGCCCCGAGCGGCGGCCCTGGCCCTACACCAGGCTGGAAGCCCCAGTCTGGGCAAGTCTCAGGTCTTTTATCCTCCCCAGGCCTCAGTTTCCCCACATGCATTAGAGTAGGTCCAGCATCTCTCCCGACTCTCACACTTTGAGATTCTGGGATGGTTTGGGATTTTAAAATAATTGCTTCAGGTACATATTAAAAGGCCTTGACGGATCCTAAAATTAATTAAGCGCACACAAAGCCATGTGAAACAGCCTGTTGGCAGCTGGGAACATTCGGGGAGAACGGAAGGGGTCTCTACCTTTCAAACAGCCAGGAAGCTGCAGGGACGGGGCTGTGGGCACTTTTTATAATTTTTATTCTTATTGATTTCAGAGAGGAAGGGAGAGGGAGAGAGAGAAACACCCTGCCTGTGCTTGCCTGGCATTGGCCATGGAAACCCAGAGAGCGCTCTGCAGCCCTGTCCGTTTCCCAGGCCTGGGGATTGGCCTGGATCCGGGTGTCTTCTCTCCCGGTCAGATTCCGGGAGGAGAAGCACACTGGGCCAGGCACTACCAGTCCAGATTCCGGTCTTGGATCAACTCGGTCCTTGGTCCTGCTCATGTCCATTCTCAGTTTCCATCTTTGTAAGATCAGAAGGAATTTCTTCAAGCTCCAACATGCTATGGCCCTAAGATTGGCCGCATGGCCCTGATTCATTCTGTGGCTCTAAGATCCGTGGCCCTAAGATTCATCCTGTGGCCCTAAGATTCATCCTGTGGCCCTGAGATTTATTCTGTGGCTCTAAGATCCATCTGTGGCCCTAGGATTTATCCTCTGGCCCTAAGATTTGTCCTGTGGCCCTGAGATTCATTCTGTGGCTGTAAGATTCATCTGTGGCCCTAGGATTCATCCTGTGGCCCTGAGATTTGTCCTGTGGCCCTGAGATTCATTCTGTGGCTGTAAGATTCATCTGTGGCCTTAGGATTCATCCTGTGGCCCTAAGATTTATTCTGTTGCTCTAAGATCCATCCGTGGCCCTAGAATTCATCCTGTGGCCCTGATTCATTCTGTGGCTCTAAGATCCACCCTTGGCCCCACAGGAAGCATGCCGGGAAGCTGCAGAAGCCCTCAGGTGCTCTGCCCAGTGTGCCCAGGGCAGTGCGGACCCAGCAGGGGGCCCATTGTGAGCCCGGGCCGCTGCTCTCAGAAACCTTCCACCCACCTGCAAAGATCCAACGTGTGCTTAAGGCTCTACCCAGGAGAGCAAATAAGCATCTTCGCTGTCCTTTTTCTCCCCTTTTAAAGGTCTTGCATGTTCAACATCAGCAGAGAAGCAGAAAGAAATAATTTAAAAAGTCCAGAAAAATAGGAAATTGGGGTAAAATGTGTTTCCTGTCAGAGTGATTTTTCTAAAACACAGCACCTATGACATGTTCAAAAATTCTGGATCCAGTTCAGGTCGCGTGGCCCTTTCCGAGTTGGCTCCGTGCAGCCAGCACGACTGGCTTTGCTCAGCGGTGACGGGGCCGTGGCTCTCGCCCAGGGCCCAGGATGAGCTTCCCGTCCCTGCGCCTGCCCACCGGCCTCCCCCTCTGCACAGGCCCCGGACAAGCCCCAGGACCCACACCGCTGACCTCGCCCCTGCACGTTCTTTCTCCTCTCAGCTTCTTCTTCCACTCACTCATAGTTCTTTTTTTAAGATACCACTTTTTATAATTTTTATTCTTAATGATTTCAGAGAGGAAGGGAGAGGGAGAGAGAGATAGAAACATCCATGATGAGAGAGAATCACAGATCGGCTGCCTCCTGCACGCCCCACACTGGGGATCGAGTCCACAACCTGGGCATGTGCCCTGACCGGGAATCCAACCATGATCTCCTGGTTCATAGGTTGACGCTCAGCCCCTGAGCCACGCCAGCCAGGCCACTTGGCGCTATTTCTTTTGCTGAGAATAAACCACTTAAATGATAGATAAATTGAATGACAAACGACAGCTGTAACTTATTACACACTGCCTCTGTGATAAAAATAAAAGCAAGCGTTGAGTGCTTACCATGTACTGTTTGCTATGCCAGAGGGTTTATGTAAGTTTTCTTAGTCAATCTAACCAGCAGATGCACTTACTGTCCGCATTTCGTCCCCATTTTGCAGGTGTTAATACTGAGGCTCAGAGACATTAAGCCACTTGGTCCAGGCGGCAGAGCTAGTGAGTGCAGCCCACATGCTGATGGTTTCTACCCCAAAGCCCGAACTCTCCCCCCTCCCTCCCTGGTTCTCACCTTTGTGAGGTCAGGCTGGTCAGTCATTCCTGGAGGTCTCCTAGGGCACCGCTCCCCTCCCGGTGGAGCCACACGGACTGGGAGCGCTGTGGTAGTGGATGGAAATGGTGTGATGATTCTGTGTGTTCTGTTGGTAAAAGCTGCCTCTACCTGCATCAAACATCTGTTCTTCCTTCATCACAGCATTATTCGGAAAAGAATAAAAAATGCAGATGAGGGCAATTTTAGCCCCTGACAATTTTCAATTTTAGAAAATTTTGCAAATGGTACTGCAGGAGGTACGTAGCCTGTGTGGAACAGGCTGAGACATTTTGTTCCTTCCAGACAAACCTGGAGGGGATAAAGGAACAAAAACCCAGCTTTTAGTTTTAAAATGTTCAAGAGCTGCTGTCGCCTACTCAGTCATCAACTTTGGGTACCAACACTGAGCCCACACAGGCTACACACCGGGGGGTGGAGGGGAGAGGTTGGCAGGGGGGCGGTGGACTTAGTTAGAGAGCCCTGCTACAGGGCACAGAAACCCCTCAGATGCTCCAGGGCAGGGGTGGGAGCGTCCGGCTGTATAAGGCCCGAGAAATCATTTGGTCTGGCCCTGCCAAGGCATTAGGGGTGCGTTAATTGAATGTGTGACCAAATAGAGCAGGCTGATTTTTAAGTTGATCATTTTGTACAGCCCGAGAATGATGTTCTAAATATCCCAATGGCCCTTGGCAGAAGGAAGGTCCCCCCACTCCTGGTGTAGGGTGATGGGGTGTTGGAGGGAAAACACCGTGCGGCCAGGTCCCGAGGTAGTGGGGTGTGCCCTGGGGAAGGGGCTGGTTCCCTCCCCTCAAGTGGTCTCCACAATCCCGCTCTGCTCTGGCGCCCATGCCTGCTACATTCCTCCCACATCTGTTTTCGTATTAATTAGTTGCCATGCCTACCACAGGGAGATGCATGTCAATCAAAATATTCCGAAGGATGGATAGCTGCCCAAGAGTGGAGCAAACATTCTCCGTTAACATTCTGTGCAGCTTTCATCAGTCGGTCCCTCACCTCCCATCCGTACACACACTTGTTTGAATCCTGCCTCCACTGCTCATGAGCTGACGGGGGCACGTTCTTGGGACCCGTGTGAGGGTCAGTGCCCTCGGTTTTCAAGTGGAGATGAAGGCTTCTGACACTTACTCTTGCTGGGAGGAGTGAATGCGGGGACTGTGTGCCACGTGCTTACGGGGAACCCAATAGACAGCAGCTGCTGGGATTTTTTTAGAGTTCTCTCTAAGTTGGGGGAAGTGGGCTATGGGCTGGGGGTGCTGGCTGGGTGGGCTGAGGCAAACCCTAGTCCCCAAGGGCCTGGACTTGATTCAGTGGGGTCTCCACTCAGGGGAGCTGGTTGAGGAGGGAGCAGGAGAGGAAATCTAAGAGTATGATTTCAGTTGGTGCCGTATGGAACAGGCCCAGTTGAGCCTTGCCCAAGTTCTATACCCATAAAATAGTGAGATATAGTAAAGTGGTTTTCTTTTTTTCTAGCCCACTGAGTTTTGGGATATCAGTAACAGATAACCAGAACTACCCCCCTTTTCATCTCTTTCTCGCCCAGATTGGGGAGGGCTTCAAGTGTTGGTCATGAGGACCATGTTTGTAGAAAGGAGCAGGTGGGCCAAAACCGGTTTGGCTCCGTGGATAGAGTGTCGGCCTGCAGACTGAAAGGTCCCAGGTTCGATTCCGGTCATGGGCATGTACCTTGGTTGCGGGCACATGCCCAGTAGGGGGTGTGCAAGAGGCAGCTGATTGATGTTTCTAACTCTCTATCCCTCTCTCTGTAAAAAATCAAAACAATAAAAAATAAAAAATAAATAAAAGAAAGGAGCAGGGGGTGTGGCTGGCACCTGAGAGTATTTGGTGATGGTATTGATCAGAAGTTGAATGTCTGTGAACTGAGGTCTTTATCAGCTCAGATCTCATCAGTTATCATTAGGTGCGCTGAGCCCTTTGGAGTTAAAAGGAGGAGATGGTGATGGCTCAGGGCTTCTGGAGAAGGAGGGGCCATCCTCTTCCAGCTAAGAGCCCACCTAGTCTAGCAGCTCCAAAGGACAAGGCCTGTCCTCAGGGGCCATGGATGGGGTGTCTGTGGCATGATGGCCTGGCTTCTGTGGCTCACAGGGTGAGGGTCTATCTTGTTCTCCTTGGCCCCCTTGTCTTCTATGTTCTTTCATTTGTGGGTTGTTTCTTTGTCTCCTCTTTTTGGCTGCCTATTTGGGTTGTGACTCTGTAGTAGGTAGATCTGCTATGCCTCTCAATCTCTAGTGCAGGACAGTGTCAAATGCTGTTTCTGACCAATTAGATCAGGCAGAGACTCAAATCCTCCAGAGACCACCTCTGCCTACCATCTTGGGGGTAGGCAGAGGGTTCCATCTTGAATTGCCCTCAGGTAATCATCTACAGGTGTGGCAAGAGTTTTTTTCCAACAGGGTGGGGCAATTGCTTCTGCCTGGAGGCTAATTGTTATTCTTAGTCTCTTATTGGGTTTCAGAAACTCCACACTGTGGGGCAAGGTGTTTTCCAATAGGGTGGATCAGTTGTTTTCTCCCCAGGCAAAGCTGCATGGATAGCAAATGTCTGTGTGAGAAAGATGACCTCTATAGCATGAGGAAATAACTCAGCACAGGAAACCGGAGGTGTCTGCTTTCTGAGCTCTAATCCCAGAGCCCCCATCCTAGCTTCTGCTCACACAGCTCCAGTCCACTCTGTCCTCCCTCTGCTGGAGCCCAAGGTGAGTGGCTCCTCAGGGAATTTTGTGCATTGGCCCTTTAAGAGGGTGCCTGAATTTCCAGCCATCACTCCCTGGCAGACAGCAACCCTGCTGCTTTTCACAGCCAGATGTTATGTGGGTATCCTTCTCAGTTCTGGTGCTCTCTGCTGGGGGGCCCAGTTTGGGGATTAGACACCAGAGTTCTCAGTGGCAACCCCTACAGCTGATATATCTCTCTGGAACTTCAGCTGCTGTCTGTGGGTGCCTGGCCAGCCCTTTTGTGCCTCTGCCCCTCCTACCAGTCTCTATGCAGTCTCCACTTTCGGTCCTCAGTTATCAGGGTTCTCTCCAGCAAGTCTTCTGTTGATTATTCAGGGAGTTTTTCTGTATTTTAGTTGTAATTCCAGTTTGGTCCTGGGAGCGTGTCTGTGCAGCATCCACTTACCATTTTTAACCATTTCTCTTTTCCCCCTCGTCTTCTATGAATCTTTAGGGTGGGATGTCATTCTTCTCTGCTTTACTCTGTCAAAGTCAAACAGCGGGAAGATCAGAGCTGCTGCTTCGTCAATATAGCAGCTGTAAAATCCATGCTATGTTCGTGGGAACTATTGTAAATGCCACTCTCTCTGTATTTGTTGGCTGTGTCCTCTGTTTTGGCCCATGGAGCTAAGGACTAGCTGTACAGAGATGATGAAGACCCCTTCCTGCCATTGCCTTGCTCTCTACCTGTCGGAGGGTGAAGCCATGCAGAGAGGAGACTTGCAGCACAGGGAGGGAGTGTCGCCTGGGGGATCAATGGTGGCAGAAGCCCAGGAGAGGTCGGCAACCTCTGCCAACAACACCTTGGGAATGACATGGACACATCAGGCAAAAGAGGAGCCAGGATCCTTCTTAAGGGCAGGGGCTTCAGAAATTGAGCAGGTCATCCTTCAGGCTCTGTGTCGGCAGAGGTCACAGTAGGGGTCGTGAGGAGAGGTCCCGGTTTGTAGTGGGCACCACAAAGGGTTTGTGTCCTTGGGAATGTGTGTGGAAAGGAGGTATGAAGGTGGTCCTGACAGATCCCACTAGGGCCTCAGGAATGAGTGGTGGCTGCTGCGGGACTTTTCTTAAAAAAAAAAAAATTATTGATTTTAGAGACAGGAAGGGAGAGAGAGAGAAACATCAATGATGAGAGAGAATCATTGATCGGTTCCTCCTGTGTACACCCTACTGGGGATTGGTCCAGCAACCCAGGCATGTGCCCTGACTGAGAGTCCAATCGTGACCTCCCGGTTCATAGGTTCATAGATCAAGGCTCAAACACTGAGCCACACTGTCCAGGCTAGGTGATTTCTTAGGAACTTGAAAGTGACAGTGTTGGTGGCAAGGTTGAGTATCTTTATTGAGTAGTTGTTCCATGCTCAATGATTATCTTTTAATTTCCCAAATGTTTATAAGGGAAGAAAATTTATCCCCACTTTACAGATGAGGAAACTGAGGTTTAGAGAAATTAAATGTATTGATGAAGGCTACACAACTACCTATGGCTGAACTAGTTTCTCATTCTATTCTGATCTAGAATTCACATTTCCTCTTTTCAGAATCAAGCTTAGTGAGGGTTAAAGCCTCAGATTAATCTGCTACTTTGTTATTTTACAGTTTCATAGTCAGATGGTCTGGTATTCAGAGGGCATTTCGAGGTCATCTGGTCTGCCCAGCTACAACTTAAAACCTCATTGGGCTGTTCCTGCTTGATAGGAGATTCGGAAAATGACCTTGGCAGTGACCTTCACTTCCAGGCAGCTTTCTGTTTTGCAGAGCTTGACCTTCATAGTGCCTCACAGTGCCTTTTGCTTTTTCATTCCTTATATGATGCCCATTCTCCCCCGTCTCACTCCACCCGCAGTGGAGCGGGCGTGTACTGGGATGCGCAATCGTCTGTTCTCTTTGATCCTGATTTTGTTGTGTGGCCAAGAAGATGAGAAGGAAAGACATCCAAATGCGAAAAGCCATCCTCTCTGGGGTACGGAATAACTACTGATTTTTAGGTCTGTGTTGATTATTTATTTATTTAAAAATATATCTTTATTGATTTCAGAGAGGAAGGGAGAGGGAGAGATAGAAACATCCATGGTGACAGAGAATCATTGGTTGGCTGCCTCCTGCATGCCCCACACTGGGGATCGAGCCCACAACCCGAGCCATGTGCCCTGACTGGGAACTGAACCATGACCTCCTGGGGAATGGGTTGATGCTCAATCCCTGAGCCACGCCAGCTGGGCAATTTTTTTTCTCTCTGTTTCAATTTTTTTTTACAAGAAAAAACTTATTGTTTGGGAAAGTTTCAGTACAGCCTGGCAGTCTGCAACTCAGATCTAGAGTCTTCAAATCCTGTCTCCACTCAGGAGGTCGGGACGGGGTCCCGGGAAGAGAGCGGTGAAATTGACAGAGATCAAAGTCCTCCTTGTGCCTAATTCACACACAGGAGGCTCCACCGTCTTTGTGAGCCCGGAATGGAAGTGTTATTTTCCCCAGCCTGTCTCTCAGGGATGTCGGAAAAGATTAAAGAGGCTAAGTCAACAAGTTTCTTTGAACATTCTAGCAGAGAAAGAACAGATGTAGGACGAAGCGGTTGTTATGCCTCGCAGGGAACGGAGGTGTTCTTGAGGAGGATGTGTTGTGCTGGCTCTATCGATATTTCCGTTCTTGCTCATGATGCTAATACCGGGGACCCTCACCAGGCCGCTTTCCATCACAGCCACCACAGGGAGGCTTCCCGTCTGACCTTGGTAGCCCCCTGTTTGAGTGTTTTTTTCAGGGCTCCCAATAGGATAAAACTCAGTTCTGTGTTAAGATATACCGGTTACCTGCGGACACTCTATTCTGAGCATCGAGCTTCAGCAAGCCCGGCTGTATCTCAAGGCCTTTGCATGTGCTTGTTCTTATGTCCAAATGCCTTCTCTCCTTTTGTACACCTTCAAAGCCTAGGATCCAGGCACCTCCTCTATGAAGCCCTCCTGGCATTCTCTTCCCCTCCAACTTGCATGTATTTGAGCTTTATTCTTGCCACAAGAGAGGCCGGGACGGACCTATGTGCACAGACAGAGCTGACCAAGGTCCAGTTAGGGGCGTCCGCAGCAGACACCCAAGAAAAGCTGTGCCTGTTGCCTGCTGGGGGCAGAGGTGGGACTAGAGACTCAGCATACAGACATTCTCCCCGGCCCCTTGGTCTCCTAGAAAGGGTGATTTCCAGAGTGGGAAATTTACTGCACGGCAGGTGGGCTCATGGGACAGTTGGGCTCCACTTTTTAAAAAATGAATGAATGAATATTTTAAAAAGATTTTTATTGATTTCAGAGAGGGAGAGAGAGTTAGGAACATCAAAGATGAGAATCATTGATCAGGATTGGCTGCCTCCTGCATGCCCCACACTGGGGATCGAGCCCGCAACCTGGGCATGTGCCCTGACTGGGAATTGAACCGTGACCTCCTAGTTCATGGGTCAATGCTCAACCACTGAGCAACACTGGCTGGGCTAAAAAATGAATTCATTTTTAAACCAGGGGCATTGCCAGGGGCCCCTACAGTGCCAACATCCTCTCAGTGGGGGTCTTGACAACATCCAGTCCACCTGGGCCGAGTGCTGTTTCTCAGAGTCATGAAGGGTCCCAGGTAGCTCTGGGTCGAGGGCCGGGAGCTCACCTGCCTCTCGGTCATAATGCTGACCCCCCGCTGGTTTTTATAAACACTCACGCTGAGGCTGAGTGTTGGTCTGTCTTTGTGCTCTTTCGTCAGTGTTTTATGTCGATGCTATCACGGAGGAGAAATGTCCTTGAAAAGTTATCTTTTCTCTTTCAATGTGACTGAAGGTTTTACAGAGATGTGGAGGTGAGAAAAATGTCCCGGGTCTTCCTCCCTTAAAATTAAAAAAAAAAAAAAAGTATATTTTTATTGATTTCAGAGAGGAACATAATGACCTCCAGGTTCATAAGTCAACACTCAACCACTGAGCCCTGCCAGCCGGGCTACTCCCTTGACATTGGAAAAGCCGTTTGAGTAGTGTCATTTGCCATCTTCGCCAGCTCTTTCCCTGGTTTGCTTTCTTGTTTCTTTGAGCCGGACTGAAACCACGGTCTGCAGCCCCCACGGCGTCTCAGCTCAGTGGCCGGAAAGATGGAGAGCTTTCGGATGAAGGGTGCATCAGCCTGACTCGGGAGGCTGGGAAGGCACTCTGCTCCGAGTGTGGAGCCCGGCCGATGTGGCTCCGTGGTTGAGCAGCACCAACCTCTGACCCAGGAGGTCATGGTTTGATTCCCAGTCAGGGCACATGCCCACTTTGAAGGCTCCATCCCCAGTGTGGGGCATGCAGGAGGCGGCCAATCAATGATACTCTCACATCATTGATGTTTCTATCTCTCCCTCTCCCTTCCTCTCTGAAATCAATATATATATATAAATAAAGACGAAGTGTGGAGAACACACTGGGCCTTTGTCATGACAGAGGGAATCTCTTCTCTGGGCAACCCCACAATCCCCGGAGCAGCTTCACTGACGGGCTAGTTTAGGGAGCCCCGAGGACCCCAGACAAGAGTTTTGACAAATTGGAGATAACGAGGCTAAACGTGTGTGTCCTCGCATTCTTTCCTCATTTGGGTAGGCGAGCAGGTGTGTCTTTCTCAGGCGAGGTCCCCGATGGGCCAGAATAGGAACTGCTCCTCTCCCTCCTCCTAACAACTACCATCACATGCAGACAGTCCATCAGAACTGACGTGTAATAGACGTGTGCGCTTGAAAGAGGAATATGACAAAAAATAAGTAAAATAAAAGGAAAGAAGGAAAAAAATAAATTAAAAAAAAATAAATGGAAAGAATAAAATAAAATAAAAGGTGAATATGACATCATCTCTGCCCAGGAAAAGAGACTCCCTTCAAGTCCACACGGTGAGCCTTGGGCTGTTAGCATGTATTATTCCGACCCGAGTTATAGCCGGTAAAGAAGATGGTGTTCAAGGGCCACTGCAGGGGGTTTGCACTGGGGGAGGGGGTGGCTCCTCTCTGAATGTATCTAGGAGAAGTAAAGGTAGATAGCCAAGGAGTGGGGGGGGGGGGAGGGGGCAGTGCATGGGAAATCACTGAGAGAGAGAGTAGGGGGATTCTTGCTAAACTGGCCTAATAGGATTCTGGCTGAAAGCAGGCCAGTTGGGGGATGATGTGAGGATGAGGAATTTGATCAGCTATTGAGGGTAATCAGCTATTGAGGATGGGAGATTCTCCCTGAAAAAACTGTGACTGCCCTTTACTTCGGCATCTGTGCATGTGCTGAATTTATCATGGTATGTTTTACCCATTTGAATTCTTCAGTGATCACAGCAGTCTAGGCTAGATGTTCCAAATCTATGAAAGCACAAAAGAGAACTAAGGCCCAGAGAGTTTAAGCGATCTGTCCGAGGCCACACAGCCAGTGAATGTGAGAGCTACTGTTGAAATCCGGGTCTCTCTTCCTTCCAAAGACTGTCGACTTTGGAACATTCTGCCTCATTCGAAATCTCAGTCCACAGTTAGCATATTCATACTCTTGTAAAAAATTTATTTTACAATGATAGTTGACATGACATAGTCATATTCTTGATTCTACGAGGAATCCTAGAAATTGTCAGTGTGCTTGTCAAGGTCAGGGGGTTGGATACTGAACCGCCCCCTTTTGTCCACCTGTGTTCTCCCCTCCTCCTGCTCAGAGGAGACAGGACCAATAAGAGAGTGTTCTGTTCTGTACCTAATGTGTTAGCGGGGTACAGCTGCCATAGCAAAATACCACAGATTCGGTGGCTTTAACAACAGACATTTACTTTCTCACAGTTCTGGAGGTTGGAAGTCCTAGATCAAGCTCTTGGCAGAGTTGATTTCTTCTGAAGTCTCTCTCCTTGACCTGTACATGGCCCTCTGCTCACTATGTCCTCACATGGCTTTTTATCTGTGCACACTCCCTCCTGGTCTCCCTCCCTCTACTTATAGGGACACCAGTCATATTGGATTAGGGCTCACCCTTTTACCTTAACTCATTACCTCCTACAACCTTAACTACATTTTTAAAGGCTCTGTCTCCATGTACAGTCACATGGTGAGATATAGTGGGGGTTAGCACTTCCGATCTAAATTTTGGAGGAACACAGTTATGTATTATGTATTTAAAAAAATCAGTTGTGAAAGATGCTAAAATGAGAAAGACATTTTTTGCGTCCTCCAGGAGCTTATAGGGAGCTCGTATGGAGAAACAGGTTACATGGAGAAACCTAAAGAAATACAGGGACCAGGAGCCATTTTGGAGCTGAGAGGAAGGTCAGGTAACCACGGGCTGTGGTTAAGGAAGGCTGCTGGGAGGAGGCAACATGCAGAAGGCCTTGAAGGATGCACACCCATTGCTAGAACCCCAAGAGTAGACCCTGCCTAAGCATTGAGTAGATGTGAGAAGTCAGCTCTCAGTGTAATGGAGTTCCGTGTTTCCTGAGCACCTGCTCTCTGCTGAGCGTCTGAGCTGAGGGATGAGACTACAGCGAAAGGGGCCTGACCATGAGTGGCCCTCACGCCAGACAAAGGGTGACGTTAGAGCCTTTCGAGGGTTGAGAATGCACTAGCCCAGTGGTCGGCAAACTCATTAGTCCACAGAGCCAGATATCAACAGTACAACGATTGCAATTTCTTTTGAGAGCCACATTTTTTAAACTTAAACTTCTAACGCCACTTCTTCAAAATAGACTCGCCCAGGCCATGGTATTTTGTGGAAGAGCCACACTCAAATGGACAAAGAGCCGCATGTGGCTCACGAGCCGCAGTTTGCCGACCACAGCACTAGACAGACAGGGCAGCGTGCAGCCCAGCTCGGAGATTTGAACTTGGCCTGTGGGAAGAACTGTGTCTCCATCCGCCATGCAGAGACATGTCGCTCAGGGACCCAGCGTGGGTACGGGGGCGCTGCTCTTGCTTCTAACCGTGGCTCCATTTGAGTCTTCCCGCAGCTCTCCTCCTCGGCGAACCCCAGGTGCCTTCCCTACCTGCATTGCTTTCATCCAATACCTTGCCTCCACCGGCTATTTCGTTTCCATGTTGTTCAGACCCGGAGTTCCATGAGGCAGGACCTTGTCTTGTCTTTTACTCTCTGCAAAAGTTCACTGTGCATGTGCGATGCCCTCCGCACGCCATGGATATTGATCAACTTGGGTTCCAGCCTCATCAGATTTCGACCTGAGAATGTCTAAATCCTGGAAATGCTTGAAGCCAGAACGCAAACCCATGGCCCTCACAACCACGTGTCATTTCCATCAACGGCTCTGAGATGCCCGCGCCCCTTTGGGGAGGAAATCATCGCTCCGTTAATTGCAGCTTTCATCAGGAGGCTCCAGCATTTCTGAACATTGAATTGAATTGCATGGCGCCTGGGGGATAAGTGCCTATGGGAGGACCGTGCTGGGTCACACGCTGACATGGGGTCTTCACCGCTCCTCGCTCCGTGGAACTAGCCCGGCGGCCGCTCTGGCCTCGTCGCTCGGCCGAGTCCGTTCACGGCCTAGTGATAGCACAGGCCAATGGATGATACTCGAGGGGCGGCCTTCAACTCAACGGCTCAGACACCCTTCCTGGTCCCATGTGTGGCGGTGAGACTGGGAAGCCTGGGTCTTGGAGAAACCTTGGAGGAGGCCGGCTGCTGGGGCAGCGGTAACGCAGCTTCCTTCTCCCGGATCGGATCCCAGAAGGGCTTGGTCTGCTGACGTGGGGGACAGCGCGTTGGCTGTGGACGGCCCAGCAGTTCCAGCGGCAGAGCCCTGCCGAGCCGCTCTCCTTTCAGAGGTCTGCAGGTGCTTCCCGGTCTCCCCCTGTCCATTTTAGGGGCCGCTGGTCACTGTCTTGCTCTAGTCTGGGGCCCCCCGCCCCCTCTACCTCTCCCCTGCCAGGCCCTCCTGAACGCGTGTGCACTGTTGCAGGTTTAATCATGTAACACTTCTCCTTGAGGATTCTCCAAGGTTTGCTTATCTTCCCCGGTGAAACCACAGATGGGGAACTACAAATGGAAGGCTTAGTGATGTACACAGAAGGAGTTTTGCAAACAAACGGTTTCCATAAACAAACCCTGTAATTGCCTCCTCCCGGATGGTCACCACCCACGTCACGAGCCGGTGGGAAGACAGCCGCCCACACTCCGATTGGGCTCCAGGCTGGAGCTGGGTGCTCCCACGTGGGAATTTCTCTTCCGGCTGCACTCACCATCCAACAGGTGGATCGAACCCGCAACCTGGGCATGTGCCCTGACAGGGAATGCAACTGTGACCTCCTGGTTCATAGGTCGATGCTCAACCACTCAGCCACGCCGACCGGGCGTCATGCCTTACGTTCAGCAAGAAATAAGGAGGTGTATGGAAGGCAAGAGAAAGCAACACTCTGCCAAGAGCCGACGGCAGAGCCCCGCCCAGCTGTGGTGCCGAAGGAGACGGCCTGACAGGGGATTTTAAGTAACTGGGATTCCTGTGCTGACGCCCAGGTGGTGAGTGACACCAGATCTTTAAGGAGGAAATGATATCGATTGACACACATTCTTCCAGCAAATAGACAAGGGAACACTCCCGAATTCTCTGTGTAAGGTTACCTCACCCTAATACTAACGCCAAACAGAGACACCCCAGGGAAACAGAGCCACACACTGACTTCTCCATGAACACTGCACCAGGCCCCCAGAGAAGGTCAGGGACCAGGGTCTTTGATACAGAAAAGGGTAACGCGCCATGCAAAGCGGGACTCATCTGAAGAGAGCACCGTGGGCGTAACATCTGGAATTCGATCCATGTCACGCACCTCTTAGGAGCCCAAAGGTGAAAAGCTATGATCACCGCAGTAGAGACCTAAAAAGCCTTTGGAAAATTTAACACCTATTCAACTCGAAATACAGCAAAGGCAGCTGGGGCTCACAGCCAAGCAGCAGACAGAGGGGTCAGTGGGCGGAAATGACTAAGAGGGGACAGGCGGGGAGGGGATTCTTGCTGATCCCGGAAGGATGCTGTGGGGTCCCTCTGTGGCTGGGTTGATGGAACCCATGAGGATCCATTGAGACAGTGCAGCGGTGGGTGGCAGTGCCCAGCGCCAAGGGCCCGCTCTGAACAGTCCTCGTCTCTTCCCAGCCCAGACTATGGGTGATTTGAACCCCCCCTTCCTATCCCCCCCGTGGGTCTCAGGCCTGGCACGTGAGGCTGGGAAGGCATTTTTGAGAGGGGGAGAGGGAGCACTTCTCCATGCCCTCAGGTGACAAAGCGAAACACCCTGGGGTGCTCCAATGGGCAGTGAGGCCCTGTGCTTAGGAGGAAGACTGCACACAAACACGCGGACAACGAACGGCCTCCCTCTCGGCGCCTCCTCAGCGCTTGGTTCAGGCTCAGGGCTAGCTCCGCTCATGTCCCGACACCTGCTTTTCCACGGTGAGCTCGGGAGGCCTGGGACTGCATTCTCACTGGCCTGGCCCAGTGTTGGTAATCAATGACCCCCCCCGGGCCCCCCCCCCCCGCACCACCTCCTGTCAGTCTGTCTACTTGGAATGCTTCAGGAAATACAGGATTGAGGTCTTGGTATTTATTTGGGGAGGAGATCATATTTAGAAATTGATCCGTCTTTGCTAATTGGGCAGAATGGGCTCTCTCCTTTGAAATCTGACTCCGATACTTGATCCTTTAGGGAGCGCCTGTTAGCATGTGACATTTCAGTGCCGGTGCCAGCCTTTCCCCAGTTCTGTGTTGATGTTAGCAAACGGGTGTGCGTGTCCTTTCACACAGAAGGGTACATGTGGGAAGCGAAACATGCGTCAGATTTGTCTTACATGATAGGAAGCATCTGCTGCCCGCGTGTGAAAATATTGCAAGAGGAACCTGGCCGATCGGGTAACTGTCTTTACAGTTAACCGCAGCTTAGAAGAGGAATGCATCTCTTAAAACCTCACAGCCACTCTGTGAGGTAGGCAGCACAGATGTTCACCCCACTGTGCAGACGGGGAAACTGAGTCTCGTGTAATTTGCCAGAGATCCGAGTCAGGACAAAAGGCTTGGTGTTGCGATTCCTGGGTTAAATTTGTGTCTCCGTATTCTCCATGGCAACACCAGAAGCGAACCCTGTCTTTCTAGTTATTTTGTGGAATCTCAGTTCTATCCTCCACTGAGCCCCTTGTCTGTTTTGTTGCAGACGGCATTTATTTTTCTATCTTATAAGAAACCACAATGATAGAGAGATTTGCCGTTCCTTCTTCTGCACGTGTCCCGTCCATGGGCTTGAGGATAGCGGAAATAATTGGACTGTGGGGGTTATTGCCAAGTCAGCTGTCATCTGTTCTTCATCAATGTGGGGAGCTCAGCCATGCAAGGCCTCCTCTTCCCTGTTCTGCATCATGCTGCGTCAGCACATTCACAGGTAGTCTTACGGAATGCTAATTTTGTCATTTGGAATCCAAATAATTGGAAATGCAACTGGGGGGGGGGGGGCGGGGAACGGACTCTCTGCACTTTATGTACTTGAAAAGGAAAATTTTTTTATTTTTCTCTCTGTCCAGCCTGACCCTTTATTTGGAAAAGTCTGTGTGAGAATTTCTCAGTTTCCTCATCTGTGGCTTCACTTTCTGATTCATTCATTTATCCACTCACCTGTCCCCATCCCCCTACTGCCTGCTCTGCAGCAGGCCCTCAGCTATGGGCCAGGAACGGAAGGGTGACAGGAGGGTCTCTTCTTGCAGCCTTGTGTTCAGAAAATTGACAGGGGAGGATGGCACAGGTGGGGGCTCTGCAGGGGTACGAGCAAGAGCCCTGGTGGCCAGCGTGGGTGGGGTCAGAGGTGTCCCCTGGAGGTGACATAGTAAGCTGAGTGTGAAGGGCTGGCTAGCCAGCAGAGGGCCACCAGCCCACTGCAGAGCTAGACTCAGAGCCCAGGCCTTCTAACGCTTAGGGAATTTTTAAATCCTTGATACCACCATGGCCTCCCTAGTGAAGGAATCCGGGTGTGGTGTGAGTAAGGGGCGGGTGGGGTTGTGCTCTCTGGCACAGGGAGCGGTATGCACACGGTCACAGAGGCCTGTATGGTGACCTGTGGGCATGTCATGCTATTCGAGATTGCTGAGGTTTAGGGGGGTCTCAGCATGGGATGAGGATGATGAGAGCTAGAGGTGAGGATGGAGAGCTGGGGTGAGGATGGAGAGCTGGGGGTGAGAATGGAGAGGTGGGGTGAGGGGGAGAGTGGGGGTGAGGATGGAGAACTGGGGATGAGGATGGAGAGCTGGGGTAAGGATGGAGCTGGGGTGAGGATGGAGAGCTGGGGGTGAGGGGGAGAGTGGGGGTGAGGATGGAGAGCTGAGGTGAGGTTAGAGCTGGGGGTGAGGGAAAGAGCTTGGGGTGAGGGGGAGAGTGGGGGTGAGGATGGAGAGCTGGGACTGAGGGGGAGAGCTAAGGGTGAGGATGGAGAGCTGGGGGTGAGGGGGAGAGCTAAGGGTGAGGATGGAGAGCTGGGGGTGAGGGGGAGAGCTAAGGGTGAGGATGGAGAGCTGGGGGTGAGGGGGAGAGCTAAGGGTGAGGATGGAGAGCTGGGGGTGAGGGGGAGAGCTAAGGGTGAGGATGGAGAGCTGGGGGTGAGGGAAAGAGCTTGGGGTGAGGGGGAGGGTGGGGGTGAGGATGGAGAGCTGGGACTGAGGGGGAGAGCTAAGGGTGAGGGTGGAGAACTAGGCAGAGGCCAGAGCCAGCAAAGCCTGTAGGTCCTGGGAAATATCGCAGGGCTTCGGCAGGAGGGTGCCGTGCTGACGTCTGACGTTGAGAAAGCTCGCTCTGGCCGCTGTGCAGGGAGGTGGAGGGAGGGAGGAGATGCTCTGAGTGACGGACACAGCCAGCCAGGACAGACTCAAAGCTGTGCAGACGCCTGCCCAGCCAGGGGTCCTTGGGACGGGACCAGAGGTGGGGCCCCAGGCACACAGAGAGTGACATTCAACTTGCTGCCTACACACTGTGTGACCTTGTGCGATGCCCATGCTTTCTGTTTGCCCAGACTCCTGGACCATCGGAACCGTCTATGTAGATCCCTACTGGCCTCCTTAGAGACACAGAGACGGGCCCGTGAAGGATGAGCATGGGGCCGAGTGGACGGCAAAGGGCTGTCGGGTCGAATAGGATCCATGATTATCCCTGAACCCGGCGGGCACACGGCTGGCAGGCTCTGGCCGTGGCCCCATCTGGCTCCCAGCCGCTCCGTAAACAAAGCGCCATCGGAGCACAGCTGCGCGCCCGCGTGTGCGTTTGTCACGTTGGCCGCTTTCACGCCGAGTTGAGTCGCTGAGACAGAAGCTGTGAGGCCAAACATTATTTCCAGTCTGGCCCTTGATTCGAAAAGTTTGCTGGCTTCTGGGTTAAGCCGTGGGTGATGGCTTTGCCAAATCTAATTATTCACCGACATGGGAAGATCCAAGAACTGCTTTCGCTCATGGATTCCTTGTCTTCGGGCACGAGGCTGGGGGGTGAGGGGGTTCCTTTGGGTGTCTGGCTCGGAACAATCTCTCGGAAGGAAGGGGTGCAGTGGGCTCTGCCGCTCAAACACCCTGTCCTGCGGATAACACGCAGGGCCTTGGCCGGTGCCTTTAGCTGGTTCCGTTCTGGGTCCTCCCCTCGGGAGAAATGCGGAGCGGACCACCGTCACTGCAGGTCATTGTACTTCCTGTGGACTCCTACAGGGCACCGTTGTATGTCCTTTCTTTCCTGTCTTTCCTTGTGGTTATTTTTGTCTGATGGCTGTTCAGTTCACTTATTTCCCGATTTACTGGAGTAGTTTTGCTTCCTGCTTCCCTCTCCCAGTCACCTTCTGTTCATGGTGAGTAGAAACCAAAGAGCCTGGTGGTCATTCTTTTTTAAAAAAATATATTTTTTTATTGATTTCAGAGAGGAAAGGAGAAGGAGAGAGAGAAACATCAATGATGAGAGAGAATCATTGATTGACTGCCTTCTGCATGCCCCACACAGGGGATCGAGCCCACAACCTGAGCATGTGCCCTGACTGGGAATGGAACCATGACCTCCTGGTTCATAGGTCGATGCTCAACCACTGAGCCATGCCAGCTGGGCCAGGCTGGTGGTCATTCTTGCTGCACTGCTCACCCAGGCAGCACATGCCACCGCCGCTTCCCTGTCTCCGACTTTTTGTGACGCCCCCCCCCTGCGTTGTTGGGCTCTGAGGATGGTGGTCACATGTTTACAGCCAGACGAGAACTGAGGGAAGAGGCACCGCCGTCCAGGAGTGCCACCCTGGGCAGTGTAAGGGTTAAAAGGCTAAAGCATGGGCCTGACTCTGGGAGGCGGGCAGTGAATGCTGGCAGTGTGATCCTGCAGTGGGGAGAGACTCTCCCTGCCGGTCAGGCCTCCCCAGCTGTTAGAGTCCGGCTCCCCACAAATCCTCGAGGCTCTGCAAAGGCCTAGAGCTGGGTCGGCCTGTAGGGGCACAGGCGGTGCTGTGGGCTGGCCAGTTAATCCCTCCCAACTGCACGCCCATCACTCTCTTCTCTCTCTGCCCATCCGCCTTCTCCCTGGAGATGGAGAAGACCTATCACCTTGAAGAGGCGTCACTCACACCTCTCCCCACCTGACCTCTTACAAGATTTAGGCTGTCACTTCATTTGTTCCCTATCATGTGCAGATCGCATCTTCACCTCCTCACCTTTAGTAGCGCTTGGAGGAGGGGCCGGGAAGGAAGTTACTAAGTGGGATGATCAGCTCCCAGAGCTGCAGGTTCTGAGTCCTGCCCCTCAGAGGCCGAGGGAGGAAGCGGTTTCCTGCAGCGGGGGGTGGGGATGGAGGTTGAGGGTGGGGGAGCATCTGAGCTGGGCTGGGACATCCATGGTCTCAGGCAGAGGCCTGTTGGGTATACAGGCTGTGAGCAGAGCTCAGCTCCCTGCTTCTGAGGATTTAAAGTCACAGCTTTCTGGAAACCCTTCACTTCTCGTGAAATGCTTATCTTAAACTTGGTGGCTCGTGCACAGAATACGGAGCCGTGCTGGAGCCCCCGTGGCTCCCCGGTGGGATTTGGAGTGATCAGCCTTTGAGTTTCTAGAAGCCCTTTAATCTTCTTCCACCCACGGGGAAGCACAGATTAGCCGGTGAGAAATCATATGCAGCTATTTCTTTAAATCCTCCCTGGGGATTCTGAATCCTAGGATGTTTCTGAGCTGAAGGCACCTAAGAGGATGTTAGCAGGGAGGCTGAGCCCTGCCCTGGGTCGTCCTGTGTTCAGCCTGTCTGTGCCAGGTGCCACCGCAGTGACATGGGTGCCACGCCAGCCCCATGTGCCTTCATTCTGTCGCCTCGCTTAGTCCTCCACGTGGCCTCCTGAGAACAGTATCACTGTTCCCATTTCATAGACGAGGAACCTACGTTTCAGTGCAGATGAGTAACTGGTTCAGACACCTGGCTGGTCAGTCAGTCAGGTCTGCATTTGGATTTAGGTCTTCGGCTCCCACTGGTTCTGTTTGCGCGAGAGGCCAGTCGCTGCCACAAATGTGTATCCGTGTGTCCCCGGCGGAGAGCAAGGTGGACTCATCCGCCACCAGGCCAGCCAAGGTGCAGCCGCAGGGCCCTCGGCCGCCTTTGCCGATCAGGTCTTCCTGTGACGTTTGCAGAAGCGAGACACTGGATCGTAATTGGCTCAGACCGCCGTCTCCTCCCACTGTGGTGTCCGCTCCGTCACACGTCCCCTGGGTCAGGCGCCCGGAGTGGCTGGGAGCCTTTCCGGGACTGGCCGAGGGAGGCACGCCTTGCGGGTGCATTTGCTTGGGCTCAGTAGGATATATTCGCAGGGTCCCAGGCACCCAAATGACTGCTGCCCACCCTGGGGAGGAGGGCTACCAGGGATTCCCCCCTGTGTCACGGCTGACTCCTCTGGTGTCAGGACTCAAAGGTGCAGGGTCAGAGGTCATATTTCCATATGACACGTCAAAGCACCAGGTTGATTCTTTGTGTTCCCTCATCCCCGAAACCTTCCCATAGCCTGGGCTCCTGTTGAGTTCTGCCCTTCCAGAACCTTCCCTGTGCTCAGCCTGCAGGGACCTCCCTCAGTCACTCCCATTGTCTTTCCTACGTAGGCACCCAGACACTTGGCATCTCCCAGCGCCCGCCAGCTGTGTGCTTTCGGGCAACTCCCGCCTCTCTGAGCCTTGGGTTCACATCTGCACGATGAGGATGGACAGAGTCCGCAGAGTCCCGGTGAGTACCACGCGAGCCGCGGGAGGAGGCCCGAGGGCCCTGCGAGTGACAAGCGGGGTGCTGATGCCCGCCGGTGCCGATGTCACGTCTGCTGGTCATGCCTGGCGTGGGCACAGCGCTGATGACCTGAGACCCCCGCCGCTCCTTGCACAGAGTAGGTGCTGAGCCCAGATTTGGGGGTGAGGCGGTGGAATGTGATTCAGTTTCTGGAGTCAGACCTGGGCTGGCATTTGTGGCGTCTTATCGCTGTGACCTTGAGGCCTTAGTCTTGCAGGGCTCCCGTGTCTTCATTATAAAGTAGGATGAGGAAAGAAGTACTTGAGAGGGCAGTTGAGGGAGTTCATGAGGCAAAGCCTACCGAGTGCCTGTGTATCTTCTGGCACATCACCTGGTAAGCAGATTTTGCTCTTGCTGTTGTATTTGGAAAACTTATAAAAATCCTCATATTTATTTTATAACGTGACCGTGCTAGGCACTAGGGGTGCACATCTGGGTAGGACTCCAGGTCACTGGTAATCAAGGACATATAGATTAAAACAAAAATGAGGTATTATAAAAAAATACAACATATTGAAAAAATCTAAAATGTTGATACTATTACATATTAGAAAAGTTAAAGGAAAGCAACTTCTTTCATTTATGGTTGGTGGGAGTAATATAAATTGAATTTTTGGAGGGCAATTTTATGATTTCTACCTAGATTTAAAATATGTATATACTTTTAATCCAGTAGGCCAACCTTTCAATATTTACCCTAAGGAAACATTTCCATATGTAAATTATGAAACAGTTATGAGAGTTTGTACTGTAGCATTGTTTATGAGTGAAAAATTGAAACAAACAAACAAACCTACATACTTATCAACAGGGGAATGCAGTCTATGGTACAATGATACCATGATATACTACAAATCCATTTTAAAAAGAATTGAATTAGGCCCTGCTGGGCGTATATGCCAAGGTTGCAGGTTCGATCTCAGATCAGGGCACGTACGAGAAGCAACCACTGAATCATAAAGAGTGCAATGGCAAATTGATGTTTCACTCTCTCTCTCTCTCTCTCTCTCCTCCTCTCTTTCAAATTAATTAAAAACAAGAATGAATTAGATCAATACATGCTGATGTGGAAAGATCCTGGAGTAAGTTATGAAGTGAAACAGTGAACTATAGAACAATGTGCATTCGTGTTTTAAAAAATTAGAAAAACGTCTTTTTGTTTCTGTGTCTCTGTGAATCGACAGAGTAAAAGCAGATGGAAATAACCAAAGTGGCGATAAGTGTCTCCCCTGAGGAAGGGCTGGTTTTACAGGGACCCACAGAACTTGGCTAAATCATCTCCGTCCACAGCTTTAACCAGTCAGTGTACTCAGGCGTCACTGTGCAGAGCAAAAAGGAAGGACAGTGACCAGGCCTCTCTGTTGGCACTAATGAGCTCAGAGTCTAAGTATCTGAGATCAGCTCGGGATGGACGGGAAGGCGCATGCTGTTTTGAGCGTCAAGGATGGCCACTGCAGTGGGTTTTCCTTTGCTGGCCACTGAGGTTTTCCTTTGCTGGAGTCCGGGAGAAGAGGCTTGACCGGGCCCACGGAGCCAGTCTCACCACCGGACGTGCCCAGTGTGATCCGGGGAGAAGCTGACTCCCTCCACCGCCCTCCCAGACCCACGCTGGGAAGCCACGCTGCCCTCTGCCCTCTCCTCTGGCTGCTCACTGAGCCTGGGCTGCAACCCTGGCCGTTCAGAGGGACACGTCTAGATTCTCTGCTACGTCGCTTTGCACTTTCATGACGTCTTCTGGGCAGGGTCTTGGCTCATCCTTAGCCCGTTTTCTCCCAGAGCGCTCCGTCTAGTCACAGCTTTTGCCGTGGGGATTTCTGCAGACACGGGCTGGCTCCCTGAGGTGTCACCTGAGCAGCCAGGTAGCCACAGGCCCTTGCCTTTCGCATTTCTCAGGCCTGACCTGTCTCCCACAAACTCTGGGGACATGGGGCAAACTTCCCAGGGGTCTTGAAGCCCCTCTCACAAGGCCAGTGGCGAGGCCAGGAGATAGGCCCACAAAACAGTGCCAGTCTCCCCCAATCCTCTCTCCAGCCTCCCCCTCGCCTGGGTGCGGCCCAGGGACCTGCTCTCGGTGGGAAGCCAGCTGCGCCTTCCATCGCCCCACGTGCATCCGGCAGTGGTTGGCCTTCGCTGTCCTGGGGCCTCAGTCTCAGCTAAGAGGGAAGGGGCTCCGTGTCAGATCCGCTGAGCATGTTGCACAGCTCCCATATGACTTGGGTCCTTCGGGATTACGGTCCTTAAATACTTTGCTTCAAACAGGAGAACATTGAGCCCCAGAGATGCCAACAGACTTGTCCGAGCTCCCACAGCGATTCAGTGACAGAGCTGCCCGTGGCTTACAGCAATCCTTGGTTGGTAATAACCCTTGGAGCTCTCAATCCCTGTCAATTATTATAAATTCTAAACATGAACTTCTTCGTACCTTTTGGTCATCCGTGATAGGTATATTGGTGTAGAATCTACAAACTACAGGAGAAGGTCTTGCGAATATACATTCTCTTCTTATATTTGTGGTCAAATGATGGAGTGGCAGCGAAGGGGCTGGTCTGAGACTCCAAACAGAGTCGCGGAGGCCTCTCAGGGCCTCAGTGGCCAGACAGGCTGGAAGCCAGGTCTGCACTCTGCTGGCTTCCTCTCCGTCCTTCTCCCTTTGGTCTTGCTGGAGTCACCGATTCTCTCTGATCTTTAACCATCCAACATGCACAAAACTCAGGGCAGAGACAGATGGCCCCTCACTCCTCTCCCTCAGTGCGGCATCCATCCCTGGAGGCCTCTGTGAACACCAGGCCTGCCCCCTTCATCCATTTTTCCTTTCTATTTTTAAAAAATAAAATCATGCTGGCAGAGTGGATCCGTGTATGAATGTTGACCTAGGAACTAGGAGGTCATGGTTCGATTCCCGGTCAGGGCACATGCCGGGTTGTGGGCTCGAGCCCCAGTGTGGGGCGTGCAGGAGACAGTTGGCTCGATTATTCTCTCTCATCATTGATGTTTCTATTTCTCTCTCCCTCTGCCTCTCTGAAATCAATAAAAATATATTAAAAAATAAAATCGTATGGATGTAAGGTGTGCAACATAATGCTTAAATATCCATATGCATAGTGAACTTATTACTGCTTTCCCACTAATGAACACATCTCCTTTAATAGTTACTTTTTATATTGGTGATGACAGCACCTGAAATCACCTCTGGCAAACGTCCAATATTGGTACAGAATTATTCGCTGTCGTCATCCCCTCCTTTCTCGGTGACTCGGCTTCCCCAGCCCCCGCCCGCTCTGTGTGGTGGCACCTGAGGACCCTTAACCAGGACCCACAGGAAAGAAACACACACCACGCACAGTCGGCGACCAGGCTGATGGCATCTGGTCAGAATACTCTGCTCGGTGCTACTCCGGCAGGTGTGTGCTTCTAAACCCAGACACAGGCTTTCTCCAATTCCTTTACCTCTCCCAAGAGTTTGCTGAAATTACTCTACTTCGACTTCTGTATTTTACCTCATTTCCCCCCTTTGGAGTCCCAAGGTCTCTATTTCCTTTTGTTACTAACAAGCTCCATCTGTAAAGTGAGGGATAATGATGGTGAACCAGCCCGAAGGCAGAGAGTCTGTACCAGACGCCCGTTTCGTTTCCAGCTCATTTCGGTGTGAGATTTATGATTCAATTACGCTTCCAAGGGTAGTCGCACGTTTGGGAGAAGGCGCCGGGATGAGAATTTGTGGCTGGACCCTCCTGGTGGGATCTTCCTCCTCAGGCCAGGCTCACCTCCTGTTTCTCAGAGAGTTTGCATTCTCGACAAGCTTTGAAAGCAGTATTTTAAAATCAACAACCCTTCAGTATGAGTCTTTCCGGAGCCAAGTAAAAACCAACAAGCATTCATTTGGCTCATTTAGCAAGTTTTCTGAGCACATGCTCTGTAGCAGGCTCTGGGGCCACAGGTCTGAGCCAGGAAAAGGTGTGGCTTCCAGAAGCCTATAGACAAATAAGGATATAAATCCATCCACTCAATGTTTCTGGTGTTATTGTAGGTGTTGGGAATTCAGCGGTAAATAAGGCAGATGAGCTTCTTGCTGTTATGGAGTTTACATTTTAGAAGAGAGAGAGAGAGAGAGAGAGAGAGAGAGAGAGAGAGAGAGAGGGAACAAATGGAAAACATCCGGACCTGCTCACTTCAGGACTGTAGTTAGGGAATAGACTCGCTTGTCCTAGGCTGATGGTTGTCAAGAAGGAGGGATCATGCCAACATCTGGAGAAAGCATGTTCCCGAAGGAGGAAGCTAAAGTGGGCCGAGCTTGCTGGGTGTGAGGAAGGAAAAGCTGTGGCTTAGAGAGCCAGTGATGTCACAGGGATGTGGCGTGGCCAGTGGTGCGGGGCTTCATCGGCTCACGGATGGAATGTGGGTTTGATTCCAGTGCAATGGAAAACTGTTTAAAAGTTTTAAGCAGGGAATTGACACAATCTGATTTTTGTTTTAAAAGCATAAAAATGCCCTAGCTTTATCTGACCTTGGTATTAATTTTTTTTTGGGGGGGAGGGGGGTTGGCGGGGTGCTTCATAAAATGAATCGGAGCTTTCTAAACAGTTTAGAAGAGACGTTTTCAAATTCTGGCGTGTCAGCATCCCCTGGGAAGCCGCTAGAGAACAGAGACCTAGGCTTGAAGGACCACAGGACCTGGGCCTCCGCTTTCTTTCACCAAGTTCTTAAGGTCATTCTTATTCATAACAAAGTTTGAAAATCACCAGATTAGAAAACAATGCAATTATCTGTTGTTTAAAGGATAGATAAAATGCAGCTGTGAGCTCATAAGTTCCGGATGAATTTTTTACTGATAGTCCTTTAATCATCTTTCAGGTTTTTCTGCAGTAATTGGTCTATTCAACAGAACTATAAAGCAACTGTACTCGTGAATATAAATGGAAACATTCTAAATATAGCCAATAGAACCCAGCAATGTATCAGAAGAATAACATGTGATATAAGGCAGAGTTTTTTTTTTTTCTAGTAAACTAAAGTTTGATGTCAATGAAACATGTAAATATTATCCACTATATTAACAAACTGAGAGAGAAAACCTTCTGGTCATAATAATAAATTCTTAGAAGGCACTTCATAAAATCCAGCAGCAATTCCTAATAACTAACAAAATGAGAACCACATTGAAGTACTTAAATATGATAAAAATGAAACCCAACCACAATGGCAATATCAACAACTAGAAATAGCTGCTAAACATTATTTAAATGGAAAAATCATTTAAATTAAAATCAGGAACCATATAGCTTGCCTACTATCCCTTCATTCCTTAACATGGTCAGGGAGGTTTCAGTGAATGCAAAATCACAATAAAATAAAATAACTGCTACAAACACTTGAAAAGAAGAAGTAAAATTAAATATTGGAGCTTATGCTATAGTTTGTGTTTGAAAACCCCAGGGAGTAATAATATTACTACAGCTATTAAGAAAATATGATATGGGACCTACCTACAAAAATGAATGATATTTTTCTCATCCAACATGAAAAATAATTCATTTACAATACTGAAAATTTAAAGTACTTAAGAGTAAATAAAGCAAGAAAGGTAGTAAATCTATATGAAGAAAACTATAGTAACCTTATTTAAAAATGGAAAATCAGTCTAAATCTAAAAGTAGGCTACTAGTATTCTTGGATAAGAAGACTTCCTATCACAAAATTGTTAATTACCTTAAAAGTATTAAATGTTAATGCCATTTCAATGAAAGTCTCATAATGGTCATAAGGTTTATACTTAAGAATAAGAGCCTGAGGGTATATGCAGGAGAAGTATGAGAAAGAACAGGGAATGGAGATGGGCCTTGAAAGATATCATTCTACCACAAAGCCACTGTAATCCAGCCAGTACAGGGTTAGTTTATGAACCAATAGATTGATGGGACACCCCATTCAGGGGATGTTCCCAAGAGCCGTCCCCGGGGAACCATCTGCTCACAATTCTCCCATTTCGGAGTCTGTTTTCTGGACATCCTGACCCTCAAGATGACTCAGCTGGTCCGTGACTAACCTGGGACCAGTTATGCTGAATAAAAAGCATTTCCTCTTTCTGCATGACCTCAGAGAGCGTTGGGATGACCTCTGTTAGAGTCAAGCCTTTGGCTCTTTGGAACTTGGTGCTTCCAACCTGCTGCTTGCTGTCCAGAGCCTTGCAGCAGGTCCCAGGGGTCAGGAGTGAGCCTGTGTGTCTCTCTACCTGGTGAGCCAGATCTACTTGTTCTAATCAGTCTTTCTGTCTCTTCACTCAGGGCCAAGGAGGGTGAATGCTCAAATTAGCTCTAGGTTGGCCCCCAAAGACCCTCCCAATCAGACTGACGTAGGGTAGGCATCCTTCAAGGGCTAGGCCCCCTATCATTTCTTTTCTAAATCCTTCCCTCTGGCAGAATTCATGTAGTCAACAACACACAACAATGCAGATCCTGCTATGTGGTAGGCCCTGAGGTAATGGTGATGTAATATTATAGACGCCACTATAATATAATGTTCATTCCTTTTGTGTTGCCTTTTGTAGAGCACTCATTGCTGTAGTGACAAGTATTTATTCCTTTGTCTCTCCCGCTGCACGCTGCTTCTCCAAAGACACTGTCCTACTTATCTCTGTATTGTGAAATTTTGTATGGCACTGGGTGAGTGGTGCTTGATTAAAAAAGATATTTTTATTGATTTCAGAGAGGAAGAGAGAGTGAGAAAGAGATAGACACATCAATGATGATAGAGAATCTCTGATAAGCTGCCTTCTGCATGCCGCCTACTGGGGATCGAGCCCACAACCTGGGCATGTACCCTGACCGGGAATCGAACTGTGACCTCCTGGTTCATAGGTCAACACTCAACCACTGAGCCACACCGTCTGGGCAGGTGGTGGTTGATTTTAATCTATTAATGACTCTTAACTCATCTCTCTGCTTCAGATTTCCATAGTTTCAGAATCTAATGCTAGCAGGGTTATAATACTCTCCCCCTAACCCCCGCCACCAAGTTTTGTTTTAGATGTCTCAAAATAAAGGAGATGCCATCTAGCAGTCATTTCAGCCCTAAAAGCCATTTCTCATATCTTAGCTCTGAGGACTCTAAATCAAGAAGAACAAACTCAACTCCCTTCTTGTTCCCAGTCTTCCTCTTCACCCTCGCTCTCAGGAACGGAGTCCTCTCTGTTTTCCCCTCTGTGCTTTGATCCACTTTGTTCTTGTGCACAGCTCCACTTAACTTCAGGGCCAACCTCTCTGCCAGAGTCCCCGCACTTCCCCTGGGCTCCCCTTACTTCTGCTCTTGCTTTCATCTCAGTCCCGCATCCCACCCTCCTATTTCCATCCTGAAGCCAGCTTCTTTCATCTCTGCTCCCCCTCCGGCTCCTGGCGCACCTTTTATCCCCACGTGTCCTGAGAGAGTTGCTTGTGCTGTCTTCCATTTATGCCTCACACCACCCTTCGCAATATGTTTTCCTGCTTCACAAGTCCATGGACCAGCTCCTGGAAATATTATTGAGAACTTCATCACTTCCAAGCGAAGTCCTGCCCTCATTATCTTCAGCCACGTTGGGACATTTAAAGCTGTTGGCCTTTTCTCCCTTCGGAAGCCCTTCTCTTAGAGACATCTCTGATGGTGTGGTAGCGCGAGGAAGAGCGTGGACTTGGGAGGTCAACAGAATAAGCTCACCTTCCAGTTTTGCGAGAGTAGCTACATGACCTTGGAAAGCTTCCTCCACCTCTCTAAGCCTTGATTTCCTTATCTGTAAAATGGGGAGATAATTGTAAAGACGATAGGATTGCCACGAGGTTAAAATAAGATGACACATTTGTGAAGTGCCTGGCAGAGAGGCCCATGGAGCAGGTCACAGCTTTATCAGTCCCTCCTGGTTTCCATGTGTCTGCACAACCTGGTTCTCTCTCTGCCTCTCCAAATGCAGCTCCTCTCCCTCTAGCCGCCCTCTAACAAAGCTCTCCCCAACGGACAATGAAAAAGGGATATGAACCAAACAAACTGATGAACAAAAATAGACCCAGGGACATAGAAGCATGAACAGACTGTTGAACCTCAGAGGGAAGTCAGGGGAGGGTAGATGGGAAGAGATCAACCAATAAACTTGTATGCATATATACATAACCCATGAACACAGACAATGGGGTGGTGAGAGTTGGTGGGAGGAGAGATGGGAGCAGGCTGGAAGAGGTTAATGGGGAAAAACAAGAGACCTACATAATACTTTCAACAATAAAGATAAGAAAAAAAAAAAGGGATAGGAAGGAAGGACTTGTACCTTGCAACAACGTTGATGAGTGAGTCTTTGAATTTTGGCTTAATTATTATCTCATTATAATTATAACCAGAAAGAAACCCAAATTCACTGCCATCTCAACATTATACCTCCATTCATTTTCCCTTATAATAATCTCTAATGATTTTGCAAACATGTCTCTATCAGGACTCTGATTGTGAGTACCCATTTAAGCTATTGCCAATTGGACTATTTACTTATTGTGTATTCTGAGTGAATGTAAATTGTCTTATGTTCCTTGAAAGGAATTAGACATGGCTTGATATATTAATGAAATCATTACCATTTCATTAAACCGTATGCTTTGAACCAGACTCTTTTGTGGCTCATTGAGATGCAGAAAGTGCATTCTTTTATGTGCATAATCACAGTTGATGTGACAAATTTACAGGACTCAAAAGCTGCAGCTCTTTGCATGAAATATTTTCCTATATATGCATGAAATTCTGTGTAAAATTACTAAAAATCAGGTGCATTGAAATAATAAGGAAAAGACTAGGCAAAACAACTTTTTCATTTCAAGAAAAGAGGAGAGATTTTTTATCTGGTTCTCAGGAACTAAGGTTGACTCATTGGATATGCATATCAATTATTATGTGTAGAAATAACTTCCAACCTTGGACTCTTAGGAGCAAAGTTTAGGAATACTCTTGCATCATAACTGGCATTATTAGTTACTTGATTAATTCTTTGATTAAGAAAGGAAGATGAAGTGTAACCCAATTCTCTTATGCCTATGTCAAGGTGAAAAAGGTTAAACATTCAAGCTCCACAATTACCAAAACTATTGTAGGATTTAAACAATTAAAACAATAGCAATAACAATAGTACAATAAGCCAATGCTTTGGAAAATAATCGTATTTGCCATTTAATATTTTGAAGGATCCAGAAAGGAGCCAAAATATTAGATTGTAAGATCTCCTGGTTGTATTGGTCTATACAGGTGTGAGGAGGGGGTGCTGTATTCATGCCAAGTCACAGCATCTGAAGACAGGAAATGGGCTTTCATTCTGTTCCTGCCGGTCATCAACGTCTGCATTTACTTGTTGGTTATTTGCTCCGTGGAGCGACATTTTATTTCCGTCTATAAAATAGGGAGTTTGAGAGCCTGCTCTACCATTTTCACAGGATTGTTTGGAGTATTAAGTAAGGTAGATTTGAACGTTTCTTGTAAAACTGTAATTTCCCATAAAACACAGGAGGTTAGCATTATTACTGGGGAACGAGGCTGAGCAGGACCCACGCTGGAAGTGGGTCTCCAATCGGAGAGCCAGTGTGACTGGCTAGGTGGACCTGGTTGAATTTGCTCTCACGTTGGGTTACCTCGCTGGGCGATGGGGCCAGGCAAAGGGCAGCCCTGAGATCTGGAGGGGGAAGTGGAGCAGGCGGTCCGCTACCCACTTTCTGTCATGGAGGTGATAGCCCCAGAAGCTCCCATGGAGGGAGGACTCCTCTGGGTGAGAAGATCTCCAAACCAGGGCCTTTCACTCTGTTTCTTAGCCTGGAGAGAGGTGTTCACGTCACCTCACAGCACCTGGTCCCAACATATGCTTCCTGGGTTTGTAATTCCTTGCTCAGCTGATCAGTGTTGGAACACAGTCCCCCCTGGGTTTCCCGGCGTTCCTGCATGTGTTGGGCCTTCAGAGCAATAGAAAGCCACCAACTAGACAGGGAGGGAACGCCTTTTCTCCTCCAGGCTGTCTGCCCCCATTCTAAGGGGAATGCTGTCCAGAGACTGCGTTGCATTATCATCTCCTCAGAGACGTTTGCTGATATTCCAGGTTAGAGGCCTTCCCCTCTTCTCCCACCACAGAATTTGTTTGCATTCAGAGCAAACTGTGTGATTCCTGCCCGTCTGTCTGTCTGTCTGTCTCCAGAAGGGAGGATGGGAAGATGTGCCATAGCTTCCTGTGTTTCTATAGAAACTCAGAGTTTCAGGATTTGGGGGTTCTTCTGGGTGGAACTGCTGTGTGTGCAGGGACATCTGGCCCCCACAACAGGTGAGGTCACATCTAGCATCCTTCAGTCTTGGCCTCGACAATGACGCCTTGCATCATTTATTGGTCCCGCTCAACGTAATAACCCATCGCATGGACCTTCAGCTGGGGCTCTGGTATGATTAGCATTCTGGGTAGGTCAAGGTTAGGGATCTCTGGCTGAGAGAGTTGGAAACTTCTTTCTTTCTTCTTTCTGTGTTGTTGTTTTGGCAGCCTTTAAAAAGAAACGGGCAAATCTTTTCCTAGTGAGTGTGCACTACAGCCAGGCGATCCTGTGAGGCTGCTGAGACACTTCTTATGTGTTGGTCCCTGTGAGCGAGTCCTACATCTCCGTGTGGAATTTCTTTGGAGAGAGGCTGTCCTGTCTGTTTGGGATGGCTAGGTTTTGGTTAAGAGAGTGGCTCTTCATAGTTTCTGGTCTGTGTTCACAACCCTTTGGGAAGCAAGGACACCATTTTTACTTGCTGGCATTTATGACACTTTACCACTTTTTTTCTTCTTCTCATTTTGCCACTTTTAAAGCATTGTTCTGTAAGTTTTGTGATGGCTCTGTAACTCAGGAATGATGATCTGCATTGGATAGAGGTGGGGACAGACCCTTGGAAGGTTTAGGTAACTTGACTGAAGTCATGCTTCTGGCAAATCGTGGAGCCTGGATTTGAATTGGATTGAATGCAAGACCCACGCTGTTTTTTATTTTCAACACATTTTGCTACTTAGTGTTCTTCAGCCTTTATTATCTCCCCGGCGAGCGTGATGCTTGAGACCCGGCGTTGAGTAGAGATCCCGTGTGTCGTCTATGCACTCTCCACCAAGGAGAAGACGTGCAGTTCCCACCAGGAAACCTGATGCGACTGGAAGCTCAGGAAGGGGCCTGTTCTATTGGCTAATGCCGATTTTTGGCCAAATCTCTAGCTCACAAGGAAAAATAAAACTTTCCTAAGAAAAATGACTTCAGGAAGAAGAAAAAAATCCTTACTTCCTTGAATAAACATTGTAAGTTTAAAAACCAGGAGGGCACCCGGCCAGTGTGCTCAGTGGTTGAGCGTCAACCTATCAACCAGGAGGTCACGGTCGGTTCCATTCCAGTCAAGGCATGTCCTCTGGTTGCTGGCTCAATCCCCAGTGTGGGGCGTGTAAGAGTCAGACGATCAATGATTCTTTCTCATCGTTGATATTTCTCTCTCTCTCCCTCTCCCTTCCTCTGTGAAATCAATAAAAATATATTAAAGAAAGAAATAAAGAAAAGAAAACCAGGAGGGCAAAAGATGGGAAATCATACCATGTCCTTGGATTTAAAAATTATGAGTAAATGAGACCAATATTAAAGGAGAAAAGTTAAAAGCATTGATGGAATTGGCTTCCTACCTCTCACACAGCACGCGACTGAGTGGGTCTCAGCAGCCACCGCAGAATCTAGTGGAATTGCCATTATGTGGGGAAAGGTCCTGGTGGCACTCGGTGGCTGGCCTCAGATAATTGGCTCACCTAGTGCATCGTGATAGATCAGTTTTAAAATTAGTCCCAATTCTATGGAGATGAAAATCAGCGCACGTATTGCAAATGCCCTTAGGAGAAAGCAACGTGCAATGATGAACAGTCCCGTGGCCTTGCTTGGTATTATGTCCCAGGTCCCCCTAGGGTGGTTGAGAATTCCTGACCAGCTTAATGTCTGCCTTAATGATGACAAAGAGAGACTGAGTGGTGTTTAATGATGTTTTAAGTAGATCCTAAGTGGAGGCTCATGACCAACATCGAGGAGCAGAGGAAATACAAATGAACGTCAGAAACCGAGCAATAACCTCAAACCTTCTCCTGCTGCAGTCAGATTCATAACACCCCGTCTTCCAGTTAGATCTTCCTGGGCTGCAGTCCTCTGCCACCTCTATGGCCATGGCCGGGGCAGTGGCTTAATCTCCATGGCAACAGTGCCTACCCGTCAGGGTTGTTTGAGGATGGACTGAAATGATAGAAGTGCATTCCGCATGCTGGGTTGTCAGTAAACGAACAACTCTTCTAAATAAAGAAACCTACTCCTTCAAGGTATGAAGTCTATAAAATAGTCACATCCATGGAAGTGAAGAATAGAATGGTGGTTGCCCGGGCCTGGAGGGAGGGAGAAAGGTTTGTAGGGTGTGTGGGTTCTAGAACTTTGCTCCATACCCTTTCGCCAATAGCTGACAATTGTGTACTATACAATGACAAACCAGTTAGGGGGGTGGATCACATGTTAACTGTTCGCAATGAAAGAAAATTTTAAAGATTTTAGTTCTCAGGATGTTATTTTTATAAGCACAAGAAACTTAGACTTGCCAGGATTCATAGCACTGTTTGTAGCGAGTGTGAGTAAAACAATGTTTAATTGTTGTCAGGTTTGGTATCAAGGTCACTCCGTCACGGGCAGGCAGTTCTCCTAACTTTTCCAGGAGAATCCAGACCCTGACTGTCTTGTTAACACCATTTCACAGTTAAAAATATAAACTTCATCCTACGCTGAACGCTGGTGTTTGTCACTCACTGTTTGATCCCTAGAAACAATTTTTTTTATTTATTTTTTATTTTTTAGTAACAATATTTTAAAGTAATAAAAATAACAGTGTCTCCTGACTCAGTTTAGCAAGTAACACATTACAAAATGCCAGTTTTGGGGAAACTCTCATGGGTTCTTATTTCAAATGTTGAAATCTAATGAAAAAAATTCTGCAAGATAATTTGTGAGCAAAAACCTTTTTAAAAAACTCTTAAGTGAATATTATTTTAAAAAGCAAATGACCGGACACTGTAAATTGTTTGTATATTCACAATTTTAGAAGTCACTTATTTGAAAAATTCGGCATCAAATCAGAAAACACAAATAAAAAGTGGTACAAGAGCCAAAGCTGTGTTAGAGGAACGGGATTGAAAAGAAACGGTTTTATACTTTTTTTTTTTTAACATATATTTAATTGATTTTTTACAGAGAGGAAGGGAGAGGGTTAGAGAGCCAGAAACATCGGTGAGAGAGAAACATGGATCAGCTGCCTCCTGCACACCCTCCACTGGGGACGTGCCCGCAACCAAGGCACATGCCCTTGACCGGAATAGAACCCGGGACCTTTCAGTCCGCAGGCCAGACGCTCTATCCACTGAGCCAAACCAGTTAGGGCAAGAAACTATTTTATCCTTTGAAGGAGACCTAATTGATTAGTGACTGGAGGCCAGCAATCCAATCTGTGAAGAGGACGAGATTGTGCGTAGGAATCCTTGGCTCAGAAACACTCTCCTACATGCTAGAGGGTTCAGTGGCCTAAAAAGAATTTAAAGTATGCCCTAATTTTGTATGGCATTTAAAAAATAGGTGTATGAAAATGGACATTTTCCATGTTTTCTCTTTCCCGGGTTGTAGAGCACAGCTGGCTTTCTGATACTGCGCCCACACTTCTCTTTCAGGAGTGTGGGGAGGCATCGTCATTAAAACCAATCCAGGGACACACTTGAAATCTCGGGTACTTGCAAGTGATCTGCTTCTTAACAGCCAGGACTATCTTGGCATAAGTATTTTGCTCCTGATTGGTTAGAACCTGGGTAAACAACAAAACAGAAAAAAAACAACAAGGTAGCAGTGACTTCTGGGAAGCTGGAGTCTTGGGTTCTGTTGGGTGAGCTTAGAGATCTCTTAGAGTCTTGGGGAGCCAGGAGTGGGGTTGCTCTTTGCTCAGACTCAACAAACTGTGCTCCCCTGGCCAGTGTGGCTCAGTGGTTGAGCGTCGACCTCTGAACCAGGAGGCCACGGTTCGATTCCTGGTCAGGGCACATGTCCGGGTTTTGGGCTCGATCTCCAGTGTGGGGCGTGCAGGAGACAGCCAGCCAATGATTCTCTCTCATCATCGATGTTTCTATCTTTCTCTCCTTCTCCTTTCCTCTCTGAAATCAACAACAACAACAACAAAAAAGAAACAACAACAACAAAAAGAAACTGTGCTCACCTCCAAAGAGAGAAAGACCGTCCCCAGCCGGTGCGGGTATCGGCCCATCTCACCTGGACCCTCATCCCTTTCCCTGCTGATTCTCTTCCTGGCATTGAGGAACTGGATGACCCAGAATGAATGAATTTGAAATAGAAAGTAAGCCATGTGCATACAAGGCATTGTTGGCTCTGTTTGCCGCTCTATTCCGAGTACCTGGCTGTGTACCTGCGCGCCATGAACACTCCTGAGGACTGGGTGCGAGAACCAGCGGGCAAAGGCGCAGCACATTCCAAACTGTCCTCACTCCTCCAGTCGCTCTGGGGTCATTCGTTCAAAAGGCACTGAGTACAGAAGCAGCTCCTCCCACCTCGTCTGCCATCCCTCCTTCCTTCGCCCAGCCTAAAAGTAAAAGGGCTGCCCCCACGTGCCTCTCTTACCTCTGCTCTGGAGCTTAACTTCTCCCCGCACTGAATAGCTTGAGCATTTTAAAATTCTCTATACTAAGTGGGGTATATAATATATAGAACAACTGTAATTTGATTTAACATTGCATTATTATATTATACTAGAGGCCTAATGCATGAAATTTGTGTAAGAGTAGGCCTTCCTTCCCCCTGCTGTTGGCACCGGCTTCCCTCTGGTACCCAGGACCCGGGCTTCCTTTGCAGCCCCGGCTTTGCCTGGAAGGTCGTCCGGAAGGACATCTGGTCTAATTAGCATATTGAGTTTTTATTATTATAGATGTTATATTATGTTACATTATATTATAACTAGAGGCCCAAAACACAGATTCGTGCATCGGTGGGGTCCCTCGGCCTGGCCTGTGGGGATCTGGCTGAAACCGGCTCTCTGACATCACCTAAGGGGTCCCAGATTGCGAGAGGGCACAGGCCAGGCCGCGGGACCCCACCGGTGCACAAATCCATGTACTGGGCCTCTAGTATGCATATAAGATCTTTGCTAATCTCTTCCCGCTCTCCCCTTTTCCCCCTTCCCTCTGAGATTCATCAGTCTGTTCCATGTTTCCATGCCTGTGGTTTCCGCTCCTGCATTGAGCTTCTGCCCCCTGGTGGTCAGTGCACATCATAGCTACCGGTCAGACGGTCGAACAATCAGCCTGTCGCTTAGGCTTTTATATATAGAGATGTCATATAACGATGTAGATTTTCTCCTGTTTGACTCAGAACTCCATGCTAAGGACGGAGTGGCAATCATCTCGTCAGTCTCCTACGGTGTCTAATATGCATCAGATGCAGCAGATACTCCGTGAGGGATTTGGGCGTAAGCAGCCAGTGTGGCAGTACATATGTGAGAATCTGGAGGAAGACAGCTCTGGACAGGGGACATTTCAACAGCAGAGATTCTTCACCCACTTTGTGTCCCTCACACAGATTTCCAGTCTCCCGGGAAATGAGCAACACGTTCTGCCGCCTGTTTTATGTGAGCAACTTTGAGACAATGGCCGCTACAAGGCTCTCTTCTCTCCAGCGGGAGGGGCGCTGTGCAGGCTGGGCTCAGGCACGCTGGGGCTAAGGTGGTCCATCCTTCGCCAGCTGCGTGATGCGGGCTTCGCTCTCTGAACCTCAGTGACTCTGTCTCTGAAGCGGGGACAGGAATTCTTACCTCACCAGGCCCTTCAGGGGTAAGTGACAAGATGACCTTCGGGTGCCCGGGTGTGCTGTGGGCCTGTCACCATCCTCATTAGAATTAAAGCCACTCTGAATGCCTTGCACACTTTGTCCACATAGAACATCTTCATGCGGAAGGAAATTAGAAAATGTGGTTTATTTGACATGCATCACCACTGTGCATTTAAAATTCGTCACCAGCTCCCTCACAGTTCTTTGTAACATTCATCATAGTCGTATTACCTGAGAGCCGCCGAGCCCAAAGGAGGCAGGCAGGACGTAAACCCTGAACAATAATCAGATTTGGGTCATGTGGCAATGATTGCAATTGACTAACCTAGCCTCTCAGGCGCTGTACTAGAGGTTCTGTGTGCATTCTCTCTCCGTACAGAACCCGTCTTCCTGCCTGCTGGTAAATGGCACCCCATCTTCTTTAAGACATTGGCTCGCCCTAGCCAGTTTGGCTCAGTGGATAGAGCATCAGCCTGCAGACCAAAGGGTCTTACTTATCATTAGCTCTGTTTTCTGCATGAGAAATCTGTGGCTCCAGGGATTTAAGTCATTGGCTGGGACACACGGGCAGGCAGGGCTGGAAATGGGAGATGAACCTAGGTCTTCTGGCGTGCCATGGAATGAGTTGATGAATAGACACAAGTGATTTTCAAATGCTCACCTCTGCGCATCGGCTGGACAGCCCTGACATCTGTTTGCTTGGCAATTCCCAGGTGAGTTTGCAAATGGGCTCCTCCGAGGGGCTTCGACAGAGTGGGCCGTCTCACATGCATGGCTCCTGGGCGATTGCATTTACAAGACTCATGTGCAAGCCTCATTCTGGAAACCAACCCGTCAGTTACCTTCTCACCGTCCTCGTGTGAGTGAAAGTGGATTGCACTTCAAGAAGATGTGAGGCTGAAATGTTAATTGGATAAAAGACGGGAATTCTCAGGGATGGTTCCCATAGCAACCGGAGTGTGTGTTTCATATATGCATTAGAAGAAAAACAGCAGCTTATCTTGGTGTGCAAGTCCGGACCGTGGAACTGGGAAGGGAAGTTGAGTCCCCAGAGTCCGTAGCCTGATGCTGCATTTGCTGCTTTCCTTGACTGGGCAGCTTCCTCTCCAACCTGCAGTCACCACGTGCTGTCGCCTTCCTCTCCTTGGCTTCACGGAGGCAGGGGGCCACCTTGCCCAAGGACACTCTGAGGACAAAGCTGCTGGCTTAAGAGTCAGGGTCCTACACAGACAATAGCGCAGCCGAGGCGGGGGCGGGGTGGCGGGGGTGTGGGGAGAAAAAGGGGCCGTCTGTAATACTTTCAACAATAAGATACATCTTAAACAAAGAGCGAGGGTCCTGCAAAGGCCCAGCACGCAGCACTGTTTCTGGAAGTGGTGGTGTCACCCAGCCTGGGAGCGTGATGGGCTAGAAGGGGTCAAAGGGGGAAAAAGGAGGACATCTGTAATACTTTCAACAATAAAGATTAAAAAAATATATAGGTTGAAGAGGAGCCTTTCTGAGTGGGAGGAATGAGGAGAGAGGAAGAGGGGAGCGAATGAAGATGAATGGGGGTTGCTCCTCTGCTTGGCACACACGTGTGCCTCAGCTGGGCACGTCAGGTGAGGCCAGCAACTTCCGATTCATCTCACAGACCCGAGACCCAGCTCAGGGGCCGGTGCTTGGTCAGCTGGGCAAAGGTTGACCGGCCCTGACTCTGACCTGGTTCATCTGGCAGTCGAGCAACTCCATGTCCCAGGTTAGAGAGCAGAGAAGCAATTTGTAAGGTGTGTGAGTGTTTGGCATCACACTATTCTGATAAACAAAAGTGTGATAGGATTGTTATTTTTTCTGTTGTTTGGATAAGAAGCTTTCTGAAAACTCGAATGTGTCTCCTCTGGGTTCCTTGGGGTGGAGGGAGGCACCTTCACTTTGCACAGCTTCGCTGGAGAGACAGCGCGTGGTGGCAGCTGTGTTTCTACGGAGACCTTGAAACATTTTGTACTTGGTTTATCTAAGGGGTGATTTTCTCAGAATGTCAGCATCTGCTTCTCTGTCCTTCGGGAGGGAGAAAGGGCTCTGGGGTCCCCAGAAGACTGCTCCTTCCCACAGTATTAGATCCTGCCAAGTCAAGGTTGCCACGGCTGTTCTCAGCACCTGAGGGTGGCTGTCATCTTGAAGAAACAGCAAAATCTCCTGACGGCCCAGAGCAATTATTTCGGAAGTTTTTCCCTGTGGGCTGTGACATGGGCAAGTGGACGACACGAGAGCAGATGTCCCAGATTCGGAGATGGGATTTGACCTTGGAAGGCAGCCCTGCGGTGTGGGGACACATGCAGTCTGGCATTGAGATGTCCTTGTCTTGAATTCTGGATTCCACCACACGTTTGCTCTGTGACCCTGGATAAGTTCCCTCACCCCTCTGGGCCTCCATTTCTTCACTTGTAAACAGGAATCACAAAGGACTTGGCTGCGAGAATCATTAGGATTAAACAAGCTAATACATATAAAAGTCTTAAACCGGTGCCTGGCACATAGTATATTAACATATGTACTAGTGGCTGTTTTCATTCTTTTTAAAATATATATATTTTTATTGATTTCAGAGAGGAAGGGAGAGGGAGAGAGAGAGAGTTAGGAACATTAATGATGAGAGAGAATCATTAATTGGCTGCCTTTTGCATGCCATATACTGGGGATCGAGCCTGCAACCCAGGCATGTGCCCTGACCAGGAATTGAACCATGTCCTCCTGGTTGATAGGTCGACACTCAACCACTGAGCCATGCCAGCTGGGCTATTACCATTCTTAGTGGCCCTATGATTCTAGGGATCACTGAGACACAGTGTGTGTCGGGGGGTATCCTCTGCATTATCTGGGTCCAGAAACCCATGCTACTTACTGAAGCCCTAGTGTGTGCCAAGCACTGTGACAGTGACCGACACACACTGTTTTCAACCTCAGAAGAAGATGGTAGGGAATGGCACTGGCAGATGAATCTGAGCTGACTTCCGGGGTCCTGGTGGGGGCCAACTTGAGAAAATGCTCTGTGTGTACCTGTGTGGTGGGCAGGCAGTGAGAGAGGGGGTGATGTCATGGTGGGCAGGCATTGGGAGAGGGTGTGATGTCATGGTGGGCAGGCAGTGGAAGAGGGTGTGATGTCATGGTGGGCAGGCAGTGGGAGAGGGTGTGATGTCATGGTGGGCAGGCAGTGGGAGGGGGGTGTGATGTCATGGTGGGCAGGCAGTGGAAGAGGGTGTGATGTCATGGTGGGCAGGCAGTGGGAGGGGGTGTGATGTCATGGTGGGCAGGCAGTGGGAGAGGGGGTGTGATTTCATGGTGGGCAGGCAGTGGGAGAGGGGGTGTGATGTCATGGTGGGCAGGCAGTGGGAGGGGGGTGTGATGTCATGGTGGGCAGGCAGTGGGAGAGGGTGTGATGTCATGGTGGGCAGGCAGTGGGAGAGGGGGTGTGATGTCATGGTGGGCAGGCAGTGGGAGGGGGGTGTGATGTCATGGTGGGCAGGCAGTGGGAGAGGGGGTGTGATGTCATGGTGAGCTCAGCTGCCAGGCTGGGCAGTGGAGGTGAAGTTCCATGAGGGGCAGGGCTGGGTCCCGAGTAGTTGAACAGCGGAATGCCGGGAAATGATGCACTACCCTCACCTTGGGTCTGGCTGGGGCACAGATCCTGCATTTGCTGAGCAGTGAAGCCTTGGGGCCGGGGAAGGTGGGGTGGGGCGGGCGGCCCTTCGGCATGAAGTTGTAGGATCCTGAGCTGTCACTAGGGCGGGGGTTCCTGATCCAGCCACAGCGCTGGGAACAGATGCAGCAGCCACGGCAGAACAGTGGTGCCCAGCTTCTCCGAATCTCCTGGGAGCTGGTCAAAATGTAGCTTCCTCTGTCCACCCCCCCCCCCTTCTCCCCCACACCTGCCCACTTCAGGAGAGTCTCGGGGGCAGGAACCGAAACCACATGGTCTTGACAACCCCCAGGTGCTGGCTGAGCCCCAGGGGATGGGGTTTGGTTCTCACTGGGGTAGCCCATCTGGAAATGAGCTTTGGCCAGAGCAGCTCCCTGTTGAGAGTTTGTCACCAAAGACGATGCCAGGGGCCTAGGGCCTCAGCCTGTGCGGAGGGCAGGTTTAAAGAAACAAGGAAGAAAGCCTTGTTCCTGGCGGAGCCCTGAATCCCGGTGGGACCAGCTGCAGGGGGAGTGGTGATTCAGCTATTCGCAGTCGGGCTCCGGGAAGCTGCATAGGAGGGAGTTGAGGACCCCTGGTACTGAAGATGCCCGAGAACTTCAGCAGGACAAACTCTGAAACACATACCACCCACCTCCCATCGGTTACCTCTTCGTCCCCACCGTGGGGAGCAATCCTGTCACAGGCTCCAGTAGCTAAGACCTGCACCTTCCTTCAAGGCTCACTTCAATAGTGACCTCCCCTCGGCTGCCAGTTCTTTATGGCCATCAGTTTCAAGGTTAAGCCAAGTCGCCTGAGTTAAACACATACCTACGGAGTACACATTAGGCATGAGTTGCGGCGTCTGGGGCTGGAACATGTAAAAGAAAAATTAGGACAAGCTCCCAGCCTTAGGGAGCTCAGTGCCGGTGAGCAAATGTCATTTGGTGTGCAAGGCACTATGGGAAGGGTGCATTCCCATTTCCAAAAGGGCCTCTATTATGGTTATTTCTGGGCATGTTGGTCTCCTCTCCTGGGCTGCTCTTGGTGGAGGGCTAGGGGCGTGTCTCCTTCTTTTTTGTATTCCCACCCTCTGAAACAGTGGGCGGGGCCTGGTTGGTGTTCAATAGATATTCCCTGATTTTGGTTTGAATTGAATTCTACATAAATATATATTTGATAATCCTCACCCGAGGATGTTTTTCCATTGATTTTTTAGAGAGAGTGGAAGGGAGTGGGGGAGACACAGAGAAAGAACCATCGATGTGAGAGAGACTCATCCATTGGTTGCTTCCGCAAGTATGGGGGATATAGAGAGATACATGCCCTTGACCAGGATTGAACCTGGGACCCTTCAGTCCACGGACCAATGCTCTATCCACTGAGCCAAACCAGATAGAGTGGTAACAGTACATATATGTTTTTAAAATACATTTTTATTGATTTCAAAGAGGAAGAGAGAGGGAGAGAGAGATAGGAACATCAATGATGAGAGAGAATCATTGGTCGGCTGCCTCCTGCACGCCTCCTACTGGGGTTGAGTCCGCAACCCAGGCATGTGCCCTTGACCAGAAGCAAATCCGGGACCCTTCAGTCCACAGGCCGACGCTCTATCCCCTGAGCCAAACCAGCTAGGGTGATAACGATATATTTTTAATAAATATGATGATCCCAGTTGCTTACAGGATGTTTGGGAGTAGATTACAGAATGGCAGGCTATTGGTGAGATGGTTTTAGGAGAATTTGAGTTGGATTTCCTCTGAGTTCTGGAAGGGGCTGGGGTGTTAATAAACACGCTGACAGCAGGGAGTAAAGATAACATAGTTTGGACATTTTAGACAACCCCGAGGGAGGAGAGCTTGCCAGCACTTCGAAAGGGCAAATCGTGGCACAGGATTATTTGGGAATTAGGGCACTGATGGAACTGAATGGCATGACTTTCCTTAGGGCCGTGTCCTTCCAGAGAGAGGCACCGTCTCCAAATGCCAAGCAGGAGGAATGGCCAGCGCTTGGCTTTGGAAAGAGCAGAGGGCCGGCCGAGCAGGACGGGCATGGAAATCAGCTGAAAGGCGAGCCATCAGACCCTGCTGTTCCGATGCCTTAAACTTGAGGATGAGTCCTCGCTGGGTGTGAATGAGGAGGCCCAGGACAGATCCACGTTAGCGTGTAGGTCTCCAGTGCACTGAACTGTGACCTTGGGCCGTGTAACCTTGCTCAGAATCCATGTTCTCATGTGTAAGAGGAGAGCATGGTCTGTCCTTGGCCGGGAGGCTCTGAGCGATGACCCCAGGTGCTCTGAGGATCCCTTGCACATGCCGTGCCCTCAGTGAGTGGCCACGCCCTTCACAGGTTCCCCTCTGAGAACTGTGGGGAGCTCGGGGCAGTTCAGAAACCAGGAACTGGTTTCCACAAACATTACAGCATCGTCCTCTCCGATGACTTCGTGAGCGATGCTCTGGTTCCCTCAGAGGCTGAGCTTGGAGACGTGACTGTGGGACTGGCTGGGAGCTGGGTGTTGGCAGCTGCGGTCTCTGGTGGAGGGGGACAGCGGAGCACTGCGATGCTGGGGTCACACGAGGCTTCTCTGGGCTGGTGGGCTGTCATGGTTTGCATCTCTTCGCCCTCAACTGCACCCCCACACCCCACCCCAGCCCAGGGCCAAATCAATGATTGATGGGATCCTTCACCACCTGCCAAGTGCTCCCCTGAAAGTTTGGGAGGCCCTGACTCACGCCTGATGGATGCAGGACCCCCGGAGGGACATGCACTATGCCTGGTGCTTCTGGGGCTTCTTAGAGCAAAGAAAGCACCCAGATTCAGGGCTGACCCCGCCCAAGCCTGGCTACCATCCCTGCTGGGCTCAGCCCTGGGCCGTGTCCTGAAACATGAAGAAATTGCATTTATTTTTTTTAAGCACTATTGGGTCTAACACAGGATGGCCATATATTTGAATCATCCAAAGCAGGGCACTTCTGAGAGTGCGTGGAGGCATCATAAAAACTGTGCTGGGGTGGCAGGCGCCGCTAAAACTGTCCTGGGCAAAGCAGGATGTATGGTCACCCCGGTCAGATGGCCTGCGGGCGGATTGTGCCTCCCTGCATGGTATCCTTGTCATTGTACTCGCAAGGACTTCAGCACAGAGCCGAGGACCCATCTGGATTTGGTGGTTTCCTTTCGCTGTAGTTACCAGTTTAATTCCCTAAAGACTCTGCTATGAGGAAGACCACTAGGCCTTGGAGCAGTAATGTAAATTCTCCCATTTGCATAATGACTTACAGTTTACAGAGCAGTTTCACACACATTATGTCACCAATCTGGACCTCCTCCCTTAACTTCATCCCTCCAAACCGCAAGCCCGCTGCCTCGGCAAGGCAACGTGGCGCACACCGAACTCCATGCTGTCTGCCTGGCCCGTTACCACTCCTCCACCTCTGGGAAGCCTGCCCTGATCTTGACTCACCAGCCCCACCCTCTCAGAGGAAGGTGACCTGTTGCCTTGCCTGCCCTGCTTACCAGAGAGCCAGTCATTGAAGGAGGGACGGGGGCTCATCCCCTCGGTGTCCTGAGGGCCAGCTTGGAGTCAGGACTTGGACACTGTTGCCTGAATGAATGAATCTGGGCGGAGCAGTGCTTCTCAAACTTGAATGTGCATCAAGCATGTCAAACTCGAAGGCTGACCCGGGCCAAATAAACAAGGTTTACGTGGATGTGGGCCGCAAAAAAACAAAAGCTTCAATTTTCATAGAAACAGTAGACTTGTTTCGATAGAGACATGCTGAATACAAAGGGCTGAAATAAATGAGCCATCATTAGCATAAAATAATAGAACATTTTAATAAAAATTAATATTTTTTCTTGAACATTAACTTACCAGACACTGAATAACTGCACAAATTAATAAGCGTAACACAAATAAACCTATTTTTCTTGTTCTCCGAAAGTGAAATATTTCCTGTTGCACACACCAAACAAGTCAGTCCAAGACTAATGACAGCCATCGGCTGCTGAAATATTCGCTGCTGGTATTGGTGGAGAGAAATGGTGCGCCTGCGCGTAAGGTGCGTAAGGGAAATGAATGCAACACGATTATACTAGTAATCAGTCATGTTGTAGTTCGTTATTAATAATTATGTATAACAGGATATTGTAAAAATTAAGTTATGCAATTTTTATTAAAATGTTTCTTACATACCGTTATATTGGCTGGGCCACAAAAATATTCGTTGTGGGCCGCATGTGGCCCGCGGGCCGTGGGCCATGAGTTTGACATGCTTGATGTACACCAATCACCTGGAAAGCTTGTTAAGAAGAGTCTCACATGGCAGGTTTGGGAGGGGCCGGAGATTCTGCATCTCCACTAGGCACCTAAGCCATCCTGATACAGCTGGTCCTTGGCCAGGCTCAAGCACTAGAACTTGAACTTGGCTGTGCACTGGAGTCACCTGGGAAGTCTTAAACCAGCTCAGGTCTGGACCACGGCTCTGCAACTTCCAAAGTGAAGGGTGCGGCCCCTATAAAGCAGGGCAGAAGAGCATTAAGGGACTTCACATCCCTAGAGTTCACGGAGGACACGGCCATCTAGCCGCTAGTTCATTAGCTCTTTACAACCTGCAGGGAAGGCATTCCTGGTATGAGCAGCGGACTCCGCAAGGGAGTCCTTCTATCGCAGAGACATGAACCAGACTTGTCCTTAAATTCCAAATCTAATAGGTTTCTTAGGTTGATGGAGAAAGTTCAAGGTTGTTGGTCAAACCCCAGCCCTGACTCTTAAGCTGGGAATCACGCGTGACGTCTGACCTAGTTTCTTCTGTGTCCCCACTCCCTCCCCCATGCACATGGGGAGTCCGTCCTGCCCCCTCCTCTGTCATCAAGTCCATGGATGACACGCTGCTCGGCCCTCCTCCTCCCCAGCTGTCAGACTCCCACTCCTGCTTCAAACCAGGCTCCTGGGCCCCTGCTCCTCTCGGCAGGGTTAGTCCCTCTCTGCTTGTCACCAGTGTCTGTTTCTCCATTTGTTTCTTTAGCCTGTGAGCTCTTCAATTTCACCATCCACATCTTATTTTTTTTGTGTTTCTTTCACATATTACAGGGTTTGATCCAAGAGATGCTCAGTAAATATGTTGAATAAAAAAAAAAGATGATAAAATGATTTAATCTACTTCAGAGATTTAAAACTGTCAGGACTTGGGAGATAAAAGATCATATTTTGCAGTGAAAAGCATGTTACTCAATGTAAGATGCTATTATTAATGTTGATATTGTTATTTATTAATTTTACTTTAACCTTCCAAGATGCAATCCTGCTTGTGCATTTTGTGCCTGAAATTTTCAATCGAGTGACCAGTGTATTCTTGCTGTTTTAGCAATTTAAGAAATGCCTGAGAAAAGGGGTCATTTAAAATTAACCAGAAGATAGGGAATAATAGAAAAAAAGAAGAGAGAAAAAGAAACATTACCCATAATCTCATTACCCAAATATAAACTGGCAAATCTTTGATCTATTTCAAAGTCTGTTTTATGCACACGGAATTTTTAAATACAGAGTTTTAATGATGCTGTTGTGGTTTTTTGTGTTGTTTTTTTTGCCCATGTATGCCTTGCCTTTTTACTTAAAATTATAGCACACTCATTCTCTCTTACTACTACTTTTGCAAGCATCCTTTTTAATGACAGTGTAATATTGTTACAAGTGTGTGCACCATAGTTTACACATATTGTATATTACCTTGTGGTTGGACATTGGATTGTATTCAGTTTTGGTCCATGTTGGATGCTGCAGTGATGATTTGCTAGGAAGACTTGTTTTTCTGAATTTAGGATGATCTCTTTGGGGTCAGTGTCCAGAGGAGTCACTCCTCAAATGTATGCTATTCATTCCACCACCAGCAAGTTATGAGTGTGACCACTCCATGGTCCTGTTTTCATGACTGGGGATTATAAAAGTTTAAATCGGGGTTAATTCAATAGGTGAAAAATGGTCTTGACATAAATTTGCGTCTCTTTGATTGTGAGGGAGTTCGAATAAGTATCGATATTTAATATGGGCTTAGAGATGCTTCTGAGCTTTAAAAGGACTTTCTCTCATATAAACGTTCCGGGCAACTATCATAAAAGCCCCTTCCTGCTTTAAGATCCGTGGTTCTGTAACGTATGAGCACCAATGTCCCGTTTCATAGACACATATGAGCAGCATCTCGGCTGAACCCATGTGAAAGGCAGTGTCTACTCTTCTCACAGACGCTTTTGCTGCCTTTTCTTTTGGTGTCAAATCTTTAAAAAGAAACCAAAACACATCAGATAGCCTCCTGCCTATGTTTTCTTCCAGGGGGTTTTATGGGTTTGGAACTTGAGTTCAAGTCTTTCATCCAGTTCGAGTTGCTTTATGTGGTATAAAGTAGTGATTCAGTGTCATTTTTTAAAATGTGGCTGCCCAGTTTCCCTGACACCACTTATTGAAGGGACTTTCTTCCCTGCTGCCTGCTATTTTTGTAATTTTCTTCTATTAACATTCTTAGTGGCCATTGAGAATAATAAGGGAGGGATTCAATGTAATTAATTTTTCCACAGATCCCACTTGAATTAAAAGGGAAGTATCATCAACTCGTTTTAAAAAGCATTTTAATTAAGATGAAGCTGTGCTCCATTTACAGTGTGCACTTGCCCTGGTACTTTTGGTAGACGGGTCCATTTTGATGTTATGTTTTACATTTTTCATTGGACTTTTATAGATAAAAAGTTACCATCCCTCCAGTGAAGAGTCATCTTTTCTTACAAATGGACATAAGCCTCAATGATACCACCCCACTTAGGAAGATAGGGACAATATCAAGAAAAGAACTGGTGAAAATCTGTTGTTTTTTCATGTCATTTTGGGAGGGAGGGGATGGATTTGGTCCCTTCCCTATGTTTTCAGGGCGATGATGTGCGCCAACAACTCAGGCCTGAAACTTTCTGCAGCTTGGTGGTGGACAAGTCAGGACAAGTACAAATATTTCCCCCGTGGGTTGACTAATTATATTCTAGCAGAAACTGAGAATGGGAGGGAGGCCAGGAGGAGGGGAAAAGAGAGGAGGCTAGGAAACCCACCTCAGGATTCATCAGCGTTTGAATGCTGGGGTGAGACATCAACTCAGTAATAAATGCATAGAAAACAGAGCAAAAGTTATACTAAAATGTATCTAAACATTTCCCTACTGTTGGGTATTTGGGTCAATTCTGTTTTTAGCTCTACGTGTAAAGGAAACTCTTCGTGGTAAAATTATGGGTAACATAGCCTTTTTCCTTTCATGTTTTCCAAGTTTTGATAATCAGCCTATCTTACTCTAATTATCAAGGAAAATTATGTTAAAGCTACTAGAACTAGTGTTTCCCTTTTTGCCCACTTGATGTTTTGACAAAGACTTTTTCCTAAAATAACTTATTTCTATGTCTTTATTTACCTGGATAGCAAACTTCCCAAAAGATATGGATATAATGTCTAAGGTACCTTTTGATTCTAGTCTGTGATCTTATGATATATGTACATATTTGTCAAAAAAAGAAATTATGTCAGTATCAAGTCACGCTGTGCTGTATAATGCAGCACTTAAATTTCAATCTAGCACAACAAAATAAAAAAAATTACTTTTAATTAAAAAAACAAAACAGATTGTCTACTATCTTGTGTCACTTGCTGAGAGAAATCAACAAAACTCTTGTGGACATAGCTACTGTTAGTTGGAATCAGCGCTTTAATAATCTTAAAGAATTCTAGGCACTTATCAGGCAGTCACACAATTGATACATTTTGTTTTATTTAAAATACATGGGATCTTTTGAAGGATATATGATTCATGGGCCAGGTTATTATTATTATTATTATTATTATTATTAACCAGAATTTGCTAGGATTAAAAAAGTAGTTGACTGATTATCTGAAATCATGTCACACCTAAGTTTAGAGCTCTTTCTATACAGAGAATAATTGGGACATTGGCTTGCCAGGAGACAAGGAGATAATAGCCTTCTAAAAGTCTTTTCTGTGTTTATTTTAGGTTTTTCAGAATTAGAATTAAAAAAAAATTATCATTTAAAGCCTATGAAGTTTTATGCTGTGGAATCTGAGGGCTTCTGTAATGATTAAATTATGTCTTTTCTAAAGCTCATTTGTGTGTGTGTGTGTACGAATGGAAGACATTTTATTAAGCAGATTTTATATTTGATTTTCATAATGCCAAACTAGCTACCTTTCCTACAGATTGCTCTAGAGGAAGAATTCTTCTTCTTTTTTTGTTGTTAATCCTCATCCAAGGATAATTTTCCATTGATATCTTAGAGAGAGTGGAAGAGAGAGCGAGAGACAGAGAGAAATATCAGTGTGAGAGAAACACATTGATTAGTTGCCTCCTGCATACACCCTGATCAGGGCCCCGGGCCAGGGAGGAGCCTGTAACCAAGGTACACGCCCTTGACCGAAATTGAACCCGGGACCCTTTGGTCCGCAGGTCAACACTCTATCCACTGAGCCAAACCTGCTAGGACAAGGAAGAATTCTTGATTGTCTAAACACTGACGTTATTGCCAAGTTCAAGGAAATAAATTTGGAGAGGCAAGCGATGGTGTATTTTCTGCAAATGAAGCAGATTATAATCAATTTCTTCAAAAGCGCATGAAAACCATTACTGTGAAATATAAGAAAAGTCTTGATACAAAATACTTCTGCTATGTTCCTTTTAAAAATCAGGAAATAATGGGGAATTGAAGAGACGAATGGAATGTGTTATGTAAGGAACACTCCTTTTCCCCATCAGTTGAAGGTATTACACTGCAAGCCAGAGTTTATCCAGCATGTCCTGGGGTGGGGGGGGGGAGATGGGGAGGGAGAGGGCTGAATGCGTTAAATTAATTTTTAAACATCATTCTACTTGGTGGTGTTAAACACATTCTCTGAACTGTTGTGGATTTATTTTCTGTATGTTGGCAGGAGATATTAGTGTGGGAATTATAATGAAACATTCCGATCCAGATCTTTTCAGGGAGGGAGTTGAAAATAGCTTATCTCCCCCCAATTATGCTGCCCCACGGTACCCCTGTGAGAAATGGGAGCCTCTAAACGTTGGCAGGTTTACCCGGCTCTGGGCTATCTGTAAGCTGACTCCTGGCTGAAATGCACACGCAGGGTAGTATCTTGTTGATAAGGTGATTAACATCCACAACTTACATGTAAATCCAGCCCAACTCTATGGAGTTTAAAGGATCTTTAATGATGTCAGTTCCTCATGTTGCTGTGGCTATAGCTTCGGTTAACGCAGAGGGTCTGGTGGAAGATGGGGTGCCCCATGGCAGTTCTTCAGTGTATGGAGGTCTCTAAGGACGCCAACCCACTAATTCCTACCATTTCAGAATTAATAAGACAATTCTTAACTGCGGTGGACTTTTTAAATTTATGTCAGCGGCCTCAAATTAAGGTGTAGAGCAGCGACTTTCAACCAGTGTGCAGCAAGAATTTTTAAGACATGCCATGCCTGACTTTTTAGTTAGGGGCCTCTTTTCCCTTAGATGGTCCAATGAAAAAATGACAACAGCCAATACAACAATAGCTACCCCGTGTGAATGAATCAAAATTATACTTATTTTTTGTCATATCGGCAAAAAATATACTTTTTCGAGTGCCACCGAATTTGGTACCTAGTTTATGTGCTGTGAGATGAAAACGGTTCAAATTCTCTGGTACAGAGGATTCAGAAGTTCAGAAAGGCAGCCATTCACAGAGAAATGCTCACCAGGCTCACCAGTTACCTCCAGCATGCATCTGACCGGGGCTCGAACCCACGACCTGGGGATGAGGCCCTGTGGTGCACAGGACCACACTCCCACCAGCTGAGCCAGCCGGCCAGGGCTAGAAAGTGATGCTTAATAAATTGTAGCTGTTTTCACTCCTACTGAATTATTGCCCTGCCTGCCAATAAATGGAGCTACTGACAGATATTCTTTCTCAGTCCCAAACAGCAGCACACTGGCAACCAAACAATGGCTATTTAAAGAAAACCCTCATTTAAATACCTGAGCAAAGCTCTCTCCTTATCTTTCCCATCAGCCTCCTTTGCTTCTCCTACAGCAGAAATGCGTGCCGGGCCTGGAGATGGCAACACCAGGGCGATATTTTATCATGTTATTGCACTTTGTATCCAAACATGCCCCGGGGATTTTATAAGCAAAGATGAAATTTCTTCACATCCCTGTGGCAGCAGCATTTCATTACTAAATTTATGGACAGATAAGCAGTGACTCACAAAAATGAACACTTCCTCCCCCAACCTCGGCTGTGCCTCACGGAACTGGGCAGAAAACAGCTCTCCATGCACCTCCACGCACCTCGTCTTCAAGCTCTACAGTCTGAATCCCCCGTGCACCCTGAGGATGCGCAGACAGTGAGATTGAGAGGAGGCTTCTCATACAGATGCCAGGTGTTATATTGGGGCTGGAGCAGGGGGAGGGGGGAGGGAGCATCCCTGAAGTGCAATGTCAAAAAGACCGTCTTTTACTGGAATACAAGGCAAAGGTATACATGGGAGGGAGTGTATCTGATAGAAAGAGGGGGCATCCAGAAGTTGATTCTTCTGATTCCTAGCTGTGGTCCTGCCATTCAATTTAACACGGGTTAATTGTCTACCTACTATGTGCCAGGTGTACTCAAAGCCAGCACTGTACTGTGGTTTTGCTTTTTTTTTTTTTTTTTTTTACTTTCTACCCAGAAAAGCAATTCCAGTTCTTTTAACCTTTCTTTAGAGATCTAATATGTGGACAGAAAAAAAAATATTTTGAGATTAGTCTCTACTAATGTAAAGTTTGATTGAATTCAATAAATATCGATTAATCATTACACATGCAAAGCTTCACCGGGCAGCATCAGTGAGAGTTTCCCAGATGAATAAAGACACAGTTCTTGCCCCTCCCCCGCAAAGCCCGCTCTGGGAGGAGGAGAAGGCCCAGGTCACCAGAATGAGCTTCCATGCAAGGCATTTGGTGATGCAGCCCCTGCACGGGGCTTCCGAAATGCCGCAGGTTTGAGAGATGACAAAGGCCAAGGGAAGGACACGAGTCATTCTGCTTTGGAAGGACGGGGAAAGGTTTCACAGAGGAGAGGATCTCCAGGCGGAGTGTGACGGGAACAGATGGAGTTTTGGTCCGAGGAGAAGAGAAGGAAAGGCGTTCCGGTGGAGGCATCAGCACAGGCGAAGGCACAGAGGCCTGGCAGCATGTGGGCGCGTGGGGAAGCACTGCGGGGCGAGGGAGGCGTCTAGAAGAACAGGACACACCTGCAGAGAGCCACTTGTGCTTGGAGGGCTTTCCTCTCCCCGAGAGCAAACGGGGGCATAGAAGCATTTCTACCCAGACCTCTTCAAGCCCTGCAACTTCATGGTTTTGATAAACGAAAAGTAGGTCCACTTAACAAGGACGCCTCCTGAGAAACCAGAGCAGGGCCAGGCAGGCTTCCTGAGAGGAGATGAGGACCTAAGGAGACACAGCGGACCCTCGGATTGAGAGGGACGTGACCCTGTTCTCTTACTCCATTTGTAAAGCCAAGGGGAGGACACGGATGGTCCCAGCGTGGGCCAGGGGCCACTGATCGTCGTTCCAGGGACTGTGGCCTGGAATGTGGGATTGCTGAGAAGATGGCCGCTTCCATGTGAAACCTCGTCTATGGTGGGGACAAGAGGCAAAGCCAGCATAAGGGAGTGGGAGAGAGGGGTGCGGTTCAGGTCAGAAAAAGCACAGTTTATCTACTAGGACAACGTGCCCCCAACTCCCTGGCTAGTAGTTTGTGGAGCTAGAATTTGAATGCCAAGCTTTATGCTATTGGCAGTGTATCATGCTGCTTCTTAAATGAGCTCATGTATGTTCAATTCCAAGTTTACAAACTTCATTACAGACACTGTATTTTTTAGTTATAGGTTCCCCATTGGGTTCTCTGCTATTACTTTCTCTACTGAGATTATTTGTTCAATAACTGTGTGTATCTTTTCCTTTAATTCCCTAAACATATTGAAAATTGGTTTTGAAGTCTTGCCGCAAAGTCCAATATGTCTTTCATCTCTAGGTCTTTCTCCCTCCCTCCATACTTCCCTCCCTCTCTACCTCCCTTCCTTTTCTCTCTCTCTCCCCCATCTTCCTCCTCTTCCCCCTCCTCTTCTTCATCCTCCTTCTGCTTGGTAACATTTTCTTGCTTCCTTGCATGTCTAAATTCTTTTGTATTGTATGCTGGGACCGAAGACAACAGAAATTTCTTCCCTTACTATACCGGAGGCCAGAAGCCTGTAATCCAGCCATTGCCAGGGCTGCGCTTCCCTAGAAGGCTCTAGAGCAGGGTCCTTCCTTGCCTCTTCCAGCTTCTGGTGGCTCCAGGCATCCTTGGCTTGTGGGTAACTCCAATCTCCGTCTTCATCTTCTCTTGGCCTTCTCTGTTGCTGTGTCTTCTCTTCTATCTCAGATAAGAACACTTGTCATTGAATGTAGGGCCCCAGATCTCCCAGGAAAACCTCAAGTTCTTAAACTTAGTTACATCTGCAAACACTCTTTTTACAAATAAGGTCTCATTCACAGGTTCTAACAGTTAGGACATAGACCACCATCCGACGCACTATAGGTGGGTCTAGAATAGATCTAACTCTGGAGAGAGAGTAGTTCTACTCCCAAGGTATGGACTCTGTCATCTCAACAGAATGCCTGACATTTTCAGCAACTCTATATCTACTTCAGTCAGTAGGCACTCCTAGTTCTCTCAGGACTGTTAGGAAACCTAGAGTCTTGCCCTCCACATGCCCAGCTCAGTATTAAGCCAACCATGTAAGGGCACCTCTAATGCAGATCAACGGAGCTTTTTCTTTGTGCTGCTCCCTCTGCAGTTTCCTGGTCTGTGAATTCTGGCCAACCCACCAGTCCCAAACTCTGATCCCTGCATCCCCAGCTCAGCCAGACCGCTGTGCTCCATCTTCCTGCACTGAAGTCTGGAAAGTGGTTCCCGGCAGAAAGCTAGTGCTTCCAGGGTGAGGTCAGGAGGCTCAACCGGTGTCCCAGGCACCAATGATTGCTTCGAGGTTCAAATCTGCCCCTTCATTGCTAGGGCCCTGCCTGGTACACCTCTTGTTTTACCTTCTCTCAAGGGTCACAGTGAAATGGTATCTGTGGTTCAGTGTCTTAAAAGAATTGCTGAATATAGTTTGTTTTCCAGTTTTAGAGTTGCTTACAGTGGGAGGGCTGGTCCAGGAGCAGTTACTCCATCCTTGTCAGAGTTCCTTCATAAACTTCATAAACCACACAGGCATTTAGGTGGCTGCCAGGTAGGAGCCTGAAATTGAAAACTCAGACTTCTTCAGAATCATTTTTCCCTACCAGTCATGATGGAACAGTGTCTGGCCCAGTCATGATGGAACGGTGTCTGGCCCAGTCATGATGGAACGGTGTCTGGATGAAGGCAGTGTCTCTCTGGAAGCTAGAAGGTAATCCATCTTGCAACACCAATCGCCCATGTACATGGGACCCAGGCTTCAAGCCACAGAGAGTTGGAGGTGCCGGCCTGAGCCACGCAGAGGGCGCAGAGCCAGCAAGCATTCTCCGTGAGGGCCTCCCTGTATTAGTTACCTGGATAGATGAGGCCACACTCATGGGATGATGAATAGGATGGCACGTGTGCTCAAAGCCGTGCATTATAAAGAACGCTGTAAGGGACTGAGGTTGTGACAGGGAAACCATCTTTCGTTTTTGAAGGACTGTCACGTGGAAGAAGGACTGCATTTGCTCTAAGTCAGTGGTCGGCAAACTCATTAGTCAGCAGAGCCAAATACCAACAGTACAACGATTGAAATTTCTTTTGAGAGCCAAATTTTTTAAACTTAAACTTCTTCTAATGTCACTTCTTCAAAATAGACTCGCCCAGGCGGTGGTATTTTGTGGAAGAGCCACACTCAAGGGGCCAAAGAGCCTCATGTGGCTCACGAGCCGCAGTTTGCCCACCACGGCTCTAAGTGATCCAGGTGACACAAGCAGGATCAATGTGTGTCACAGGAAGGAATCTTTTGTGGACTGAGAAAGAACTTTCTACTGACCCGAGCTCTCCCAAGATAGAAGAGGCTGCCAGGGGAGAGAGTGACTTTGAGTCCTTGGAGGTACATTTCGTTTTCTATTGCTGTCAACCCCTTTTTTGAGTTTAAGGGGACACTGAGCAGTACATTAAGCATTCACTCCCCCACTACACATTTAGCAGCTTAAAGAAATGCCTGTCTATGACCTCCGCTATGCCGGTCAGAAGTCCAGGCAGGCTTCGCAGGTCACTGCTCAGCAGGTCTTATATGGCCAGAAATCAAGATGTTGCCTGGCCTGGGCTCTTAGCTGGAGACTCTGGGGGAGAATCCGCTGCCAGGCTCAGTTAGGGTGCTGGCAGAATTCAGTTTCCTGAGGTTGTAGGACTGAGGTCCTTGCTGGCTATCAGCGGGGGGGTCCTTCTTAGCTTCCAAAGGCCCCCTGCAGGCCTTGGCTTATTGTTCCCGTCGTTTTCAAGGCCAGGAATGGGGGGTTGAATCTTTTTCTGCTTGAAATCTCTGCAACTTCTCCCTCTGCCACCAGCTGGAGAACGTTCTCTGCTTTCAAGGGCTTGTGGGATGACGTTAGACCCATCCACGCAGTCTCCTTCTATGAAAGCTGTGCTGTGTCACAGGCCGCAGCCCTGGGAGTAGTATTACGGGGCTCAGAGACGCAGGGCTGTGGCATCTGGGAGGTCATTAGAGTTCTGCCCCCTCCCCGCCTGGAGACAGATGTCCAAGCAGAGGATGGATGACCACTTGGCAGGGATCTCGTCCAGGCTTCTCACACACAGAATGGGCCCCCGACTAGATGCACTTTAAGGTCCTCTTCAGTCCTGAGGGTTTATGAGTTTTTTGTTTAAACGGGATTCATAAAACATTTCCTGAAAACAGGGACAGTAAATAGGGACTTGTTGGGAGAAATTATTGACTCAGAAGAGTCAATTTAATTCACTGCTGGCCTACCATCGGCTAACCCAATGGTCGGCAAACTGCGGCTCGCGGGCCACATGTGGCTCTTTGGCCCCTTGAGTGTGGCTCTTCCACAAAATACCACGGCCTGGGTGAGTCTATTTTGAAGAAGTGGCGTTAGAAGAAGTTTAAGTTTAAAAAAATTGGCTCTCAAAAGAAATTTCAATTGTTGTCCTGTTGATATTTGGCTCTGTTGACTAATGAGTTTGCCGACCACTGGGCTAACCCCTCGCACTGTGGCCGGTGTTCTTGGTGAGAATGCTAGAGCCATGATATTTCTCTTATTTCCTCCACCAACGAAGTCATTGTCTCTGGCCCCACTCATGACTGCTTCTTCCACTCCACTCTGCCGTGCACTCATACCTTTCTCTGCAGCAAGGATTCTTCTAGGCACTTAGCTTTCATTCACTCACTAGACTTTTTTGAGTCCCTTCTATGTGACAAGTTCTTTCCTAGATAATTCAAGGGTTCCATAAATATGGTGAAATCTTTGGGGTAACGTTTCTTGTTTTTTTGTGTGTTTTTTTCCACCTCATTCTGGGAGGCGGGAGATGGATTAGTTATTTCCTTACCAAGGTTTTCAGAGTAAGTGATGCACACAAACACCTCAGGCCCGAACCTTTCCCAGAGCAATGATGGCCAAGTCCGGACAAACACACATACGTTTCCCTGGGCGCTGACCAATCACGTTCTCCCGTGCATGGAGAATGGGAGGGAGGCCAGGAGGAGGGACAAAATGTACAGTAGGGGCAATAAGAGGGGCACACATCACTGTTAGTTAAGACCAACTTTTAACAGAAGGTGGTTGTGAGCGGGTACGGATAAAATGCTGTGAAAATTAAAAGGAGGGAGGAGATGATTCTTGGTCGTGGGAAATCTGAAAAAAAATACTGGGGGGAGAGTTGGTACTGATGTGTGTCTTGCAGGATGGAAAGGAAGGATTTGGTGCGTGGAGATGGGGGAGTGGCATTTCTGCCAGAGGGGGTTGTGGGAACAAAGCTGGAGAAATAGGCTCGAGCCATTGGCGGGGTGTCCAGAGGCCTAGGCCAGTGGTCGGCAAACTCATTAGTCAACAGAGCCAAATACCAACAGTACAACAATTGAAATTTCTTTTGATAGCCACATTTTTTAAACTTAAACTTCTTCTAATGCCACTTCTTCAAAATAGACTCGCCCAGGCCGTGGTATTTTGTGGAAGAGCCACACTCAAGGGGCCAAAGAGCCGCATGTGGCTCGCGAGCCGCAGTTTGCCGACCACTGGCCTAGGAGCTGAGCTTGATTCGGGAGCTCAATGCGTGTGATGGAGACGGTCACCTCCTCCCTGCAAACTTGACCGAGGCAAAGCAGCTCCAGTGTTCCTGAGGAGCACGTGTGCGGGATTGCAATGACACACCGCGGACTTAAGAACAAGTAATAACCTAAAAATATTCCGGGGGAATAAAGGACTCGCTGTATCTTGTTTGTTCATTTCCCTCCGCCTTTGATTCTCATTGTTCCTGTGCTGTGGTTTGAAGCCTCTTATTTTTGTGTGTGCCTGTCAATGAGGCCCACGATGCATTGAATTTAAAGCCCCGGATACACTTTAAATTCTCCTTTTTTTTTCTTCTCAGCTGCTTTACCTACGTCTGTCAAGAAGCATATTTTAAATCAGACGAACGTGCATATCTAAAGCCCGTTTTAAAATTCCTTTTAAAAAGAAAATCAATGTTACTTTTCCACGTATTCCCAGGTTGTCACTCCTTTGATTGTAGAGGCTTATTTTATGTAAGAATTTTAGATGCCGTAATGCAAAAGCGGGCTTCGGGACTGTTTGGTGCAACGCGGCTTTACTTTTGGGGACCAGGTGGCCACTCCTGACCGCCAGGAAGGCTCTGGCCCACCCCAGTCTTCAGGGGCGGAGCCGGGGTGACCGATGCTGCGGGAACGCCCGCCCCGGGGCTGGAGAGGCATTCCACGAAATCTTTATTTTCATATTCGCCCCCGACCCGTCCGTGGCACCAGAACCCCTGAGGCGGGTGTAAGAACGTTTCACGAGGTTCCCCAGGTGGGGAGCGCGCCCAGCACAGGGCGGCGCGAAGGCCCCGATCAGGGAAAGGGCTTCAAGGACACGCTGTCCTGTTCCCTTTCCGTGTGCGATGCTCGTAGCCACGTGTCACTGTCAATTGTCATCGTCAGCCATCACTCCTGTTTCCAAAGCCTCTTGGTGCCTCAGCACGTGCCGAGGGCTTAGAGGGCAGAGTGGTCCTTCTTGGGCCGCTCATCAACTTGGGTTACTAGACAGACAGCCCCCCCCCCCCCCCCGCCACTGACTAACTTCCCGTTTCTCTCTTCCTTGAGGGTCCTTTCCGAGTGGTTGCTCTGAGGTGACACTGCTTTTAGGATGACGGGTGCCAGGATTTGCATCTGGTTCCACAGCCGATGCAGCCATAGGAAGTCACCTGGCTTCGTGTAGCCTGCAAGGGTCGGTGAGCTATCCCACGTGGCAGTTGGTCCATACTAGACGCACAATGCCGTTTGGGCTCATTTCATTGTATGGTGATTGAATTTTGATTTTAGGAACCTGTTTTTTATCTGCCTTATTTTTAAAAAATATGTTTTTTATTGATTTTAGAGAGAGAGAAAGGGAGATGGAGAGGGAGAGAAAAATATCAATGAGTCAGCGGCCTCCTGCACACCCTCTCCTGGGGATCAAGCCCACAACCGGGTGTGTGCCCTGACCTGGAATGGAGCCGGTGACCTCTGGGGTACATGGATGATACTCAGCCACCTGAGCCACACTGGCCAGGCTCCAGCACCATTTTCTCCAGGACTATCCTTTCTCCACTGTTTTGTGTGTGTTTTTTAACATCTTTATTTGAGTGAGATACTTTCCATAGAATTTACCCGTTTAAATTATACAGTGCAATGATTTTAGTATCCGCTTCGTTATGCAACTATCACTGCAAGTTTGGAATGTTTTTGTTAGCCCCAGAGCAGCTCCATGTACATAAATCAGTCACCCCCCAGCCCTAAGCAAGCACTACCTCCTTCCAGTTTCTATGTATTTGCCTAGTCTAGGTTTTTCATATAAACGGAGTCATATAATACACAATATTTTGTGACTGGTTTCTTCCATTTAGCATAATGTAGTAGCTTGTATCAGTGCTTCGTTATTTTTTATGGCCAAATAATATTCCATTATATGGGTATACCGCATTTTATTTATCCACTCAACAATTGATGGGCAGCTGAGATGTGTCCGCCTTGTGGCTATTTTGGATAACACCACTATGAACATCTCTGTACAAGTTTTGGAGTGGATGTATGTTTTTATTTTTCTTGCATATCCATCTCGGCGTGGAATTGCTGAGCTGAGCTAACTCGTATGTTTAAACAACTTGAAGAACTGCCAATCTCTTTTCCAAAACAGCTGCACCATTTTGCAATCCCATCAGCAATGTATGCGGGTTTCAATTTCTTCTCATCCTCACCAAGACTCATTGTCTGCCTCTTTGATTATAGCCCATCTTAGGAGGTGCAAAGTGGTGTCTCACTGTGGTTTTCATTTACATTTCCCTAATGACTAAATATGTGAGCCTCGCCGAGACCGGTTTGGCTCAGTGGATAGAGCATCGGCCTTCGGACTGAAGGGTCCCGGGTTCGATTCCGGTCAAGGGCATGTACCTTGGTTGTGGGCACATCCCCAGTGGGGGGTGCGCAGGGGGCAGCTGATCGATGTTTCTCTATCATCGATGTTTCTGGCTCTCTATCCCTCTCTCTTCCTCTCTGTGATAAAATCAATAAAATATATTTAAAAAATAAATAAATAAATAAATATGTGAGCCTCTTGTTATGTGCTGGCTTGCCATTTGTACATCTTCTTTGGAGAAATGTCTATTCAGATTTATTTTTTTTTGCCAATTTTCAAATTGGGTTCTTTGTCTTTTTATTGTCCAGTTGTAAGATTTCTGTATATATTTTGTGTTGTGGTCATTCTATAGAAGTGGGATGCACCCACATCTAAAATTTGGTTTGGGTGTCTGCCAGGGCTGACCGGCAGACCCTGAGTGACGGATGAATGAGTACTCTGACGCATGTTTCTGTGAAAGAGAAGCTAAGGGGCTAGTTGGCATAAGGAGCCAAAAAAGCCCCGTTCGCCTGCCTCCTTTGACTTTTTATTGTCACAGCAGCTTGAATTAAAATGAACTGTTAGATACATCAGCAGGGTAAGCATCCTTGAGAAAGCACCTGCTTCTACAAGGTCGGGTCTAAAGACTAAACAGAGACCCTAGCAAAAGATCCCGGGGGATTGAACTTGTTTGGAAAAGTCAAAGTAGGGGCTGCCGCCATCGGCAAGGTCCCCCCCAGAGACCCCCGACCTTTCGGAGAATCCTCCTTACAGACATCCCAACCAAGTCCCATGCTTCCCCACCAGTGTCAATCCTGGTAACACCACACAGCAAGGAAAGAATGTGAAAAGCTTTATTACTCACATAGCTGGGCTCTCTGAGGGAGCAGGGAAGCCCCCCAAATGAGTCCAGACATGGCTTGGGACAGTAGGGAAAGAGACAGACTTGTCCCTTTTTTGAGTTTAAGGGGACAGAGCTAGGAGAGGGTCCTCATGAACCCTCAGGGCTTTTTCATCAGATGTTCCACGGAGGGGACCGGGCTGGTGGGGCTTGAGAGGTGTCACACATCAAAAATGGAGTCACTTCTTTTTTACCTTCTGGGTCCAAGTCCCTTCTCAGATAAATATTTAAAAATAAGTTCTCCCATTCTGAGGGTTGTCTCTTCACTTTCTCAATGGTATCATTTGCAGCATTTAGACCTACCTGACTTATTTCTCTCTCAGCACTGGCTAAAGAGCCTCATTACAATGGGACTCACAGATGGCCTGTTAATTTATCACGAGAGGCAGGGTAATAGAGTGGTGGAGGTATGGGCTGTCCGTGTTGTGGTTCTAAATCAGGCTTCTACACACTGGACTCAGTTTTCTCATCTTTACAGTGGGGATAACTATACTGCCTATCTCACAGGGTTATTGTATGAATTAAATGAGTTACTACACAGAAAGCACTTAGCACAGTGCCTGGTGTATAGTAAGCACCCCACAATGTTCACTATTATTATTCATTCAATGAACATTTCTAAACTGAGAGCTAATCATGTCTCACAGACTAGGCTGGGGGCTGGAAACTATGGAGATACGGCCATAGTCCTAGGCCCTGCAGCATTTAGGCCTTCTGTGGGAGGCAGGAGGTGGAGAGCATGAGAAGTCCTGGGCGCAGGGCACCATGAGGGCAAGGAAGGGAATTCTCCCTCTTTTACCTTTTGCTTTTCCTTTCATCAGTTTTTTTTTTCTCTTGAAATTATTGTGTTTTCTTTCTTCTTTTTAAATTTCTTTATTGATTAAGGTATTACATATGTGTCCTCATCCCTCCATTATTCCCCCCAAACACTCCCCCCCGCCACTCATGCCCTCACCCCCTGTTGTCTGTGTCCATTGGTTAGGCTTATATGTATGCATTCAAGTCCTTTGGTTTTTTAAGATAATTTTTATTTTATTTTTAAAAATCACAGTTGACATACAATATTATTTTATATTAGTTTCAGGTGTACAGCATAGTGGTTAGATAATCATATTCTTTACAGCATGTTCCCCATCTCCAATATTGCTGGTGCCCGCCCGGCACCATACGTAGTTATTACAATATAATTAACTGTAATTGACTAATTGTACTTTACATCGCAGAAGGGAATTCTCAACGAGGCTCTTGAATGAACAAAGGCAGGCGATTCCCCTCTCACCCCGAGTCTCTCACACTTACAGAAATGTCTCACAGAGCAGACGATGACCTAAAGTCATATCCATTTCTTCCAAGGCCAGTAGCCCTAGCAAGTAGTGTAGATAGAAGAAACCATTATTTCTGGAACACTGACCTTGGCGATGTTCGTACGGTACAATTTCAGGGCTAAAAGGATAATGTAGAGAATCAAACTCAAAAAGCAGTTGATGGGGCATTTTTTCCTTCCAAGGAAATGGTAGAAATTCCAGTGTGAACATGTAATTGTTTTGGTAAAAGTCAAAGGTAACCGCAATATTAACTGCCTGGGGCTGTTAGACAAAGCTTCGCGGGAAGATCGAATTTGAGCAAGGTCCTGAAGGGTGAGTTGGAGCATGTTGGATGGAAAAGGCCCCCCCAGCAAAGGGACAGGCCTGGAGTCATGGAGATCAGGGTGTCTGGGGGAATTACAGACAGTGCAGCTTGGCTGCGCAGTGTTGGCCAATGGAGGGTTGAGACAGGCCATGCAAGGTCTTGTATGCCGTCTTAGGGAGCTTGTAATGTGATCCAGAATGATGGGAAGGGTCCCAAGATAGGGAGGGACCTGATCACATGAGCAATTTGGAAAGATCGTTCTGGTCAGTGATGGATTGACATTGCAAAATGGAAGGTCATTGCAGTGGTCAGAGCGAGGACCAGGAGGTCTAGAGGAGGGCAGGCTGGGGAGGGTGGCAAACTGTCGGGCCTGATGCCACCAGCGTGGGAGTAGGATGCGCCTGCTGCCTGAGGAGCCGTGGATGGTGCAGGCAGCTCAGCTTGCTGGTGCATTGCAGACTCTGAGGTGAAGCTCGGGAAAGCAGATAGATATTACCTCTCATATTTTCAGATGAAGAAGCAATTTCTTGAGGTGAAGTGACTTGTTCAAGGTCACGGAGCCACCTGGTGGTGGGGGGGCAAGGTCAAGTGCAGGGATTTGGAGCCCCACCCAGTACCCCTTGCCATTTGTATCTAGAGGGTTCTTCAGAGTTGCTTCCTTTGTCATCCTTCAGCATAAATTCGGACCACCCAAACTTCTCCCTTCATTGAACTCCCCTCGCTCTGGTCCCAATGGCCTCGCTGCCCCTATGCCCGCTCCCTCAGTGTTTTGCCTTCACTGCAGCTGTTCCAATTCGGTTGAATAAACATGCCCTGTCCCTCGCCCCAGTTTTTTCTACAGTTCTGGCTACACTAACCGGGCCAGCTGCTGGGGAGACAGGCTGTCTCTTGCCTCGGGCGTTTGCTTGTGCTAGTTCTTCTGCCCAGGACATTCTTCCCTGCTCATCCCATCCCCTTCTGCCCCGTTTTTTTCTGGTGAACCGCTATGTCTCCATCCTGAGACAGCTTAAATATTGAATCTGGGCACCTGGCTTCCACCCTCCAGCAAGGATGAATGACTTCTTCTTGTGGCACTTAATTGCCTGTTGGCTGGCGTGTTTTGCTCCCAGAACAGGGCCAGCATCGCTCGTGTGCGCAGGGCCTGGCGGAGTGTATCATAGGAACTCCATCGGTGTCATGGGGACTGGTGGCCTCTCTGTCAAGTTCTCTGTTGGGCTCCGGGTATTTCTGACCTTGGAAGTGCTCAATGCTGGAAAGATTCCCCTAAAACACACTGACCAGGTCATTTCTCTGCTTAAAAAAGGGCGTTACTGGCATTGTGGGGACAAGGGTGGCGTGTGCCACACCCCCAGCCTGGGGGGCTGAATGGACTGGCTCCTCCTCCGTGTGCCCTGAGCCCTTGCCCAGGCCTTCACCACACCTCTCATCCCATTAGCCTTGGAATTCCATTGTTTCTGTGACCAGACTCTATGTATCCCTGGGTTCCTCATGCTTAGCACAGGCCTGGAACTAAGGGCACTAAATAAACGTTTGCATGATTCAATGTCCAAAGAGCCAAAGTGGAAGGAAGTGGGAAAACATCTATTCTCCTGTTTGTGCATTAAATGTTTATCCCCCCAAATTCGGATGTTGCAACCCTGTCCCCTGTGATACATGTGAGTTTTGGAGGTGGGCTTTTGGGAGGTGATTAAGGTTAGATGAGGTGCTGAGGAGGGTGGGGGGCCCACGAGGGGTTAGTGCCCTTGCAATGCCACCCGAAGTCTGCCACTCAGAAGAGGTTCTCACCAGAATCTGCCCCTGCAGACACCCGATCTCAGCCTTCCAGCCTCCAGGCTGTGAGCTGAACTTCTGTTGTTCATGAGCCACCTCGTCTATGGCATTTTTGTTAAGCAGCCCTAGCTGACCAACACCCCTTCCTCATGGGTTGTCTGAAAGATGAACAACGAGGAAGATGGTGGCTCTGGGCTTTTGCAATTGTCGAATCTAGGTCTACCGTGCATTATAGGGCTTGAGATTCCCAAGAAAAGGCTCGCATCTCAGCCCACTTTGAGCACGAATGGAAATCCTTTCCCCCTTTAGATTCAGACTCATGAGGTGAGCCCCTACTGGGTGCTCAGACCAGGCCTGGCCAGGCTGTGTCGTCCCTTCCTTGCTCTGGTCCTCAGTTTCTCCATGTGGCCTCCAGCTCGGAAATTCCACATTCCCCGTGGGAAGTGGGGCTCAGGGTCCCCTGCAGGCAGCTGGCAGCTCCTGGGCACTGGGAAACACAGCCTAAGGGCGGCAGCAACTCATCTCGGCTTTCAGACAACCACCCCCACTTCCTGGGCCTCATTTCTACTCCGTGAAGTAGCGGGTTTGGAAGATACCTTATTGGACCCCTATGTCCCAACCTGATCGTCAGTGGTTGGAGGTCTAGAGTATCTGAGAAGCTACTGGAAAGGTTCCCAGCCAGGCTGAGAGAAACAGCAAACCTGATGGGATCAAGAAGCAACTGCCTTTGCAACGCATCTGCAAACCAGTAGAAAATCTTCCCTCTCTGCTCCGTGGGTGTTATGTTTGCACATTGGGAAGTAAGTGGAGAAAGCGGAGACCAGAACGAGCACGGATGCAAAGGGACTGGAGATGCTAACTCCACAGTCTGATGACAATCTGTGGCTGAAAATAGGAGACGGACTCCTCCGGCAAAATGAGCACAGAATCTCCACAATCAGAGAATTTGTCGCGGGGACAATTGGGTTTAGTCTCCTAATTGAGCACAGTCCTCCGTGGGAGCGGGCGCCTCACAGCAGCAGCCTGAGCAGCAATCACCCCACTTCCTGTGCCCAGGAGGTATTCTGAGTCAGTCAGCAAACCATCCATCTGCTCGGCCCTCCTCCTTCCTGCAAAGAGCAGCTGCTGGAGAGCCCGGGGCTGGAGGCCAGGGGACACGTGCTCCAAGCTCCCAGGGTCCTTTGCACCTCGATGAAGGTCAACAGCTTCTGAAAAGAGCTTCCTGCTTGTCCTGGGAGTGGCCGTGCAAGAAGGAGTGAATGCCTCTGGGACTGGGGGGAGGGGAGGGGCGGGTCCCGCTGTGGATGTTCTCCTGGGATGAGCTGCTATGCAACACCCCCTTCAAGGCCCGCATTATCTGGAGATGGTGGCTTGGGGAATTAGATGAGATGCATCTACACTAATCATTTATATTTAATTTTTTTAAAAAATACGTTTTTATTGATTTTTAGAGAGAAAGGCACAGAGAGGGATAGAGAGATAGAAACATAGATGAGAGAGAAACATCATCGATTGGCTACCTCCTACACGTCTCCTACTGGGGATTGAGCCTATAACCACCCAGGCATGTGCCCTGACCAGGAATCAAACCGGTGACTTCTCGGTTCCTGGGACAATGCTCAGCCACTGAGCCACACTGGCCGGGCTCCATTTGTACTTCATGTTCTGACCAGGCTGAACTGGCTAGTATTTTACCCAGAAGAGAAATCTTCATACATAAAGCTCCTGCTTGATGCCCTGCTCCCAAACTGGCACCCGTGGCTGGGGAAGAGAGAAGTCTGGCAACAGAGGCAAGGCATGTGGGCACGAGGAGTAGCCTGGAGTGGACAGGCCAGAAGGATCAGTGCCGGGCACGTGGAGGGTCCGCTGCTGTGGAAGCTGACAGAGCCCGGAGACACGTTTCCAGCAGCTAGGCGGGTGGGGCTAACCTGTTACAGGGGCATTCAAACATGGCGCTGCTCAGGGCAGAGGTCATTGGCATAGCAGGCTTGCATCACTGCTGAGGAAAATGATAACAGTGCCCACAGTGAGTCCACATTACCCTTCACCCACAAGTCTAATTGGAAAACGAAGAATCGTGGGATTTGAGGCAAACCCAATAGCATGGAAAGGGACCAAGATGAGCAACAGAGCAAATTCAAGGTGCACAAGACACTTATGAACAAACAAAAATAGTTGTTCTCTTTAGATTTGAGAGAAGATTGTTTCCATACAGTACAAAAAGGTCAGCACAAAAAAGTGATCAGTCAGCAAATAAGAGCTAGACATGGGCAATCAGAAAATGTGATGCGGACACCAAAATGTCGATGGATGGCCTAAGGAAGGACATCAGCACAACCAGCTGATGGCAAAGGTGAAGGCTAGGCCGCAGGTAAAGAGACAGAGGTAGAAAACGGGAGAAGCAAATTAAGAAACATGAGGATGGATCCAGGGGTTCAGCAACTAACCGACTGCAACTCTGGAGGAGAAAACAAACATCAGGCAGGAAATAAAGCAATCCCAGAAAAAATGGAAGATCATTTTCTGAGCTGAGAAGGTGAATCCTCACACGGAAAGGCTGAGCTGGATTAATCGAACAAGATATATCCTGGATTAATGAGAAATATAGATTTCAGAAAGCCTCGGATAGAAAGGAAATCTCCCGGCTCTCGGAGAGAAAAACACACGTTATCTACAAGGAACAAGCATGTGTGCACCGAGATTGTTTCCATCGGCAGCTTTGGGGTGATGGCTCTAACGCATTGCTTTTAAATTCCACGAGAGGATGGTTTGAATCTAAATTCTGTGTCCAGACAAGCCATCAACCCAGTTAAAGGCAAACTAAAACACTTCTAGACATACATGCATTCAGAGTTTACCTCTCAGATATCCTATAAAAAAATTAGGAGATATATCAGCAGAATAAAAAGGGAACCACGGAAAAAGATGACACAGGGTATAAAAAAGAGGGCATTAGTGAATGTAGAAAGCTACAAGGAAATGCAGTGAGGGCGTGTTAGACTTGGTTTCTTAAAAATTCTCTTTTGTATAAGATAGGGCTTTTTTATTTTATAAAAAGGATAAAGTCAGCCCTAGCTGGTTTGGCTCAGTGGATAGAGCGTCGGCCTCCAGACCGAAGGGTCCCGGGTTCGATTCCGGTCAAGGGCATGTACCTTGGTTACAGGTTTCTCCCAGCCCCAGGCCCTGGTCAGGGCTCTTGCAGGAGGCAACCAATCAATGAGTTTCTCTCTTTCCCTCTCTCTTCCGCTCTCCCTAAAAATCAATGGAAAAATGTCCTCGGTGAGAAAAAAAAAAAGGATAAAGTCAGATTACTTGATTCTTTGTATTTTGGAATTACCCTATAGTCTCAGTACGGAAGACCTATAGAAGTTACGGAAGAGGGTTTAAATGTTACGGAGCTTGGCAAAGTATGAATAATATTTGGTGCTAAGGTTTAAGGAGGCCAGTAGACCGGGGCGGCCCTGATGCCTTGGGAGCTTAGATAAGCAAACCAACACCCAAGCTAGAGTCTCTGCACTTGAATCTGAAGGTGAAACCTAAGGACAGCCAATCACAGCCAGCTAGCCTTCCCCAAACGAGACCACTGCGGAAGCTCCAGCCAATCAGATCACTGCTGCGCTGTGCTCCCGCCCAGGTGGAGTGGTGGAGCTCTAACCACTTCTGACTGGGAGCTGCCCAATTCCAGCAGATGTGTGCTCCAATGCGCGGTTAGAAACACTGAGGTGCCTCCGTTTACCTTTTCACACTGCAGTGCAAAAGAGGAAGAGGAGGAAGGAGATGTGGACGTTTGTATAAACGGGCAGGTTTCCTCATGGTGTCTATCCTGATTGTAGAGTGGCAACTGAAAAAGATTCGATCTGACATGGACCAGGCCAGCGAGGTTTAATTACATTTCTCAACCTCACAAGAAGAATTTGAAAGCAAGCTGTTAATAGTAGTTGCGTATGGGCAGTGGGGACAGGGTGTGGAGCAAAGGGGGTCAGTTTTACCTTTTGTAATCTTCGGATAACATAAACATTGTTTTTATATAAAACAATTTAGCCTTTCCTTTGGTACAATCCCAGGCCGGTGAGCTCTGCTAGACCCTGGGGTTTAAATTTCCCCAGGGCACCTCGTTATTTCTAAACAAAGTGCCTTGTATGTCCCCCCCCCCCCCCCCCGTATTTGTACCTCTCAGAAACCACCCTGTTTTTCCTTTTTGTTTCCCAATGAAGAGAAAAACCCGCCAGTTAGACCTCACCGTGGCCCGGTTCACCTTCCACACGGATACATGTGGATCGTATACAAACAAGGCTTTTCAGGGTGGAATACGCTGATTTCTAGTAGCTAACATTCAAGAGGAAGGGCCAGCGATAGGGTTTCTAATATTGGGATGAAGATCATCGCAAAGCAGTCTTATGGACTTAGAGATTATCGCCAGCCTTGCGGTGCTGGGCAGACCCCTGTATCGCAGTTCCTCCTTTCTGAATTCCCATGGGATGCGCTCGCCGGGGGCTGCCTGCTGGGCGTGGTGCTGACCCAGGCCTGCGAGGGCCTCCCACTCAGGCAGGACCGCTCATTTTTCAGAAAAGAGGGTCATTTATTCAGGCTGCCAGGACAAGAGAGGACTCCGCAAACCAATGAGTTATCTGTGTACTTTGCATACAGACGGGAGGATTAATCTTTGTTAACTGCCTGTTTAATGTTACAGTTAATAATTGCGTACCTTGTCGCCCCGGACCATCCATCATTTCATTGAACGCTGGGCTTTCTGTTTGTGCTTTTTCTCCTCTTTAAAAGGTGGCTCCTTATCTTTGCTTCAGGTTGATTTTGGATCGAACGGAGCAGCCTAGATGGTTATTGAAAGAACTGCTGATGTTGCCCTGGCTCAGTGGTCGGCAAACTGCGGCTCGAGAGCCACATGCGGCTCTTTGGCCCCTTGAGTGTGGCTCTTCCACAAAATACCACGTGCGGTGCACACGTACGGTGCGATTGAAACTTCGTGGCCCATGCGCAGAAGTCAGTTTTCGGCTCTCAAAAGAAATTTCAATCGTTGTGCTGTTGATATTTGGCTCTGTTGACTAATGAGTTTGCCGACCACTGCCCTAGCCGGTTTGGCTCAGTGGATAGAGTGTTGGCCTGTGGACTGAAGGGTCCTGGGTTTGATTCTGGTCAAGGGCTCGTACCTCGGTTGCAGGCTCCTCCTTGGCCTGGGCTCTGGTTAGGGTGCGTGCATGAGGCAACCAATCGATGTGTTTCTCTCACATCCATGTTTCTCTCTGTCTTTCCCTCTCTCTTCCACTCTCTCTAAAATCAATGGAAACATATCCTCAGGTGAGAAAAAAAAAAAAAAAGGCCTGCTGAGGTTTGAGGGGCACATTTCCACAGAAAGTACCTTTGTTCCTTCCCGTTTTAAGGAAGGCACCCGTGGATTAGGAGAAGAAGGTGGAGAGGAAAGAAGGTTGGTCTGGAAACCGGGCGTGAGTCCCAGGCTTGCCAGGGAAGCTCTGTGCTATTGAGCACGTGACTTAACTTCTTCGGGACTCAGTTTCCCCCTGGGTAAAATGAGGGGTCTGTTGTAAAAGGCCTTGGCACACCGCCCCAGCCTTCACACTGTCATTGTGTACAATCCGCCAGGAATAAAGCCCTTTTCGGGAAAGCATCTTTCTTTTGACCAGAAAGCAGCTCGCACGTAGCGGCCTGCCTGAACAATATTGCACAGAATATGAGTTCCAGGGCTACGGCATCTTCCAGCTCCACGAAAGAGGCCTTTTCATTACGGGCGGTAACTATAGAAACCGCCTGGCCGGTGTCTATTGTGAGGCGCCTGTAGCCCCGTCGGGGCTTTGGAAGACACTAACGCAAAAGGGGCGGACGAGTAAACAGGCGGAGGGGAAACTAACTGCCTCCCTGTTCGCAGCCTGGCCACCACCTCTGCTTGATTGAAAAGGACCGAGCGCTCCCGCAGTTCCTCCCGGTAGATGAGGGAATCGGTTCAGGGGAGAGCGGTCGGGAACCAGCTGATGGCCTGGCCTCGTGGAGGCCTTGACCGCCTGCAGGCCTGGGCAGGTCATCCATAGGCTCCTCTCCGGTCTGGTCTTGGAAGTGAAGGGGCTCCGAATGCTGGGTGCTCTGCCTGTTGGCCACCTACCAGCCATGTCTCCCCATGTCCTCAGCCTTGAAACAGGTTCAATGACAGCACAGCAATCATTTAGACTTTTTTTTTTTTTTTTACCAAATCCCATTTAAAAAATATGTTTTTATTAATTTCAGAGAGAGGAAGGGAGAGGGAGAGAGAGAGAGAGAAACATCAGTGTGAGAGAATCATTGATCAGCCGCCTCCTGCATGCCCCGCACTGGGGAGCGAGCCCAGAACCCGGGCATGTGCCCTGACCAGGAATGGAACTGTGACTTCATGGTTCCTGGGCCGATGCTCAACCACTGAGCCACACGGGCTGGGCCCAAACCCCATTTTTTGGAGCCACGACAGATGAAAGTGGAGGTGACAGAGGTGGGTCATTAGGGGGGACCCTGGACTTCCGCGTCATTCTTGATCCTGCCTGTGCCCCTGCCTGTCACTTGAGGCCCTTTGGAGACGCACACGTTGCGATCTGTCTTAAAGGCTCTTCCCCACCCGCCCCAGACCATGCACTGCTGGGAGGGGTAAAACAGTGAGGGTGAAGGCCATGTTCCTGTGTCGCTTGACCCAGAAGGTCCTGAGATACATCGGGGTGGCACCAGGGACCCCAGCTCTTCAGATTCCCTCTGCCGGGCTCCTGACTGCTGTAGGGTGAAGCATGTAATCCTAAAACGCCTCCCATTCTACAAAACCAAGCACGGAACCCTGGCCAGGTCACTCAACCTTGTTACCATTCCACTGGGGAGAAAGCAATCACCATGATAATAAAAACCACTGGCACAGAGGAAAGAACAGAACCCTCTTCCATGTCTAATACAGAAGGGAGTGCGGCCGTCAGTACAGGATTCTGCCGGAAGGGGCGGAAGGAGGGGCCGGGCTGACAGAATCACTCAGGGAGCACTTCCCAGCAGACGGAGGGCCCCTTTGCAGCCGGGGAAGGAGGCAGGTAGAGTCCTGGCTTCCCCCTGCCGGCTGGGCTGACACAGCTGGGGAGGGTATTTTGTGTCAGCAGCTGTTTTTTTGTAGCATATAAGGTATTGCCATGCTGGGAAAAGCTGCTGTCAGTTGTGACCTCTGCACTATTTTGACATCCTTCCCGATTTACCCATGGCGCATGAGCAAGACTGAGTTACACAATCCCACGTGCTGCAGCAGAAACCCGGTCCCTGGCATACACCTGTCTCCTTTAGGCCCGCCCCCGTGCTGATGATAGACAAGAGGGCTGCCTGTCTCCTACTGGTTCTTTGAGCCCAGCAACCCCCCCCACACACATTCCCTGGTGAATTTTTGAAAAAGATCCTGCAAACTCCAAGAGGTTCTTAGATCATTCATGGCTCAAGCCACCACTAGTGAGTGTTCTCCTGGCTCCCTCCGCCAGCAGGCATCTCCTCCCTCCTTCACTCCCATCTCTGGTGACTGTGGATTTATCGACTATCTCAGTGTGGTGCGGGGAATCCTTGTTCCCTAAATTCTTGTTAGTATTAATGAATGAATGAATTAGTTCATTCATTCATTCATTCATTCATTCATTCTTCCTCTGGCCCATCGGCCTCAGTGCCACGAGCACCATGGCCCTGGACCAAGAGCTCCCCGCACCAGCACGGGGCTCACAGAACCTCCTTCCGGAGCCGAGTCAGCGATCTGGTTGCTCTCCATCGGAAAGGGGTCAGTGTCCGTTAGCCATGGAGCTTGTGAGACTCAGAGAGAAAATTATATACCTTTATCTCCCTGCCCCTTGGCCTGGTTTCTCCAGCTGCTGTTTTGTGATAATAAAAGTAAAAATTGCCATGTTTACTGCAAAGGGCCGAGATTTAAAAAAGCAATGTCTCTGCCGGCCGTCGGTCAATAACGTGATCCATTGGGAATCTATTTACGTCTCCAACGTCGAAGCCTGGCCAGATGTCCTGTGCTGACAACGTAGAAAATATTCCGGCTTATTGTCCATTTAGGAGTCATTGGCAAGAATCGCACATGTGCCTTTGGTGACAACAGGGTTTTAACAGGGTTTATTGAACGGGTGAGACTCAAGGAGGGGCAAGCAGAAAACTTTTATCTACACTGCCCCTCAGCCCTGTCCATCACACATCGCTTCCTGGCCCTGGTTGATTTCACGGGCAGAGGGCCTAGCTGTTTCAGTCCTTGCGTATGGGGCAGTTTGATTTCCGGGTATTAGAAAGTCCAGTCCAACCTCAGTCAAAACATGCATTGCTCATTCTAGTCCGTGCTTCACTCTCTCGGCTCAGGCTCCCTACAAAATTTGACTGTAGGATGTGGGTGGGCAGAGCCTGGTCTGTTTTTCACGCCTCCCCTCTCCTGTGCTGCTTCTGTACTTCCCAGGATCGGAGTGGAGAATGTGCATAGGAGGGAAGGGCCAAGTCCAGGCCTGGAGTTGGTGAAATCCAGAACCAGCGTCCTCTCTACAGCAGGGTCCCGGATGCTGACTGTGTCCCGTGGGGATACGCAGACACCCACCCATCCTTCCTGCTCTCCCCGGACCCAGGCCGTGTGCTCCCAGGCAGACTTCTTAGCCTTCCCCCAGTGGCTGCTTCAGTGGTTTGCCCCACAAGCCTCTCTCTTCTGGGGGCTCCCTGCCCCTCCAGAAGTTCCTCTTGGCTGGCTCCTTTCAAGATGTGCAAATATTTTATATAATAAAATATATATTTACTTTATCATGTTGTACAACCACATCTTATATAAACCATTATTTTTTCTTCTTTAACCCAAACCGCTCCCCAAGAGTGACATTAGTGTAGGACAAATGACAGTCGAGTTCACTCGTGTACTTTGTCGCTTTCTGCTGAGGAGCTTTCTGCAGGCCTCCTCTGGGCCAGGAGGAGTGACCTGCTGAGCAATAGAAGTTGCCACTGTGGGATTCCAGGCGCTGTGTTCACAGGACTTGCATGTGGGGTCAAAGGCAGAGGGTCGTGCCCTTAGGTCTTCATGAGAGGACCCCGGGGAGGGGTCCAAACCAGAAGGAGAAAATAGAAGGGGTCCCTCTGAGAAAATGGCCACTTATTGGTGCATTTCTGCGATGGCATAATGTGATCGGACAGATGCGAGTCACCTGCAAAGCTAGCAAGGCGCAAGCTCACAAATCTTGAAAAACTCACAAGACAAAGGGAAAAACAAAGCGAAAACAATACATATGAAAATATAAAGGAATAATTCTTCGACAAAATACCCTGTAGAATAAATCCATACTGTATCTGTGAATAACAAAGTTCCTTCTGCGACTTCTACAGCTCAGCAACAACAACAACAACAAAAACCCAAACAATTAAAAAGCAGGCAAAGGACTTGAATAGACATTTTTCTGGAGAAGATACACAAATGGCCAATGAGCACCTGAAAAAATCCTCAACGTTAGGGAAATGCTCAATCATTAGGGAAACACACACCCAAACCCCGATGTTCTAATATTTCCCAATCACTAGCGTGGCTGGACTCCTGGTGGGTGGTCCAGAGCAGGGTGGGGCCCGGCCTCCTCCCTGAACTCCCTCCTCTCCTTAGAAGGCCTGCTGCGCTGGGGGAGGGGGAGCAGGCTGCTGGCAGGCTTCTAACCCCCCATCTCTTTCCTCCCATGAGCCACGGCCCTTGTCATGCCCTCTGTGCTGGACAGTCTTGCTCTTGTTCAGCAGGTAAATGTCCACCCTTTCTTTCGGCTCCAATGTAAACTGTCCACGGGCAGAGTGGGGACCTTGTCTGTCCAGCTCACCTGGGATGGCTGAGGGCTGGACTGGTACCCGCTCAGAGCAAACACTGGAGAGACGTGTGCTGGATGGATGAGGCGTCACCTCTCTGGTGGGCCCAGCGGTCACCGCTGATCCTCTCGGTTTCCACCGTACTTTGTACAACCTCCATTCGCACCTACCACTCAGGTCTCCTATAGACTACAGCTCCCAACGGGCCAGTCACAGGTGCCTATTTCCAGCCTGTAATGTTGGTGAGATGATCAGGGTGCATACCTAGGTTGCGGGTTCACTTCACGGTGGAGCACGTATGGGAGGCGGCCAACTGAGGTTTCTCTCATTCATCAATGTTTCTGTCTCTCTCTCCCTTCCCCACTCTCTAAAATCAGTAAAACACATCTTGGGTGAGGAAATACACACATATATATGAGTGACTATTGTCAATACCCAATCATAGTGAAGGATGATAGTGCCACGGTGATCTGCATAACCCCCTGCACCAGGCGCTGAGTTTGAAAACCGACCTTTGTAAAAATCCTTTTGGGAACACACCTTCCATCTCCCGTAGCCCTGGGCACGAGAAGCACTGTAGGAAGGTGCTTACCCTTGTTTGAATCTCACACTGGCCTTCCCAGTATAAATGGTCAGTCCTGAGCAGGCGCTTTCAGCCAGATCACAACTAACCCCGATCCAGGTGGGAGCAGCTTGTAGGTATATTCTCGTGTCCGGGTGTCCCACGGGAGCCCAGCGGCCTTGCGTTGGAGATGTGATTGATTAGGGGCAGAATGCTTGCAGAAAGCGCCCCAGCTCCTCTGACCTACAGACAAATGACGTGAGGGCTTGGGCGCCTTTCCCTGAAAGTCCCGCCACTGCGGCAGGGACTGTCTCTAGATAAGGACAGGAAAACCGAGGTTCCCCAAGCTCATGTGTCTGGTCAAAAGGAAACTTCCAGGCATTGGCCTTTTCTGAGAACGATGGGGATATTATTATCTATGAAATAATGAGGGATCTGAGGGACGCCACTGTATCTCAGCGCGGCTGGGGCCAGCATTTTGGATTTCCCTTCAATTTGCCCTGTTTTCAGCGTTAGTGTCTGGTAAATGAATGCGCTAGGAAGCCTGTAGCATCTCTCTGGGGAGGAGACTTCCTGGGCAGGCCCGTGGCTCCGCCGATTCAGCTGAGTGTTTGTAGTAAAAGGAACATGTTATTTTTTTTTAAACAATCTAAGTGATTTTTATTTTTTATTATTTTTTTAAATTTTTTATTGTTTAAAGTATTACATATATTAGTACATACATCTCCTTTTTCCCCCCCATTGACCTTCCCCCAGCCTCCCCTACCCGCTGTCGCATGGACCATAAAGCAACTTCTCTCTGGTGATTTATTCCGAAGCAGACCATGACATATTCCTGACTACATCTGGGGGATGTTAAAATCTCTTACATCTTCTCCGTGGCAGTAATCTGCACCTAGGGTTGTCGGAAAGTTCCAGGAAGGCCCTTGGAAAAACGCTGTTGGATTGAATTTAGTTTGTAGAATTCAATGTCTCATTCCCCTCGCACTGCAGGCTGGTTCCACTGTCCACATTTTAGTGCGGAACCTGGGGCATCAGAGGGCGGGGTCTCTGCATGGCAGATGCTCGGCATGAGGTCCTTTCCCGAGGGCTGTCTGCAGGTGGCCCTGGACATGACTGCGCATGCGAAGAAAAAGCCTGGGTGAGGGGGATGAGCAAACGGAAGAGACTGGTAGCATGGCTCTCCCTACAGCCCCCTTGTTAAATGACTGCACGACTTCTCCCCTCCTGTCCTCCTTCCCTTCAAACTAGGCTCCATCCAGCTGCAGACAGATGTTTCCGGATGGGTGCAGATCCCATGAGGTCACCCCTGCCCCAGCTCAGGGAGCCTGATGCCTTCTCCTCAGTGTGGGTGGTCCAGAGCAGGGTGGGGCCCGGCCTCCTCCCTGAACTCCCTCCTCTCCTTAGAAGGCCTGCTGCGCTGGGGGAGGGGGAGCAGGCTGCTGGCAGGCTTCTAACCCCCCATCTCTTTCCTCCCATGAGCCACGGCCCTTGTCATGTCCTCTGTGCTGGACAGTCTTGCTCTTGTTCAGCAGGTAAATGTCCACCCTTTCTTTCGGCTCCAATGTAAACTGTCCACGGGCAGAGTAGGGACCTTGTCTGTCCGGCTCACCTGGGATGGCTGAGGGCGGGACTGGTACCCGCTCAGAGAAAACACTGGAGAGACGTGTGCTGGATGGATGAGGCGTCACCTCTCTGGTGGGCCCAGCGGTCACCGCCGATCCTCTCGGTTTCCACCGTACTTTGTGCAACCTCCATTCGCACCTACCACTCAGGTCTCCTATAGACTACAGCTCCCAACGGGCCAGTCACAGGTGCCTATTTCCAGCCTGTAATGTTGGTGAGATGATCCCAGGTGCAGTGAGGTTGGCCATCTAAGACCCGCTTCCAGAAGGGGCAGCCCCTACTCTGTGCCTCCGTGTCCAGGTCCCAAGGCTGCGCACTGGGAGTGAGAGCAGGTTGGCAAAGACTCTGGCACCCTCTCCCCTCCCAGAAGGAAGGGGTCTGGGGGTGGGGAGCTGTGGAAAAGGCTCACCTTTGCCGGCCTGGGCTGCATTCGGCCCACAGATCTGATTTGCTTGGAAGATACTGTGTCTGATGGGTCACCGGGCAGGTGGGGGTGGAGGTGGGAGGAAGAATTTGAGTGTCTCACTTGGAGCCTGAACTTGCTGGTTCGTCACAGGCCCCTCCTCTTCCTGCTGAAAGGGCTGCCCGTCTCCCGGGGGCAGATGCATTTTTGACTGAGGGTGACCTAGTGCTTCTGTGTAATCTATGGCAAAAGGGCATTTCTTCCCCAGAGTGGTCACAGTGCTGCTTCTGGGCATGTGGCTGGGGAGCAGTGACCAGGCCCCCGTCCCCATTGCCTAACCATGCATGACACCCCGGTTTTGACATCTGTTGTGGCAGGCCCACTCTCCGGGTTTTCACACCTTCAGCAATTCCCTCCCCTGAACTTGCTTCTCACCAATGGATCATGACCAAGGCGATGAGCTTGCTCTTCTGGGATTAGGTTACAGAGAAGGGCACCTTCCATCCTGCTGGTAGACTCTGTCCCTTCTGGCCCGATGAAGCCAGCGGCCATGCCGGGGAGGCCCACTGGCCAAGGAGATGAGGGTGGCCTTTGGCCAACAGCCAGCAAGAAACTACGGCCCTCCGTTCAAAACCTCTGGAAGAACTGAATCCCACTGACAACCCATGAATAAGGCGGCAGATTCCTCCCCAGTCTGAAGAGAAGCCCCCAGCATGGCCGTCACTGTGATTGGACGTCGGGACAGGTAGCGCAGCAGGGGAACCGGCTTAGTCGCACCCAGTTCCCAACCCACAGTGACTGTGACATAATGAACGGGTGTTGTTTGGAGCTACTAAGTGTGAGGCAATTTGCTGTGCAGCCATAGATAACTAGCGTTTTCCTTTTACTTTTTCTGACCCTACAGAGATCAAATCCATGGGACTTCTTACCCTTGGTCCAGCCAGCCCATGACGTTTCCAGTAGTAACGTGAACAAACACATGTGTTATTTCTGCTTTCTAATATTATTCATGGGTGACAGAGAAGGGGGGGGTGTGACAATCTGGCCCACCTTATGCACAGGGAGTTGAGAGCAGACCTGGGAGCAGAACCGTAAACATTGTGCATGCATGTGACGCATTGTCTGCTTTGCTGAGACAACTGGCAAGAAAAGGACCTCAGACTCCCAGACTGTGGGCTCCACCAGCTCTGCATACAGGAGGCATCTGCTGAGACAACACAGACGAGCCAATCAATTATCACACAGGACTTAGCGGCTAGCCGTCACGCACTGGGCCATCTGTGAGGCAAGATAGCCATGGCCATGTTACAGTAGTCACAGTGAGAAAAATCACTCCTGGGACCCGATATATGCTATCCTTTCTATATTTTTTTTACTGAAAGCAATCTAGGCTTGATATTTAGCCGCGCTACAGAGCAGACTGTCAGCGGGATATAACTTAGAAGCGGTGTGCTTTATCTTGTGACTGACAACTAGCTCTCTGATATTTTTTTAAGGAAATGTAAAAAAACACACAAAACAACACAATGAAAATTTCCTGCACAGCTGCAGTACACTTATTTAAATGCCTTTAAACATCCCCTGAATGTTGTTGCCTTGTAAGGGTTGAATCCTAAAGAGTATTTGCCTACACTTTGCTCTCATAGACTGTGATGGGTAGGATGGGATGGAGCTCCTCCAATGGAAACTTCACATATTCCAGATGGGGAACGAGGTGAGAGAGGGGGGCCTGGCTTTCCTTTGTATCAGAGAGCAGGTTAATGCAGACAGGAGACAAATAACAACCCAGCATACTATAAAGCTTCTTGATTTAATCCTTATGACAACCTAATAGGAACTAGGATTATCCTGTTCTACAGATCTCAGGGAGGTTAAGTAACTTGTGCCAGGCCACACAGCTCACAAGAGATGAGCAGAGCTTTTATTTAAATGCAACCCATCCTGACCTCAGAGCCTCAGATTTTAACCAATAAGCCATGCTATCTTTCATCACAGAGCTCCTACCTTTTATTAAATACTCCTTCCAAAACACCCAGGTGATATAAAGATAATTATGTTTTTCTAGCAAAAACCTTTGATAGTAAGCTGGGTATCTAGGAAAACAGGAAGGAAGGACATTAAACTCATCACCTATATGTGCTTTGTCCCATTGTTGCCCCTCCAGAGCCAGTCCAGTCATTCACTGGAAACTTTAGCTCTGAACTCACTTCCCAAGCTGCATGTATCAGTTAGCTTTGGCTGCATAACAAATACTCCCAAACTTAATGGCTTTAACCAAAAACTATTGAATGGGGATGTGTAAAGGGAAGGGATCCCAGAAGGTGGGGAAGGACTCTCCCTAGAACTTTCAGATATCTACACACAATTCTTTATGAGGAATCTCCACCTTAACCCACAGGCTCTTCCTACTCCATCTCTTCAGCTCACCGTTCCCAACATGGACACAGCATCATGTGTTCTTCAGAGAAGGCACCCCCTGCATCCTTCATCATCCATCACCTACTCATTCCCCAAAGTTAGAAATTGCAGAAACACCTGGACTCCTTTTTCACATTCATTTCTATACCTTTGCTGTAACAGGCTATGGGGCAAGACCTATAATTAAGACTCATTGTTGTGTGCCATCTGGACAGCTGGTAAAAATCAAGAGGGCCTTGAATGATAGTCACAATTTCTCCTCCTGGCTCTGTTCCTGCAAATAAAGCTCCTGATCAAGGGACCAGGCCCAGTTCCTGGCTATCTCCAAGTGGCAGGTTTCATCGCCCTGCCAGCACATGGAATTATGCAAACAAGCCAGTCACATCCTCCCTGGGGAATCAGGGGCATCTCACCCTATTGGCACTGACAACACTGCCTCCCACAACCCTGCTGATGCAGTCTGTTCCCAAGGACAAACTCCACGTGGCCTGGTGAGGTGTGTGGTGTCCTCCCCCGTGGGTTGTGAACTTACGTGACTAACAAACTTCTGTCCATCTGGTCTATCCAGTTTTGGTTATCCCTATGACCCCAGGGCAGAAATCCCTGCCTGACTGATGGATGAATAGGAGATGGGAAAACGCAGGCCTCTGGAGTGTTTCCTCTAAACACCCCTCATGTCTGCACCTTCCTCTCTATTCCCACGGTCAAGGTCACTCCATGGCTTTCCAACTGGGCCCATTGCTCCTGCCTGATGCCCCCAACTCCACCGTACACAACGCCTAAAACCAAACCTGAGCACGTTATTCCTTTGCTTAAACCCCAGTGACATCTTCCTACAGCTCTCAGGGCAGAAGCGAAGTGACTTAGTTGGGCTTCCATAGCTTCTTCCAGGCTCAGTCTTGGCTTTCCTTTCTTGCCTCTTCTCCTAAGGCCTGGCTACCTAGCCCTTGACCTGTGCTTTCTCTCCTGACCTCTGGGTCTCTTTGCTTTCAGGCATGAGGGCCTCTTTGTGGTCAAGGCCCTTTCCTTCTCTGCCTAACTCTGACTAGTCCTTAATGACGCACATCTTGGGCTGCTCCTCCAGGAAGCTTGCCACACCCCTGGCTTACCTCTGCCACAGCACATGCCTATATTCCACTTCTCTCTTTACTAGTTCTTATTTCTGACAGACTGTAAACTCCAATGCTCATGGGAGCCCTGGGATATAGAAGGAATTCAATACATATTTGTGAATTAATGAGTGAAGGACAGTTGAATATATTCCAGTGCCAATAAGTAGTTTATCTTTATTTTCATGACGGAGATGCAGCCTCTTATAAATGGGTTTTGTAAAAGCTTTAATGTTCTTTTATCCCCCCCTAAGTTTCCCCCTCCCCATCATTTAATGCTTATATTAACCTGATTTCAGAAGAAACTGTTAGCACAATTCTATTTTAAGAACATACATTCGTAGAGGCAGGAAATGAGAAATTGCTCTTTGAAATGCTCTTGGGAAATTTCATTCCATACCTGGTGTTGTTTAAAATAAAATAGCTCCAGACCAGGATATAGAACAGGAGGCAAAATGAAACTTTGGTCTATAACATTACTTCCGATAAAAATCCCCTTGTAACAAAGGAACGCCGTAGGACCTCTAAATTGACTTGTTAAAGGGATTTCTTTTTTTAGACAAATACATGGTGAGAAGTTTCATAGGTTACCTGGAGAAACTCGGGCTGCCAGAGGACGACTCCCAGTCTCTGCAGTGACTAAGCTCAGGAAGGGAGAGACCTCACCTAGAAAAGCAAGAAGAGGATTGTCACCTGCACACGTGCCCCACCTCCCCTGAGTCACCAGGCACAGTGCTGACTAGATGGGCTGCTTTCTTTCTGTGTTTGTTCTGTTTTTTGTATGTGTAGGAGGGTGGCATGTATTCCTGATTGGAACAGTAAGTCCTTTTTTCTTTTTCCTTCCAAATATGTTTTTTATTGATTTTTAGAGAGAGAAGAAGGGAGAGCGATAGAAACATCAATGACACAGAAACATCGATTGGCTGCCTCCTGCATGCTCCTCCTACTGGGGATGGAGCCAGAATCCTGGGCTGAGAATCAAACTGGTGACCTCTTGGTTCATGACCACTGAGTCACACTGGCTGGGCCAGTTAGTCCTTTTGAGGTGAGGTGATGAAGGATTAGAATTAGGTTAATTTTTCCTACTTTTAATTCCATTTTTCTAGCACAGCTTGAGAAAGGAAGATATTTGAGTTTATTTTGGTTAAAATGATTTGATAAACAGCACTTAACGATGGACAGGCCCCTTTCTAAACACCTTTCAAGTTGTTTAATCCCTTGATAATCCTACTTTCCTGTTTTACAGATGGGGAAGTTGAGACTCAGAGAAGTTAAGTAACTTGTCCAACGTCACACAGCTAAGAAGCTACATGGGATATTTACAGAGTCAGATAGCCCAGCTCTAGGATCTGTGTGCATAACCACAACACTAGGGAAGGAACTATTGAATTCTTACTCAATGTTAGCTAGTTGGATTTAAGTCATTTTGTTTAATCTTGACAACAAATGAGAGACAGCTTACTCTTGCTTTATAGAAGAAACTAGAGGCCTGGTATACAAATTTGTTTACTAATGGGGTCCCTTGGCCTGGCCTGTGGGATCGGGCCGAAACCAGCTCTCCAACATCCCCCAAGGGATCCTAGATTGTGAGAGGGTGAAGGCCAGGCTGAGGGACCCCACTGGTGCACAATCAGGGCTGGGGAGGGATGTGGGAAGTTGGCCAGCTGAAGAGGGACGGCGGGAGGGCTCAAGGGCATGTCCAGCCTGTCTTGCTCAGTCCCGATCAGCCGGACCCCAACAGCAAGCTCACCTACTGGTCAGAGCATCTGCCCCCTGGTGGTCAGTGCATGTCATAGCTAGTGGTTGAGCGGCCTTAGCCTATCACTAGCACATTTTGCTTTGATTGATTGAATGGCTGGCTGGTCGACCGGACACTTAGCACATTAGGCTTTTATTATATAGGGTAGGGCTGGAGGTCATCGGGGAGAGTTGTCAGTGGCAACACTGGGCTATGAACCCATCTGGGCCTCATTGTAAAACCCATGTGCTATCCTGTCCTGCCACTGTCCATAACCCCGGGCACCTTTCTGGGCCAGAGCCCCATCCTTTCAGCCCTTGTGCCATAGGAAATACTAGAGCTTCAGATTTGTCCAGCATGTATCCATCCAAGCCCAGGTGATCCTCAGTGGAGGAGTTCCTCTCCTGTCTTACCGGCGAGAAAATCCTTGAATTAAAAGGGGGAAGGGATGCAGTGTTCAAGGTCAAACAGGCTGAAGATAAAAACCAATGCACATTTTCTGATTTCAAGACCAGGGCAATTTTTACTTTCTCACAGCTCCTTCAGAGAGGTTGAGTGACAGCTAAGTTGAGTGTTCTTGAAAAGCTGGTTGGTTGTTCGAAAATTTGCTTTCAACAATATCTTGAGAGCTAAATTTGAGGGAAAGGTTTAGAAAGGTAACGTTGAGTGTCTTTGTCCAAAGGCAGGAAGAGAGAGAGACAAGTTTTCAAATGCTCAAGTGATTGACTTGGGGCAAAGAAGTAGATTTTGCTAAACTTTTTCTGAGTTGTAATCCAGTCCAATCATTCTCTAGAATGCACCAACTCGCCTCTGCTCACCCTGCTTCACGCTGTGTGGGTAAATGAGGAAGGAGGACTGCACTTGTTATCTTCTGATTCCTCACTATCCCCAATGCAGTGTTGAAGGCTTTCATAGTTTTGATAGCTTGCCTTCTCAAATGACGATAAATAACCCCACTGAAGACAGTCCAACTGAATTGGCTCCAGAGCTGTACATTAGAAACTGTGTGTGTATGGGGGAGGGATTGGAGGTAAAATTTTGGGCACATATCCTAGGCACAGTAAATGAGTTTCTTTGCTTCATTTTGGCATCCCAATAATCCTTTTCAAATGTCAGCCTCAAATATTTCCAACCATAATGTTAAAAATCAAATTAAAGCTTCAGTGTAGCTGTTCAGTTGCATGGGCCAATGGTTCTCTCTCTCTCTCTCTCTCTCTCTCTCTCTCTCTCTCTCTCTCTCTCTCTCTCTCTCTCTCTCTCTCCTGTTATCTTTCAACTACACCTTCTCTCCTTGGCTAAGAGTCAGAAAACCCAGGCTTGGACCTGCTGAGGGGTCTTGGTTCTGAGATGTCAGAGCAGGTTTAGGCGGAAGGGAAAACACTATTCTTCCACAATGGGATGGACCTGTGTTCTGGAAGCACAGGCAACAAGGAAGCTGGATACAGTCCACATGCCTCATTTTATGGAGTTTTGAGGCTTAGAGCAGGAGAAGGCAGAGGGTAGAGGCGTCAAGGCACAGGAGAGCTGGATTTGGGTTATGGCGCCTCCTTCCCCAGTTTTCACATCTTTAAGATGGAAATGAAAGCATAGCTTTGAGGGGATAGTGTACACTATTATATCGGTTTTCTTTGTAAACTGTGCAAGGTCAGCTAGAGAGAGTGTGGCAGCCCTGAACCCAGGACCCCGCGCTCCTGGCTTTCCAGTGTGTTCTCAGAGTGTGTTCATTCTTTGCCACTCTTTGCCTTTGCAACCAGCTATTTAATCAAGCCATTTTCTCTCTTGGAGAATAGCTAAGCATGCATAACTTCCCCTTCTTTATGAACCTCAGGTGAAACCCAAGTTCTCATATGGAAATGAACTAGAACTCTTCCCCCTAAGCTGATTGCTGGCGGGGATGGTAGTCTCCAGGGCAACCGGGCCCCAAAGGTTCCCAGCACAAGTCTCAGGCAAAGGCACCTGTTTTTAATTAGCAGGAACAAAGACAGTCCTGCCAGCAACAGGCAAAGCCTGCTGACGACATGGAGAATGGCTTAACCCTTTTCTCAGTCCAAAAGGCTGGAGAGGAAGCAAGCTCACTGGGGCAGCTTTGCTGGGCATATATATGGGTTCCTCCACCCACACCCCAACCTTCACCTTACTCTGTGTGGGCCTCCCCAGCCTCCCTGGCACGTAGTTTTATCCCCACCACCAGTGTGTTGTCATTTACAGAGCCCTGTTTGTATCATTATCTCCTTTCTCATCTCGACAGCATGTGAGTGGATGAAGCCACCGTGGCTTTCACCTCCAGGGAAACCTAGCTTTCCAAGGGCGGGCATGCCGGTTGGTTGAGAGCCAGGAAATGGCAGTGCCAGGAGTTGAGCTGGCGAGCAAATTCTGCTTCGGAGCCCTGGCGCCATTCCCAGTCCTGTTCTCCTCATCCCCTGGGGCCACCTCTATCATTCTACAGCAGGGTCTGTGCTCGATGCGCAGCAGAATGGCCTGGTTTGGGAAACACTGCCCTAGGCTCAAGGGTTCTCAGTTCTAGCGATGTCTTGAACCACTTGGGCAGCTTATAAAAGTAGATGGGTCAGACCCCAGCGGAGACCAATTCTGTGGGCATCTCTGGGAGGAGGCTCGCCCGTAGAGCCAGGGCTCGGATGAACTCTGAGGACCCTTCCAACCCCGAGAAACTATGAGCCTTGAGGAGGGGAGCGGGCTGGCACCAGGACCTTGGGAGGGTCGGAGGTCTGGGACATTTCATCTTCAGGGCAGACGGTCTAGCCTCTGTTCCCTCTTGGACTTCATTCCGGCCTATTGCCCGGTCCCTTCGTGGTGTTCATCTAATCAGCCCGCATGGAAATGGAGTGTGTTCATGTTCATGTCACATGTTCGTTTTCTTCCTGGTCAGATTCCTGACCGTTGATATCAAGAAGGAACTGCAGTTCCTCAAAGATCACAGCCAGGAATCGTGGAGAAAGCACCTGCCCCCTGAGGCCCAGGAAGCCAGGCTGTTTGCTCTGTTCTGCCCCAGATTCGCGAGTGACTTCAGTCAGGCCATGCCACCTCCAGGGCTTCGGGCCCATGGGAGCTTGTCTCTGAGGGCCTTCCCACTCCCAAACTCCACAGTCCTGGAGGGCGGAGCAGGGGCCCTGGTAGGAGCAATGGGGAGTGAAGGTGGGTCCCCAGGCACAGCCCGGCCTCTGGCTTGGCTAGCCTTGCAGGTGGCGGCGGCATTTCTGAGCCTTTCGGAGCAGAACCAGCAGAAATGCTCAGTGAGGAAGAGAACAGACTCTGCGTCAATGACGTGCGCTGTGAATCCTGACTCTGCAAGATCAGCTTACCGGACCTCGTGTATCTTTTGTCTCCCCTGTAAGAGAGGAAGCCTGTGAAGTTGAGATAATAAGCACCGACTGTTTAGAGCTGATGTTAGGATTCGATGAAACAGGTGGACACAAGTCGTGCCCAGTGCCCGACAATGCCAAGCGTTCAGCTCAGGGCAGCGACTGCTCCCACCGCTGCTGGCAACACTGCTGCTACCCCCCTCACTACTCCTGTACCCCCACCATGGGCACCTACTGGGGTGTAGAAATCAAATCAGGGAGCGTAGGTAAGAGATGAGTTAGAAACATTCCCTGCTCTCTGAGCTCACGATCTGACAGCGTGGCACAAGCATGCACACCCATGGGTGGACAGCCGACGGGACAACGGCTCTACAGCAGAGGCCCGGGAAGCACATGGGGGTTTAGAGCAGAAGCTGCTTCTGAGGGGGCACCACACAAGCCTCCCTGGGGGAGTGGATTTGGGCCCCGTGGGCTTTAGACTTGAGTGATAAAGGCATTCATTCTGTATGCTCAGCCGTCGCTGTCCACTCACACCGTGCTGAACACACCTGAGTTATGCATTGTCTGCATTGCATTCATTAGGATGAATCTCATTTTCATCTTCCCAGCTTTTAAACATTTCAGCTGCGTCACTTCTCCCACTGGTATTCAGTTCAAGACACACAGAGGAGGAAGATACATAGGTTAGCAGCAGTACAGCGATCTTGTTTATGTCTTTGCTGGCCAGGATATTTGGTTAGTTAATTAAACCTTAAAAAGGAGCCCAGAGAGTAAGGCAGAGTCACCACAGACAGCGGGGTCCTTGTCCAGCTCTCCAGCAGCCTCTTGGCGAGATCAGGGCGTGCTGGGCATCATGGGAGCAACACGTGGCTTCCTGATCACAGATTCTCAGTTCCGGTTTCATAGTTACATCCCCACAGTCTTGGACAATCTGCTTTTGGAGTCTTCACTTAGTTCATCTATCCTTTTGTTCATTCAACAAACATTTATTGAGTCTGTCATCAGAGTCACACCATTGAATAGGATGCCGACCTCATCCTCATGGGACTTTGGATCTAGAGGCAAAAGAGAAAATTACAAATAATTATAAAACAGGGTGAAAGCCAATTGAGAAATGCCCATGTTTTTCTGAGTGTCCAGAAGGGGCGCCTCACCCAGCCTGAGGGGGCAGTAGATAGGGGAGGCCCCCGGGGAGGCTCAGAGGCTCTCTGGCAGGTGGCAACATCACCGGAATCTCCTTTTGTTCTCTCCCACTGCTCCTGGCTTAGGCTATCTTATGTCTCACATCCCACCAGATGTGACCATGTCTTCATGGGACAGCCATTCCTCTTCTCTGAACCCTGATTTTCTCCGTAGTAAAATGTCAATGGTTGAGTTCCAATGTTGACCCCCCTGATTTCTTTGAAACCATGATGGTTTTTGTTCTAATGTGACATTTTTTGGCCTCAAAATATCTCTTTTCCATCCTTGTGAGATGCTGGCCTGAGGGCACTGACAATGACAATGGGGTTATAAGATCCCTCCCCCCTTCCTCTTCCCCGATTGTTTTCTCTGCTGGATTTCATCTACCTGCCAATAATGTGTCCTTCAGAGCGGCAAGTGCCACATCGGAGTCGCTTTTCCTAAAGTGGGAGCGGTCCATTTTCTCACCTAGTGCTTGTCTTCCAAACACTGGGCTCTTGCCAACATCCTGGGAGGATCCTTTGTGTGTATTTTTCATTTGGCTTTTCTTGAACAATTTCTGACTTTTCTTCACCATGTAGTTTTGTAAGACTCATTTCACAACTCAGAAAAAAAGTCTGGACGTACGATTTTGAGATTCTGCTATGGAGACATATTCAGAACGTGCAGATGGAATTGCTTATATCCTCAAAGGGTGTGGTCATCCCTGCAAAAGGGCTCATAAAATATTGTGATTGGCTGTTACCTCCTAGGGCACACAAGATACCAGCACCCTGTGCGAAGAAGGCCCTGGCTTGTTCTCGTCCTCGTTTATTCATTCCTTGACTCATTCATGGAGAGCTTGTTGACATCAACTGTCTTCCATTGGGGTTGATGGTTGCCACTGGTTCAAACTGTGGCTTCCCTGCCTCTCTCCTTGTGACCTAGCTTTTTCCACGGTGTCTTGACCATGTGGCTGCCCATCCCTTTGGTTCTCTGTCATAGCATTCTTACCTTCTGTCTTTTCCTTAGAACAGCTAATTTGCTCCAGTAGGAATTATGTTAGTTGATTTTTTTGTGGGGCCTCCTTCTTCCCCCCAGACTTTCTGGCTTCAAGACGATGATTGTTTGATTAGTTACCCACCAATTCAACCTGGATTACCCTCATCCTAACCTCCAGGTGCTCTCTCTCCTAGTCCTCCCCATGCCTCAATTTTCCAGAACACTCCATTTTCAGTAAATTCAAGTCTTGCATTGCTGGTCATGCTTTGAATCAGCACGTAGGGCTCAGTGTTGGATGAGACAAAGTTCTCAGGTTGACCATTATGCCAGTTAGCAATGCTCGGAACACGGTCCAAAGTTCGCATAGATGTCATCCCACAAATAGGTCTAGGCGGACATAGGTTCTCTCTCCCGGCTCTTGGACTTCTTCCTGCCTCTTACAGAAAAGACAAGACTTAGAAAAAAGTGAGGGCTAGGAAGGAAGAAGTTGTTGCTGTCCTAATCAAGCACTCCCAGGAAGATTCAGGCATGCACACAGAAAAGTAAATTGTTAAAGTGGTGAAAGAGCTAGAGAGGATTTTATAAGCACTTTGGGGGAGAAATAGATAAATCACAGAGAAAAATGGATAGTCTAATAAATGAGTAGGAAAAGAGAATTAACAACAAATGAGAACAGCTGAGATATTGAAGAAAGGAGAAAACAGACTCAGAGGTAGGGCAAGCAGCCTCACAGCCCAGAATGTGAGTGATGATGAGAGCTCAGTGGCGCTGGTACGGGAAGGGAGAGAATTCTCGCGGAAACATAGCCAGCTCCCTCCTGCATTTCCCTGGATGTCACTGCTGTCCCCAGCGCCCCCTTTCATTGGCATTGACCCCCCACATTTATTCTTTCTTAAGGGTCCTCAGGGGTTATAACGAAAGCAGGAGAGAGCTAACTCTGATCTGATTCCCAGTGGAAACACACTTTGTAAAGGCTGCAAGCTGTCTATTTAAAAATGATGAATTAAACATAATGAGTATTTCCTCACTAGATTTCTATCCCTATTAAGTATTTTGTGAGACTTTTATTACTTGCTAAGAATCTAAGTTATTTCCTCTCATTTTTCTTGCAAAGGATGAATTCAGTATTTCCACTGTTCTCATTTATTGTTAATTCTCTGTTCCTACTCATTTATTAGAATACCCATTTTTTTCTCTGTGGTTTATCTATTTTTTCCTCTGAAACGCTTATAAAATCCTCTCTAGCTCTTTACCACTTAAACAATTTACTTATCTCCATGTGTTTTTCTATTGCTTGAATCTTTTTGGTTTGGCCTTTAGCTGAGGAATAATTAAATTCTCTCCTTTAAAATCTTATCTTTTGGGACAGCATGGATGGACCTGGAGAGTATCATGCTAAGTGAAATAAGCCAGTCATAGAACGACAAATACTATATGATTTCACTTATATGTGGAATCTAATTAACAAAATAACAAAGTGAACACAGGTTTACATACATAGAACAGACTGACTGCTGTCAGAGGGGAGAGGGCTGGGAGCTGGTGAAAGGGGTGGATGGATGAAGCAAAGGGAAAAAAAAACCCTCAGAGACACAGACAATAGTTCCCCTGCTGGTGGGCGGGAGAGGCCCTAGACCCCATGGAGAGGGAGAGGGGCCATGGAGAGGGAGAGGCAAATGGTCCCAGTTTCCCCATTAGCTGCCATGTGACTAGTACCAGATGAGACCCTAAGTAAGATCCATAGAACTTCCTTCCCACTGGAGCTCAAACTTGAAAACCACGAGAGAAGTTGGGTGGCTGGTGTTTTAAACCGCCACGGTTTAGGGAGCTTGATCATGCAGCCTGAGGAAAGCACAGCAGCTCCTCTGGTCTGCAGCCCTTCTCCTCTGCTGTGCTGCTTCCTGGTTTTACCCGCGTAATTTCACCATCGGGTCCATGTCCTAACGACCATCGTGGGAGATGGATTTCTTAGCACCTCCTTTGTCTTACTGGGAAAACGACCTTGATCTTCCTTAGAAACACTAACACAGTTTTTTACCTTTTCTTCTCAAGGAATAAAGATACTTTCTATTTCTTTTTTAAAATATATTTTTATTGATTTCATAGAGGAAGGGAGAGGGGGGAGAGAGAGACACACACATCAGAGCCCACAACCTTTGCATGTGCCCTGACTGGGGATCGAACCATGACCTCCTGGTACATAGGTTGATGCTCAGCCACTGAGCCACGCTGGCCAGGCCAATCCTTTGTATTTCAGAAGTATCTGCAGGCATATGTTGGCATTAAATGTGAATGATCTGTTTATATTTTCCCAACATCCGTAAAAAGGTAGTCTTTATCAACCATTTACAAAGGGGAGAATTGAACAAACGTGAATTAAATTACCACTTGAATCAGGATGCCATGGAATGGCCGTTGAGCCTGGATTCTTCAGATTCTAAACCCAGAAACGATGTCATCAGATCAAAACTGATCTGAGACCTTGGAGCCAAGGAACACAGACCCCCAGCCTTTTCCAGAAGCTGAATTTGCACCCCTTAGACTGGAGCCTCCATGGATTCCTCCTTGATCCCCAAGCTCACCTGCTTGCTAACCACTGTGATTACTGAACCTTTCATCTCATGGGAATTGAAAGATCCCTCTGAAGCCAGCCATTCAGATGTCTTGCTGCTGATGAGATGTGATGGCGGAACATGAAACATCCCAAATGGGAGCTGATGTGCTGAAACGCTGGGGCACAGTCCCTGGTCAATGACATGTTTCATCTTGGAAACAGCCTAAGTGCCCATCAGCAGATGAGTGGATAAAAAAGCTGCAGTACATCTACACCATGGAATACTATACAGCTGTAAAAAAAGAAAGAACTCTTACCATTTGAGACAGCATGGAGGGACCTGGAGAGCATTATGCTGAGCAAAATAAGCTAGTCAGAGAAAGACAAGTATCACATGATCTCACTCATATGAAGAATCTACTGAACAAAATACACTGATGAACAAAGTAGATCCAGAGACATAGAAGCATGGAACAGACTGTGTAACCTTAGAGGGAAGGCGGGGTGGGTGGGTGGGAAGAGATCAACCAAAGGACTTGTATGTATATGCATAACCCATGGGCACAGACAATTGGGTGGTGATGGCCTGGGGTGAAGGAGGGGGCGGGGCGGGCTAGAAGAGGTCAATGGAGGAAACCAGGGGACATAGGTAATACTTCCAACAATAAAGATTTTAAAAAATGTAAAACCCAGTTTCTGAATTAGTGCCTCCTGAACAAAAATGATTCTGGAGATGCAGGGTCATTAGAACAGGAGTAGGGAGGAGATGAGAGAGTGAGCGATTAATATTTCATTACAATATCTCCAGAGGTTTCCAGAGCAATGGATATGGGAGAAGGGAAGCTTTTAAGAAGAAAAATGGTGCATATAAATGGCTCCGTAAAATAAGTGTTTTCACATTTTACTTAGAGAAAAACATAGTGTACGTTTTAGCAGAGAAAAGTGGATATTTAAATAATTTATCAGACTTCTTTCCTTAGGGAAAATGCGGAGTAGTAACATCTCCGGAGCTCTCTAGAAAAGGGCACATTTTTAGTTTCTAAAAGTGGAAAAGCACCTAAAATAAGAAAGGCAGAATAAGACAGAGGCACAAACACTGAAGCGGGAATCCGAGGCCCTGAGCTCGACTCCAGCTTCGTCACTGCTCATTGAGTGACCTGCGATCAGTGTCTGCCTCCTTCCTGGAGGCCCTCACTGTCCCTGTGTAAAGTGGCTGGTCACAGAGCACCGGGCAGGCTCTGGGGACCTTAGAAGTCACGTGGTCCCACAGCTCATCTACTCTGATGCCCGGGGTACATTTTCCTGCAGCAACAAGGTCCTCAAAAGTAGGACTCGGAACTCTGAATGGGAGGGCCTCCCTTTTCTATTACATTATGTGGTCACAGTGTATGTGAATTTTTACTAAACAATAGAATATTTATATTTAAAAGGATGATAGATTATCAGCAGACTCATCTTGGTAAATGGACTGTAGTTGCCTACTGTGATCCATACCCCAGGTGTTTCAAACCATCAACTTCACCATCTGGAAGGTCTTCAGCATTCCATCTAAAACAAGCATGTCAAACTCGCGGCCCGTGGGCCGCATGCAATCCACAACGAATATTTTTGCGGTGCAGCCAATATAGTGGTATGTAAGAAACGTTTTAATAAAAATTGCATAACTTAATTTTTACAATATCCTGTTATACATAATTATTAATAGCAAACTACAACGCTCGCTAATGACTGATTACTATAATCGTGTTGCATTCATTTCCCTTACACGCCTTACACGCAGGCGCACCATTTCTCTCCACCAATACCAGCAGCGAACATTTCAGCAGCTGATGGCCACGTCATTAGTCTTGGACTGACTTATTTTGTGTGTGCAGCAGGCAATATTTCGCTTTCAGAGAACAAGAAAAATAGGTTTATTTGTGTTACACTTATTAATTTGTGCAGTTATTCAGTGTCTGGTAAGTTAATGTTCAAGAAAAAATATTAATTTTTATTAAAATGTTCTATTATTTTATGTCAACGATGACTCATTTATTTCAGCCCTTTGTATTCAGCATGTCTCTATCGAAATAAAGCTACGTTTCTATGAAAACTGAAGCTTTTGGGGTTTTTTTGTGAACCACATACACTTAAACCTTGTTTATTTGGCCCATGTCAGCCTTTGAGTTTGGCATGCTTGATCTAAAGAGTCACAGGTCTTGGAGCTCCCTATCTCTTTAAAGAGGTCCCGTGACATCTAGAAAGAAGATTCAACAGCTGCAGTACTGATTCACTGTCAGCTCTCCCTCTTCCATGGAGCTATTATTAAAACACAAAAATTAAGTCAAAGTAAACAGCAAGAGAGCTCTGCAGTGCTGTTCTGGGCAGCTGATTGGTTTGTTGTGATTTATGCTGTGGTCCATCCCCCCTTCACACCGAAGGAAGATTTGTTAAGTGCAAGAATGTAGGAGGCATCATGACTAAGGGAAAAATTAAGTTGCTGTGAAAAACAAGAACCCTGCTCTTAAGTTCAAGCAGTAAATGATCAAATTGGAAAAATATTTAATAATGCACAGACCAGTTAGGTAGTTAGGATATAATATTTCATTACAGTATCTCCAGAGGTTTCCAGAGCAATGGATATGGGAAAAGGGAAGCTTTTAAGAAGAAAAATGGTGCATATAAATGGCTCAGTAAAATAAGTGTTTTCACATTTTACTTAGAGAAAAACATAGTATACAGATATCCTATATAGTAAAAGGCTAATATGCAAATAGACCGAACAGTGGAACAACCGAAAAACCAAACAACCGGTCGCTATGACATGCGCTAACCACCAAGAGGTGCACATGGAACATGGCAGGTGTTGGCCACGGTGGGATGGTGAAGCAGGTTAACGGGGGCGCCAGATCAAGGCAGAGTGCTGGTCACTGTCATTGGGGCAAGCCTCTGGTGGTTACTGAAGATTATTTGCTCCCATGCGCTGTGGTCCTGCCTAGCACTTGCACCTGCTGCTGACGCCAGTCCCACTCGTACCCGTAGCCGACACTAGAACTGCTGCTTGCACCTGCTGCCTGTGCCTGAAGCTGGTCCTGATCGCTCGGTGCAGTCAGCGGGTGCGAGCGGTGGCTGCTGGCCCCAATCGCCCCCGAGGGCTTCTCCACCTCCCCCTGCTCCTGAGGGGTGATCGGGGCAGCAGCCACCGCTTGCACCCACTGATGGCACCAGCCCCAATCGCTCCACTCTGTCAGTGGGTGCGAGTGGGGTAGTTGCCATCAGCACATGGGAGCAGTGGCAGGAACGGGGCTGCCAGCAGACAGCGGACCAGGAGCCACAGCAGGAGGGGCTGGGCAGGGGCGTGGATGATGGGCCAAGACTTGCTCCTGTGCCAACCACAGCCTCGTGGCCCACAGTTCCTTTCAAGGTGCACGAATTTGTGCACTGGGCCCCTAGTTATAAAACAGTCTCTTGCCTGAGCTGAAGCAAGGTCTTTGATATTTTTGAGGAAGAGAGATAGGCTACATCCCTTTTCGACATGTCCTGAGGAGCTTCCTAGGAAACCCTGAATCATTGTCTTGTTGATATTTAGACATAGGAGTTGATCAAGGTAATTCATACTATAGTGTTAAACTTTTGCACTCAGATGTCGAGTGTGACTCAACACGGTTAGCATTAGAATAAAGGAATCGAGAAAAAAGCAAGCGTGTGCAAAGGGTTAATGGCTTCACTTTTTTTTTTTTTTTTTTTTAGAGTAATTTCATTGTTTTGTTCCAGATTTTCTGCATGAGGGAAACCTGAATGTCTTAGCTTATTTATTTTTTCAATTTTAAATATTTAACCTCTTATCAAAGTAATATCTTTACACAGTTTAAAAAGTCAAATAGAATAAGAAGGCCAATCACAATAACAACACAATGCCATTCCCCTTCCCCTCTCGTCTGCACTTGTGAATCTTGCTTCTCAGAATTAACCTCTTTCAACCTTGTGAGCTATTCTTGGTATTTACCCCCTAATTCCCATATAACATACTTACTAGGCCATTTCCGATTGATCCGTTTACGTATTGTGAATAGCCATTTTATTGTGGAACTAAGGATTTAATTCCCCTATAATTTCTCTTCATGCCTATACCTCCTGTTCCTCCTCCCGCCAAGCATGGCAATATTCCAATTTTTGGTTAAATTGCTATTCAAATGGTTATATTATTTTGGTCATATAAACATTGTTCCCAGATGAACTATCTGTGATAGTTCCTTCGTTTGTACAATGTGTCACTTTTTTTCTTCCATTTGCTTCTCTAGGTATCTATCCCTGATTTTCCCCCAACTCTTTAAAAGACATTTAAATATTTTATTAGGGTAGTCAAACATATAAGATATAAATTCTAAATTTCAAGGAGTCACCTGGCAAGAAAGAAGGTGTTAGTTTTTATAGGCATGCGTCACTCTGATCCTTTCATCCTAAAAAGGATTTGCTACTAATAATCTTTCATGTATGAACCGGCATTTTGGAAGCTGGCGTCTAAGGCATTTCCCAAGTTGATTTTAGTGCCTGTGTTTCTCAGAGAACATGATTACCAAGTACCTTTAATAAGCCTTAACTTCCCGACTTTCAGCAAAATAACCTCAGGTTCTTAGAGATAATACACAGGTAATACCCTTATCAGTAAAAAGTGCTTAGGATTGCTGAAAAAAAGTTAACACTGGTGAAACATGCCATATGCTAGGCAATGTGCTTTGCTGTTTGTTTCTGAGGCCATTTGCTGGCGTTGAGATAGGGTTTTTTGCTGTGTGCAGGATATGGAAATTTATATCTTACATCATGACACATTCCACTTCCTTGGCTGAAAAATCTGTCATTATCTCTTTTGTAAAACGAATCTCTGGGCTCCAGAGAACAAAATCCTGAGCAACTATGAATAAAGGATAAAGTTTTCTTTTCATAGCACCGCCCCCCCTCCCCCCAAAGGAGGGGAGATGATTCCAGAAAGATAGGTATCAGCATTTGCAAACAGTGTGTCTTCTAAGGAAAAAACAGAAGTTTATAACTTCTTTGGAAGACTACATTTGGAGTTTTGTAAACTATTACATTTCAAGAAAATTACTTAAGGTAGTTAATTATTTCAAAGCCCATATTCTGGAGTGGTTTTAGTTTATTTAGAGCCCATGTACTCACACCCAGGCTAAAGTACATAGAAATTGTTTTATTCTTTTGAGGCTTGATTTTCAGCTTTGCTGGCTAGGACCTGACCAGCCTGCCATCCAGGGTTGATGGGTTCAGCTCTGAGGCCACTTCTTGCTCAGGATTCTGCTTGCTGCCGCATGTTGGGGGGCCTCTCCTCTCCAGCTGCCGGGAACCAAACTGTCCTCTGACCTGGGAGTCCTGGGCCTTGTTCAGCTGCTCCTGTTGGCAGCTTTCCCCTGAGCTCATTAGTTGCTTTTTAAAATATATATATTTTTTATGATTTCAGAGAGGATGGGAGAGGAAGAAAGAGAGAGAGAGAGAAACATTAATGATGAGATAGAATCATTGATTGGCTGCCTCCTGTACACCCCTTTCTGGGGATCAAGTCTGCAACCTGGGCCCTTGACCGGGAATCAAACCGTGACCTCACGATTCATAGGGCGACACTCCCCACTGAGCCATGATGTCTGGGCTAGACCCTTATTTTCAAGTCATCATTTGTAATTTATAAGTGGGTCTTTCTGTGTTACTCTATTAAAATTCAAGTATTAAATAACTACTTCAAATATTAAAAAGACATAGTAAACACCTGATCAAGGTGCCCTGAAGTACAAATGCCATCATTAAGCCGGACCCCTGACTCTCGGCCAAATGGGATGCACGGGGTGGAGACAGATGAGAAGCATTGGAACCAGACCCATCGGATGTAGCTTCCAGCTTTGCTGTTTTTAAGCTACAACACGAGGCAAGTTGCTTAACCTCTCTGACCTCCAGTTTCGTTCATTGTAAAATACAGTTAGTAACTGAGATACGTTATGTAAAACACACAGCAATGCCTGGCATGTAGCAGGCACTCCACAAGGTACCTGTCCTCAAGGTCTAGTAATGAGCAGAGTGAGGTGAGAAGTTGTGGGTTTGAAACCCAACTCACTGGTTTGCTTGTGGACATGCTTTTTTTATTTTTCTCTGCCTTTTCATGGCTATCATAATGATTAGGAAACATTTAGTAACTCCAGGACCATAGTAAGCAGAAAAATATATAATTTCCTTTTTATTAAAAAAAATATGACAAGTACATTTAAGAAAAGTGTGTAAACAGAAAAGGTACAACCAAGGTATAAGAACAAAACAGAAAAAACTCTCAGGAGACAGAGAGGTATGACATCCTACTTATTTTTACAACCATCGTGAACATGATCTCAAAAGTGTGCTAATGAATGCAGGCCACTCCTTACACTCACCCGCTTTTCAATGCACAAAGCATTTGCCCGTGCACACCAGTGCTCATGGTGCTTGCTGAACTGTTCCATGGAGAAGCCGTGGCGGCTAAAAACATCACATTTACCTGTCCGGCATGGCTCAGTGTTTGAGTGTCGACCTATGAACCAGGAGGTCATGGTTTGATTCCCAGTCAGGTAACATGCTCAGGTGGTGAGCTCAATCCCCAGTAGGGGGCGTACAGGGAGCAGTCGAATGATGATTCTCATCATTGATGTTTCTCTCTCTCTCTCTCCTCTCTCTCTCTCCCTCTCTCCCTTTCTGAAATCAATAAAAATATATACATTGAAAAAATAAAAACATCACATTCAAGATATAGAAACTGCCTAAAAAGACATTGGCCCTTGGCTGGGCCTTGAAGTAGAACATTCATATATTTATTCTTCTAGGCCAGTAGCTCCAGCCTTCCCCGAGAGACGCCTGCCTCTGTGCCTCCCTGGACTTTTCACGGTGTTTGCAAACATAATAGAATTAATCTGTCAGTCTGCAACCTCTCAGCTCTCCTGAGCCATGAGGCAGAGGCACAGCTGGCAGGACGTGCTTGGGACTGCTCTCCATTCAGGAAACGGCCATGGCTTGATGCATATCTTATTGGCTCCTGGAACGTGGCCAGCAAGGCTGACTTCCTGACCTACACAGACAAGTCTGCAAATGCCACTTAGTGATATATCAGCTCGTTTCATTTACCCGATAGAAAGCTTCCTTTGCTCCTCCTAAGCTCTTGGCGATTACCCTGTTTGCTATTCATTTCTCTGCGTCACTTATAAACCATCCAAGGACCTTCTGGGCACAGAATTCTATGATGTTTCTATGACTAAACCAGTCAGGTGTGTATCGTGATAACTGCTGCATGTAGTGTCATGGTTCTAGCTGTGACTTGTTGGTAGTCTCTTAGGATCAGAGTTCTGAAAAACAATGTCTGAATTGTGTGGATATTTTTGAAATACTAAGCCAAGGCCCATATCGGATAATCCTTTGTGTGTGTGTGTGTGTGTGGTTCAAATGAATATTGACGAGTTGTTGTTTTCATTAATGTGCTTAGCAGTATTTTTCAGAAAGACCTTGACATCTCAAGAGGAAGTCCTACAGCCTCAATGGTCAATTTTCAGCCACATAACCTCACTTGACGGTTGTATTTCAAACAGTGCATGGTTATGTGGAGTGAGCGAGAAGAATGTTGGACTAGGTTAGTGGTCGGCAAACTGCAGCTCACGAGCCGCATGCGGCTCTTTGGCCCCTTGAGTGTGGCTCTTCCACAAAATACCATGTGCAGGCGCGCACGTACAGTGCGATTGAAACTTCGTGGCCCATGCGCAGAAGTCGGTTTTCGGCTCTCAAAAGAAATTTCAATCGTTGTCCTGTTGATATTGGGCTCTGCTGACTAATGAGTTTGCCGACCACTGGCCTAGGTTCACGGAAACATGGATTCCACTTCTACTCTCACCACTTCAGACATCTGAGCTCTATGGCAAGCCATCTAACATTTCTGCAATAGGGCTCCTGCATTGAAGAACAAGGCCTAAGGGCAAATTATGATTCAATTCACACATCCTATGTAATAAAGAGCTAATATGCTAATTAGATTGAACAGCAGAACAACCATCCGGATGACCTTCCGGACGAAGCTGGGGCTGTGAGGGCTGAGGCCCTTGCACGAATTTCATGCATCGGGCCTCTAGTGTATAATATTGTTATTGCTGTTGTAATATATTTTAGGCTTATTTGCATTAGCAACATGTCACAAACCAGTCACTAAGCATGTGCTGCCCACTTCAGTAGGAGTCAATTAAGAGGCAGACAGAGGAGACTGACAGCTGGAATAAAACGATTGCTAGCATCACTGGGTTGGAGAACGTGGGTTGGTCTATATCCAGAGCCAACCTTCCCATTATCCACTTGGCTGGAGGCCAGAGCTGGTAGTCATCTGTGCCAGGGTGGAGCCTGCAAGGCTAAGCGGACCCATGGGCTGCTCGTGCCCTCGTGCTTCTTCCCCTCCAGACCCCCCATCACACTGGGTCTCCAACCTCCACTCTCTGCCGCTTAATTCACTAGGAACAAGTGAAAGGGGCATCGATAGGAAGAGTGTATAATGTTAGTGTGCTAGAGAACATGAGGGGACACGCAGAGTTATTGTGGTTCTCCACCCCAACCTCACCTCCCACCATTTGCAGATGGGGAAGCTTCAGTCCCCCGGGGTGGGAGGGACCCACCTCAGATCTAGTTCAGGTAAGAAGCAGAACAACAGAGGAGGTGGTTTCTCTTCCCTTTCAATGCAGAGAGCCATGTTGGAGGAAGCCCACCAATAAAGGATGAGGAATAATACAGACACACCTGAGCTGCTCTGATGGAAGTGGGGTGAGAGACCAAGAGGTCCACCTGTTATGTGCTCCGATCCCAGGGCGGGTCCTTGAGGAGGTCTCCTGAGCAGACGGGTCTCCTGAGCAGTGGTATTGCTGTCATGTGTAACAATGACACTAGATATACTATTCATAGTAAGAGCTAGTACTTTCTGAGTCCTTCATACTAGGCACTGTTCTAAGTGCTTTAAATATTATCTTACTTATTCCTCCCAACAACCCTAGGATATAGGTGCTAGTATCCTCCCCATTGTATAGGTGCTTTGATAATCAAGTCAAGGAGATGTTAAGTGGCTCACACAGACAGTAGAAAACAGCCCAAGCAGCCTTCTTCTTTTTTTTTTTTTTTAATATATTTTTATTGATTTCAGAGAGGTAGGGAAAGGGAGAGAGAGATAAAAACATCAATGATGAGAGAGAATCATTGATTGGCTGCCTCCTGCATGATCAGGGATCAAACCTGTAACCCAGGCATGTGCCCTGACCCAGAATTGAACTGTGACCTCCTGGTTCATAGGTCAATGCTCAACCGCTCTGAGCTACCGTAACCGGGTGTGGCTCTTGTCCTTCACAATGCTTTGGGTCTGTATCGTGCTGGGTGCTGCGTTTGCTGCTTCACGTTATGTAATTTCATCTCCATCCTCCTCGCAACCTCCCCAGGAAAGGCTCTTCCAGTTAGCATAAGGGATCTGAGTCTCAGAAAGGATAAGAGCTGACTGTGATTCAAACATCAGTTCGCAACAGGAGAACGGGGTTTGCATGTCGAATGTTGCTCTACCTGTGCTGTTTTCTACTCGCGTGTAGCTTTTGAACACTGTGGTATGGTATCCACAGTCTGAGGGTAAGGAGGCCTGGCTCAAGTCTTGGTTCTGTCATTCAGTAACTCAGTGTCTCAGTGAAGGCACCCTGTGGAAATGGCAGCTTTCCCAGTTGTAGAACATTGGGCTGGAACCTCAGATGCCAGTCCTCACCGGGAGGAGTCTATAGTCTGGAGACCAAGGAGACCCAGGTGGAACCTCCAGTTTCCCACCCACTGACTGCCCTCAGGTGACCTCCAGGAGGGTAGAAACTTTTTAAATCTGTTTCCTTGTCTACAAAAATAGGCATTATAAGTGGTGGGGGTTAATTCTCCTTGAATCTCTCAGGTTTCTACATATTTGGGTATGAGCAGGCAAATTGTTTCCAAATAGCTTTTTGAGAATCCTATATAAAAGCCTAAGTGTCTGGTCGTCCAGTAGGCCTTTCAACCAATCAAAGCTTAATAAGCTAATGATATGCTAAGGCCACTCAACTGCTCGCTATGATGTGCACTGACCACCAGGGGGCAGACACTCCTACCAGTAGATTAGCTTGCTGCTGGGGTCCGGCCAGTTGGGACTGAATGAGATGGGTGGGCTGGACACTCTCTGGAGCCCTCCTGTGGTCTATCTCCAGCTGGCCAACCACCCACGTCCCTCTCTGGCCCCGATTGTGCACCATTGGGGTCCCTTGGCCTGGCCTGTGCCCTCTCACAATCTGGGACCTCTCGGGGGATGTTGGAAAGCCAGTTTCAGCCCTGTCCCACAGTCCAGGCCGAGGGACCCCACTGGTGCATGAATTTGTGCACTGACCCTCTAGTATTTACATAACCAAATGACCCTGAAAAGATGTAGTGACTCCTTCTTAAAGAAAAACAACAACAACAAATTACCACATTTGGGATGATAAAGTGAAGTATCTTTACATTTCAGGGTAAATGAGGATAGTGGGTCTCCTGAGAGGAAGATGGGCAGCTTTGGCAGAACCCTTGTGTAAGAACGGTTTCCTAACTCAGGGTTCCTGGAACATGCCCTGATGTGTCACTTCTGGGCCAAAATGGATGGGTGCCTTCTTCAGTCTCCCTGTCCCTCATTGACTGAGTGGAGAGGACACTGACAACCCAAGGGAGGGGGCTCCAGGAGACAAGCCCGAGTCCCTGTGTCACACTGTGGGAGCTGCCCAGTGTCAAATGCTCACATTGGACTGTGATAGGAGTGAGCAAAGGATCTTTCCTGGGTTAAAATGAGGACTGTAATGCTTAGAATTCAAGATGTACCTCCTATAGCTCCTAGCACTACCTTAATGAATACAAGCTGTAATGTGGAATCAGCGCTCACTGCCTTTTATATGCCCGCATCATGGTAGGAAATTTCACCACACTATCTCATTAACTGTGGATGCAACCATGAAATTTAGTTATTTTTAATTTTACAGATGAAGAACCTGAAACTTAGAAAGAGGACTTTTTTTTTTTCTTTTTTGTCATTGGTTTGTTTGCTTTCCTCACAAGATCACCCAGCGAGTAAGAAGCTGAGGTAGGATTGAAACCTGGTGGCTCGAACTCTAGAAATGATGCCGCCCCTCCCTCCCAAAGCAGTCACTTCATTAGATTCTTTAGTTAAAGCTGGTTCACACTCAGAATGCCAGGAAAAGCCGTGAACAAAAGCCAGTGACGTCCAGCATTTGCTTGATTCCCTTGCTGAATTGTGTTTTGAACTACTACTGCTCCTTGCTTCATGCATTTAACCATTCTTGGCGCTAGACTCTGACCCTAATCCCTAGCAGGGACAGGGTTGCATTCCTGGTGGGTTAGTTATGCTCTCCTAGGCCTGCTCTGTGGTCCTAGCCTCTGACTGTAGGCATGGAGAACAATGAATGTGAGAGCCCCCCTATTCCGTGCTGGGTATCTAGGACCTGTACTTGCCAAGACAACCCTACTTCACCCCCCTTCCCACTGGGGAATGCGAGCGATGCTGATGTGATGAAAGCATTTTCAAGGCATTTCACATGGCCTGTTTTGCAGTGCATTGCCTGGCTCTTAAAGAATGCAATATAAATTTTTAAGCCCAGTAGTAAAGTATAAGTTACCACATAATAGAACCCTTAAATTATTGAGGGGATAGCATCATCCGGAGATTTCTCAAAGGAGTGCTTGTGGAAGAGAGATGTCTGCTCAGTACAACCCTTGAAAGCAATAACACGATCCAGAGTCTGCGTTTTTCAAGAACTAGAAAGGAAAATGTTTTGTTTTCCTCAACTGCCATGTGCATTTCTGTCTCCTCTACCAGACTGGACCTCCTCCAGACTGATCACCAAGGCTTCCTCTTCTTTTGTCTCTCACCTCACACCCAGACGGCTGATGTACGTGTACTAAAGTGCTCAGATATTCTGTGGCTCTCATTAGTCCTCAGAGAATAGGCTAACCTTTTCCATAGACGTCAACGAGATAAATAAAGACCAGGATGACTCCCCAGTGAATCATGTAGTTATTTCAATTAGGTTCACTGTGGATCTGCAGTGCACAAGCTCCCAAGACGTGCATTGTAGGTGCAGGTGAGTAGAAGCAAAAATCCTGGCCTTCATGCACTGGCATAATGATATGATTCTGTATGTAGCAAATCTAAGAGGACATACAGATAAAGTAGCAGAATTATAGAGGAATTGAGTGAGGTCATCAGATATCAGACCAATAAAGTAAAAAGCAATGAGGTTTTTAGAAATGCTTTTGTTGAATTAGAGAGAAAGAGGAAGGAAGAGGGTGAGGGAGAGAGAGAAACATCCATGTGAGAGGTCTTCAGGTGCTTCCTCAGAATCTGGAAATGTTCTGTTTCTTGATCTTGGTGGTGGTCACATGGATGTTTAATTTATATTAATTAAGCTGTACATTTTTATATGCATATTTAATTTAATAAGATTACAAAGATCTACATCGTTAGCTCATATCATTTTCCTAAGCTTTTGATTTTATATATTTAAATGCCTAATGGACATCACCACTGCTGGGTTCTACTGGCACTTCAAACTCAATACAACTCAGATTACTTTTACTCTACCCTCCAAATCTGCCCTACCTTCTGAATTTCTCAAGTGGATGAATTTTTCAAGCCAGGAACCAGTATATCATCATTGCCCCCTCCTGTCCCCTAATCAACACTTTCAGTAAAGTTCAGTTGAGTTTACCCTTTCATATTTTTGGACTTTTTTTTAATGCTAACTTCTGCCTTCATGCTCACCACCATGGTGTCTGATCTATATGCCTTCAGCAGCCTCCCAACAGTTCCTCTTTCCTGCTGCCTGGTCTGCTTTGCTCTGTGCTATCTCCCATGCCATCGTCAGAGAGTTCTCTGGTGAAATACAAATCTGATCCTGTCCACCCCCTCATTAAACTTGCATTGGCTTGTGTCAGCTTACACAAATCATCCTTAACCTTTCTCTGTGGGCTTATTAATTATGCTCTCTTACAGTCCATGCTTCTGAAACAGTGTCTTATTTACTAACGACACCGTGATTAAAGAACAAAGGCATTGGCTCTCCCTCTCTCCTCCCTCCCACCCGTGTACCATGTTTTACTCATGGGCCTCACCTTCATCTTTCAGTGCGTGAGGTGCTCTCCTGCACCTCGTATATACCTCCGCGTCGTTTTGTAATTATCTCCTCTGCTCTGAGCTCCAGGGACTATGACAGAACAAGCACTCAATAAATGTATAATGAACATTTCTGATGAAATGAATTCAGAGGCAGGAAGTGTCACCTCTCTTGAGGAGATTCGAGAGACTTCATTGCCTGTTTGCGCTTGAAAGCTGATGGAGCATTCAAAATAGAGAGAATGTCACAAATATGGAACAGAGACTGAAATCCGAGCAGTTCCACAGGAAAGACCGGTTGTTCAGTATTTATAAGTTTACGTCTCTTGTTGGGAGATTGATTTTCTAAAAAAAAAATCTGCTGTGTCTGCTGTTCGGCTATTCAACATTCAGTCCGACTGGTGCTTGATGGGAGACATTACTTGCCATTGATTATTTGTATCCAATACATGACAGAAAGACTACATTCCTGAACTGGCTGCGAAATCATAAATATTTAAATCCAAGTTATTTGCCATGCATAGAAATAATCAAGTCATGAGAGCTAACTTATATGTTTGGTGACCTGATGGTTGTTTTTTGCAGCTCTAATTTACATCCCACAGCAAGTCACTGAAATGGCTTAGAGGAGCGTGTTGCTTTAATACTGCAGTAAATGGTCACCTTGCATACATAGGTTCAAAGAACAAGGCATTTGGAAGAGATCTGAGCTGTCACGCAGCTCAATCTTCTAAATATCTGAGACAACAAAAGAGTCTCAGAGGGTCAAGTGTCATATTCACAGTCACACAGCTGATTAGGACCAGGATTAGAGTCCAAGTGTCCTGATTCCCAGTTCAAAACTTCCTATTACAAAAAGGGACATGCCAGCATTTACATAAATGCCATTTTAAGTGAGCATTTGAGGCAAAGGGAAACTTTTGTGACTATGTAATAGATTGCTTAAGGTTCCTTTATGTTATTAAGTGGTATCAGAGGTAGAGATTTTCTTAAATTTTGAGCTTTCAATTAAATTCATTTCCTTTGATGTTATTTATAAAAGTGGTTAATTCTCTACTTAGCCTCTTTTTTTGAATTCAAATTTTTAAAAACAAGATGTTCTTTTCCACTAACGAGTAATAATTTATAGTGATGATCATTGTGTTGCTTAAAATCTATCAAGTTTCTGCTATTTTAGTTCTATTTTGGTAGTTTCTCCCCCTGTGGGGCCGCGTAGATGCAGGCAGGCCAGCGGGTTGCCTCCTTCACACAGGAGCGTCCACGGCCAAGGTGTGCAGACACTGGCTCACACCTCTTGGGAGAGCTGACAATGCATACCTCTTCCCAACTCCATATTCACTGATATTACATCCGTTGCTTAAAATTGACCACAGTGGCATATCTGCAGCACACAAATCTGCACTTTAGGGAGCCAGTTGTTAAAACTTTTCCAACACAACTCTGGGCACAGGGAGGGGGGAGGGGTTGGAGGACCAAAATGATCAAGTGAGCCAATGAATGAGTAACTGAGACAATAGTGACTATTCCTTTCTGTGTTTTTCTTTTTCACTTTCTAAAATGTTAAGTCAGTGTTTCTTAAATCTGAAAAAATGCCCACAGACCCCCCCCACCTCAAGTGTTGACTTATACATGAACAAATGTGAAATGCTTTTAAGTTTCTCATGCTTATAATTTCTTGTGAATCTAAAATCAAAACATATTTACAAACTACATATAAAGCTACAAAACAAATACAATTCCCCCTGAGTCTGCCAGTGTATTAAACAGTGTCCCTCCTCTTCTTTGAAGAAAAAACAAAACACAAAAAAACAAATACAATTCCAATGGACTATACTGATTACGCGGTAGATGATATTGTGAAGAAACTAAATCACCACTCATGGATTGAATGAGATCTGATTGCTATAATGCAGGCTTTTTCAGGTCAGAGGATGATCCTGTCCATTGTTCTTTGATGGTTCAGTTTTTCCCACAACTTTTCTCTCTTTGAGCTATCTTAAAGCCCTAATTTCTACATCATGCTGTGAGTTGTATTTATTTGCAATGAGTGTTATATGCTGGAAACACACTTACCTCGTGTTTTCTCATTAACCTTTCTCAATTAAGTCCTGCTGCTGGGTGCAATGTGATCTTTAACTGAAGGTAAATGAGGCCAGTGGAATCATGTCTCAGGCTTGTTCTTAAGTAGATGCTCATCCAGGTATTCCAGCACAGATTTACAGTGAGTTGGGGCACATTGCTCCCTGGAATTTCAGAAAAATAGCTTCTGGAGAAACCGAGTCAAAAGCAGGGACGGGACCAGACGTCCTAGGGTCTGCAAGTGACATCAAAGGTCACATTTTAGGGTTTGGAGTGGGGTCAAATGGGGAACAGATGGGCTCTGAGAGAAGGTCGGCCAGATGGTGATGGGATGCCTTAGAGGGGAACCATGTAAGCTTTTCCTCCTGACTCTACCAGCCCTCCTGAAACACGAGTACATCATGCATTGTTTGGTGAGATTGGGTTCCTTGAAGAAGCTGGTGAGGGGCAGAGCTCTGCATGGAAGGCCCACAAGAAAGGGATGAGAATTCCTCAGCCATAGGAAAGGATGAGATACTGCTATTTGCAATAACATGAATGGACCTTGAGAACAGCATGCTAAGTGAAATAAGTGAGACAGAAAAAATTAAGAGCCATATCATTTCACTCATATGTGGGATATGAAACTGAAAGCAACAAATGAGCAAACAAGAAAAATAAACAAAAACTCATAGACACAGACAACAGAATGGTGGTTACCAGGGGGAAGGGGGTTGGGGGGGAAAGTAAAGGGTAAAGAGGGTAAAATATATGGTGATTGAAGACGATTTAACTTTGGATGGTGGGCACACAATGAAATATTTGGATCAAATATCATAGAAATGTACACTTGAAACGTATACAATCTTATTAACCAATGTCACCCCAATAAATTTAGTTACAGAAAGAAAGGGATAGAAAGATAGATGCAAGAGGTGAGATTGCCTAGCATGACTCTGGATTCATCCACATTCAGGATATAAAACATTTAAATCTCCAAATGGTAGCCTGTTGATATATAGTAACAAACACACATCTCACTAGGCACAGCATCACACAGGTCTCATGTATATGTGAGTGTGCGTGTTTGTCATTTACATATTTATTTTGCCATAAACGTTGATGTTCGTTTAGAATGAATAAACAAGTGCAAATGCTTAAAAATTTGAAATTTGAACAAATCTCTAAAACACCACAAAATCCAATACCTTACGTTTACATATTTACAAAATCTTGTGATCCTAGGGAACTCCCCATTTCCCTCCCCCGTCTCCCCCAGTTCTTTGGAAGAGCTCAGTGTGTGAAGAGCCCTGAAAGTTGAGCTTCATTCCTTTCACAGTGTGCCCACTGTTTATAACTGTGTTAAAAATGATCTCCCCCCACCCCCACCCCCTGCCCCCCACTAAACTTAGCTGCTTACAACAACAGCTATTTATTATTTCACATACTTTCTGGGGATCTACTGGTACTAAGTTGCAAAGCCTATTGGAACCCTGAACTGCTTGATTCCAGCATCTGCAGTTGTATCCATAACCTCATAGCCTTCAACACTCCCGCGGTCACACCTTCCTACTAGTAAATGCCCACCAGACTTTTGGGAATTCCAGTGGTGTTTGTGGTTTGGTGCTTCATATAGACCATGCTTCTCAGACTTCCATGTGCATTCACATCACCTGGGGACTCGTTAGAATGCAGATTCTGATGCGTGGGTCTGGACGAGGGTCCGAGAGTCTGTATTTCCATTCTGAGGATGTTCTTGCTTTGGTCCCTAGACCACGCTTTCAATCACATAGGTATAGACTACGAGGCCTTGAGTGTTTCCCTTCCTTCCCCGCTTCCTTTCCCCTTTCTTTGTTTACTGGGCTCCTTCTCTATCTTATAATTAGTGTTATGTGCTGCCATTTAAGAGGTAAAAGTCGCCTCTTAATACCTTTATATTTTGGTCTTTATTTACCTTTGCATTTTGTACGTTCACACTAAAGTGCAAAATGAGAAGGAAAGCCAACCGCCTCTCGAAGTTGGCTTGTCTGCCTCAACCAATTGTAAGGACCTCGACGGCAGACCATTGTCTATGACATCTAAGCAGTATTTTAGTGCAAAGAGCACACTCTGAAATCGACAAATCTGAGCTCAAGTCCCAACTTTACTTCTCATTCACTACAGGTGACATGTGGGCACGTTCCTTAGCCTCTGAGCCTCTGTGGTCACCTGAGAAGCAAGCTGGAGTCGCCTGTGCTTGAGAAGTGTCCGGCACAGGGCTGGGCTCCTCTGGCTCTGAGACATGCCCATCCCATTCCCCACCTGCCTGACACTTGGACGTCCAGGGGGTTCCAAGTTCTAGGTGGGCTGGGCAGAGTGTCAGAGAAGCAGAGCCAAGGAGGTTGGCCTTCCTTCTCATTTTGAACTTCAGTTGAAAGATTTCATGGTGTGGTGGAAAATATTTACATTTTTGTTATTTTAAAATTTCCCATAAGACAATGCTTTGAAATTCTCCTTTTAAACTACAAGGAAAGATGGTTGATATGGTAACGAGGCTTTAAAAAAAAAACCTATGCATTTCATCTATTATAAAAAATAAGTAAAAGCTAGTATATTTTTATTGCCAGTGGATTTATCACTCAATTCAGCTGCAATTCGAACTCCTTAAAAAATTCCAATGTTACTTGAGGTTTGCTTTTCACTGGAAAAGAATGAAGTAATCACTGGTAAACAATTAAAGCCTCAAACGGCTATAGTGGGACATGGGATAGGACTCTGGCCAGCTGTAGACGAGCAGAACTGTGCTCTAGTCCTGCTTTTCCAACAATGTGCTGTGAGATCCTCAAGAAAATTGCTTTTGATATATCCAGGCTTTTTCTTCTGAGTGGGTCAGACCAAACGATCTGTAAGATCCATTTTTGCTCTTCAGAAAAAAGAAGCCAACTATGATTCTTATTAAGGTAGTTATGAGTATTGGGGAAATAAAAACTTCAGTCAAGTAAAACATCTTCTTTATAAGTTTTACAAATGAATAGTGTAAACGAGAAATAGGGAGACGTGTTTAAAATGCTTGAGAGAACACTTTCAAGTAATGCGAAGCCCTTGAAGAGCATGGATTTAGATATAAAAACATTGGTTGGCGAATTGCAAACCATTCTTAACTACTAATTAATGCATGCCAGGGAAACATGCTTTGCTTAAATTGAGTCCCTGTAGATTCTTGACAGGAATAAAAGTATACTTTGTTAGAAAAGCATCCTATCTACAATTTGTGTGTGTTTCGCTAATTCGGTTTGTGACAGAGCTGTATCACGCAGTGGTTCCTGGCACAGGCGCTGCTGTGAGATTTAGAGATCAAACTCTGACTGTCACTGGCAGCCTATTTGACCTTGGGCAAATCAGTGAACCCCCACTGTAGAAGCAGCTTCCTAAGTGTAGCAGGGTGGTGATGAGAATTAACGAGGTATTATATTTTGAATGTTGCCTGGTGTATAGTAGGTGTTCAGTAATTGCTTTATGTTATTATGATAGCTTCATTTTAGTGAATCACTTTACAATATGATTTAGAATCTTATATCAAACTACAGTCTTATATTCACCACTTAAATTTATTCTTAAAATGTCCATTGCCTATTCAAGTTGCTCACATGGTTACAGTTTTCATTGGGAGGTTACACCATGTGATGGAAGGAAAGTGGACAGGGAGACAAGCAAATGTCACTTCGGTGAGTCCTCTCTCATGGGTCTGGCTGTCTTCATCCATAACTAAGAAGGTGGGTTGTATTCAATAATTAGATTAGATCTGCTTCATTGGGGGTTCATGGCCTTTAGAGGGCTGATAAGTAGGCAAAAGTCATGTGTAAAGTGTCATGTGTAGGTGCAGTATTCTAGGGTGAAGGTCTATACAACTCATCGGACTCTGAGACGGGTCCAAGAAGAATTAAGAGCCTCCTGTCTCAAGGATCCTTAGCTTCCCTTTTGACTCTAAAGTCCCCCAACTAGGGAACATGGGAATTTTGGTGAAATCACTCAGGGGAACAGATGTTCTGGAGAAATTGATAACTAGAGCTATTTCCTGGTGAAATAGAAAACTGGTATTTTGACAGGTCCTTCTGGAAATAGTAGAAACACAGAAAAACAGAGAACAAATTTTCAACTGCCAGATGACCCAGCTTGTCCCTCTATTTTAATGAGACAAATGCTACCCACCTCATTTTTTGGGAGCATTTGCATGGCTGTGAGTGTTGTGCTTCCAGATTTAGAGCTGTTTATTATCTACACAATGAAGACATCAGTATTTTGGGGTGTCATTTTTTTTTTCTAACAAGACAGAAGAATATATGATTTTTGGTCAAGTCTCACCACTCACTACTCTGTATTAATCAGGTCAAGTTTTCTTGATGGTCTGTGCTGTGAGAGGGTGCAGTCTTGTAGGACTGAGTCCTTGGCCTGTGGGATCGCACTCTATCTCCCAGTAGCTAATGTCAGAATGGAGTTAATTGCTTGGTTGTATGGGGAAAAAACACACCCAGCAGAGGATCCCAGAGCAGTAGCTCAGGGCCCCGCCTAGGCTGTTCAGGGAAAACTCTGTAGAGGAGTTAACTTGACCTTGGTTTTGAAGAATAAGTAGGAATTGTTCAGATAAAAAAAAAAAAAGCGTAGGTGGGAAAGGGCAATTCAGGCAGAAGATGTAGTTGTTCAAAGAGCTAAAAATAGATAAGCATTATAAGTTAATAAAAATGCAAGATGTGCTTGAGTACCATGGAGCAGGGAGTCCTTCCTCACCAGCTGGCCATGCTCCTTCAGGGCTCATTTCTCCCCACTGGCTGCTTTGGGCGGGGTGTGGGGGGGGGGGGGTGGGGGGAGGTTTGGCAGTCGGATTGTCTGGTGCCACTCAGATAGGGCTTACCTTGACACTGTAATGACTGCCACAAACTGATCAAATCATTAAAAGCATTTGATACTCACTATATGTAAAGGTTTTGTTTTCAGTTCTGTATATATAATTTCTGTTGGGAGAGACATGCTGGGAAGAGTGAAAATAACACAAAAATGGGACAATAGACCTGAGAACAAATTCTTACTCTACTGTAACCAACCCTGTGATTCTGGGCAACCCACGTAAACACTGAGTCTCAGCTCTCTGCAAAATTATGATTAATAATATTAACTACATTATAGGGTTATTGAGAAGAGGAAATGAGATGATGGGTACAGATAGAATTTTGAAAGGTTAGGATGTACTAATTAATGATGAGTATTATTACATATCACACTCATAATCACATAGAGAGGGGTTCAGGATAAATCTGAATGTTTAGGAAAATATACCAAGAAACTTTTTTAAAAAGATATTTATTGTTGAAAGTATTACATAGGTCCTCCTTTCCCCCTCATTAACCTCTTCCAGCCTGCTCCAGTCCTCCCCTGCCTCCTCCTTGCCCAGGCCCTCACAACCCCATTGTCTGTGTCCACCGGTTATGCTTATATGCATACAAGTTCATTGGTTGATCTCTTCCCACCCATTCTCCCCTGTCTTCCCTCTGAGAAAGATAAGTATCACATGATCTCACTCATATGTGTAATCTAGAGAAAGAAATAAACTGATAATAAAAGCATGAACAGACTGTTGAACCTCAAGAAACTTTTTGAAAGAGGTGAGCTGACAACTCATTGGACATGAAGTAGGAGGTGACCACAAGGCAGTATCATGGAGCTGAGAGGAAATATCTGGGATTAAGATAAAGATTTGAGTGTTACATTAGAAGCACATTAGAAGTAGTTAGAAGTGGAGAGGGAAGGTGATTGAGCTTTCCAAGAACAAATTAACAGACACAGAGGATGCTGAGGGTTGGATTAAGTGACTCTCTATTGGAAATTATAAATCAGAAACTTCAGATCTTATTCATTGTTGACAAAGCTTTGGGTATTTTTCCAATGTGCAGACTTTGGCTGACAACAAAGTATAATTGCCAGGAGTTAGATTTATTCTGTAAAGAAATTCTTCCCAAAGTAAGAAATTTTGGCTCTCACTCTGGGACTGTGTGTGCTCAGCCTCAAAACAACTCTTGGTAGTTGGCAGTTTGGATCACAATCGGGCCACTATTTTCACACTTGTATTTTGAATGAAATAGTTTTGATCCCTGGATGTGGATGAGTTCTCGAAACCTCACAGTCACCTGTTTTGATCTGAACCAGTTTGGACGTTTGATCTTCAGGTCTTCTTATGGCACAAAGGAGGTTTTTATCTTTTAGAAAGAAAGGTGACCAAATAACTTGTTCTTTCTACCTCAGTGTAATAGACTTCTCTAGAGAAACAGATCAATAGGATATATGTGGAGAGGGGAAGATATATTTCAAAGGAATTTGTTCATACTATTATGGAGGCTGAGAAGTCCCACAAATTGCTCTCTGCATGTTGGAGACCCAGGACAGTTGGTGGTAGCATTCTGTCCAGGTTGAAGACCTGAGAACCAAGAGCCCCGAGGGTGGGAGAAGATTGATGTCCCAGCTCAATCAGACAGGAAGAGCTGAGTTCTTCCTTCTACCATCTTTTGGTTTTATTCATACCCTCAAATAATTGGAGGGTACCTACCCACATTGGGGAGAGCAAACCACTTTCTGAGTCCACTGATTCAAATACCAATTTCATCTAAAAACATTCTCATATACATACCCAGAAATAATGTTTAGCCAAATATGTAGGCGCTCTATGATCCTTGACATGTAAAATTAACCATCTCATGCAGAATAAAAGGCATGGGAATATTGAAATGCCTAACCTGTCTTCCTTCCTCTTTCCCCTTCTCCTGTCCTTTCTCCAACATTTTCTATGAATCAGTGAATGTCAATTTAATATCTATTTTGTTCCAGGTACTATGGTGGGGGATTTGATCAACATAGTCCTCACCTTGAGGAGGGTGGTCTACCAGGGAAGGTGGTAATGTAAGTGAATGCTTGTTGGGCTATGTGACAGGTGATGTGATGGAGATGAAAAGAAGATGTGCTGGGGGCTTATGGTACTGTTGCTTTGGTGTCGTCAATGAACTATCTCGTCCAGCACTCCTTATGTGATCCCTCTCTCACTGACTCTGGGCTTGAGCATGTGATTAGCTTTGAACAATAGAACGCTGACTAGTATGATGCAAGCAGAGGCTGCATAAGCCCTTGCACATTGTGTCCTGTCTTCTTGGAATGCTCCTTTTTGCAACCTGGTCACTGTTCTGTGGTCCTCTCAAATAGCCACATGGAGAGGATCTCTACCCTAGAGACACAGCCGAGCTGCCCCCTGGTGGCTAGTACCAACTGCTGCCATGTGAATGAGGACATTGGTGTCATCCAGCTAACCCATTGTCCTGGCCAATGTCGTGGAGCAGAACAATCACTTGACCAAGAAGCAGAATCATGAGAGATGACAAGTTGATGATGTTTTCAGCCACAAAGTTTGAGTTGGTTTGTTGCTGTTATTTAACGGAAGTAGGGCTTGTAGTTTCTTAATAGTGGTTTCTCTGGTCATTGACTGCTCTTCCTTCCTTATCGGCTGTTATGGGCTCAGTTGTGCACCCCACCCTCCCGATTTATAGGGTTGAATCCCCAACCCCTGGTACTTCAGAACGTCACTGTGTGTGGAGGTAGGGCTTTAAAGTGATGACCAAATTATAATAAGGCCACAGGGTAGGCCCTTATCTAATCTGAATAGAATTCTTATAAGAAGAGGACATTTAGCTTTGACTGGTGTGGCTCAGTTGGTCAGAATGTCGTCCCAGGCACTGAAAGATTGGGGGTTCTATTCAGAGTCAGGGCACATACCTAGATGGCAGGTTCAGTCCTCAGTTGGGGCACATTCGAGAGGCAACCAATCTCTCTTCCCACCCCACCCCCCCTCGCCCCCCGGAAAATTCAGGGGCCATCTTCTATTTTCATCCAAATAAGTCTTACCACCAGACCTCATCCTCCCTTGTGGGTTCCTGAAAATGCCTTTTTTTGTGACACCACAAGGACCCCACTTCTACTGACATCGAGAGGGGATTGGGGAGAGAGAGAGAGAGAGAGAGCATTGTTTTTCTGTGACATCTACTTTCTGCAAGTACTTGTATGAATGATCCCATTTAATTATCTTCAGAGTACTTGTTATCATCTCGATTTAATTTCTAAGGAAACAGAGGCTCAAAGGGAAGTTGTCGCTTACCCAATGTCATATAGCTAGTGAGTGACAGCGCTGTCATTCAAACTTGGGTCCATCTGGGTTTGAAATCCAGGTTCAGATGCGTGACTTTGCCTTTGTGTGACATTGTAAAGTTTCAGGGCTGTATTATATAACTCAAAATACACAAGTGTCCAACGCTATTTATGTAAAAATCAATCGATAGGTGTTCCTGTTCTTCCATAAATGAAGCCCCTCAAGGATAATAAACATAACAGCTTAGCACCCACATGGCAGAGCTGGCCCTGAGCCAAACAGGCCAAGAAGAGAGCAGATATAAGGATTAAAATGTTCACCATGTTCCCCCCCCCCTCTCTCTCTCTCTCTCTCTCTCTCTCTCTCTCTCTCTCTCACTCTCTCACACACACACACACACACACACCCTCGAATGTATGTGCTCATGCCCCACTCTGAAAAGTCTTCACCATAGAGCAAAGGGCTGTGGAAAATGACTTTGTGTTAGAAGCACCTGGAGAAAACATTGTGGACATTTATGGAAGCAACTCTCCAAGAGAGCCCCTGGGGAAATTAGGCTCCATAAGAAACAGAAATGACCTTGAGATAATTGCTAACTTTGTAATCATTTCCAAGTTCAATGAAAACCTCGTAAATAAAACAGAGGGCGTCATGATTGAGATATCGAAACCTTCTGTTTGAACCCACGCATGTCAGCAGCCGCCTCTATTTACATAGCTGGGCCCCAGGGACGCTCATGGGATCCGAGCAGAGGAAGGACCACGGAAATCACTTCCATCTGCTGGCGCAGGGTTGTCGTTATTGTTTTTCATAGAGAAACGGGAGCTATCAGGAGACTACAAAAAAAAAAACACAAAAGAAAATGTGATGCAGAATTTCACAAAATAAATGAACTGAGTAGAACATGGACCCCCGGGGAGGTCTGACAGCAAACGGAAAATGAAATAGGATAGATTTTACAAAGAAAAACGGCCTTGGTAATGCAATGAGCATCACTTCGCGCCTGGACAGAACATCGGAGACCACTCTCGGCCAGTTAGAGGCTTTGCGCTCTTCTTCCCCTGCGATCGGCAGCCTTTGCACCTTTTAGTCATCAGGACAAGAGTTCAGATTTTAAAAACGAGCTGCTGCATTGCATTGATTATTTTGGCTAAAAATGGGGCTATTTTTGTTGTTGTGATTCATTTTGATTGCCATGGAGAAGGGGGAGGAGAATAGTTCTAGGGCATCTACTGCAGGCAGACCTCAGAGATAGTGAGGGTCGGGTTGCAGACCACTGCAGTAAAGGAGCGTCACAGAAAGCAAGGCTTAATCTTTTTGCTGGTGGAGGGTCTTGTCTTCTGTTTGTAAAACCCAGGACACGTGTGAAGTGAGGTGAAGCGAGCTGTGCCTGTGATGGGTGCGGACTCAGAGTGGTCTGGATGCTACCGCATAGGTGGGTGTGTGCGAGGCGGTAAATGGAAGAGACAGCGATTGGCAGAGTTGGGTAAAAATATACAACTTACCTACCTCTATGTTGCTTGAAAGAAACTCACTTCAAGTTCACTGACATAGGCAGACTAAAAGTAGAGGGACAGAAAACAATATGCCATGCAAAGATTGTTTTAAAAAAGCAGGAATGGCTGTATTACTATCTGATAAAGTAGATGCCGGAGCAAAGGAATTACTAAAACCAAGAGAGACATTACATCATGATGGGAGGATAAGTACACCCGGGAAATATGAAGGGCCCAAATGTGTATACACCAAACCGCAGTGGCTCAACATAAATGAAAGGAAAGCTTGTCTTTTAATTAGTGTATTTGGACATTGGAGATAATGATCAATATGCAAGCATGCAAGTCTGCCATTTTATTTTACTTTAAAAAAATTTGCCCTCTGATTAGGATTTTTAGGTTTCTCTCATTCTTAACTCCCTGTGAGAACCTTGAACATTTTTAGGATGCAATTCTGATTTATTTATCACGTTATTGAGTATATCTGTGTTTATAGATTTGATAGTGGTTGCTCTGCGTAGTTTAATATATGTATGTGACACATGACAGTCTACTGACTTCCACACTTTACCACTTTGAGCAAAGGGTAGGAAACCATACTTCCATTTGGGTCTCTACCTTCTACAATTTAAATGTTGTTTTGGGTGTCAGAGGGTGTTATTATTGTTCTAATCCTCAGACAAGATTTATAAAGCTCAGGAGAAAAAGAATATCCTAACGAACTTCCCCATATTAATGATCTTCCTGATGTTCCTTCTTCCTGACTTACCATGATTCTTTCATTGATCATTTCCTTTCTGTTTGAAGAACTTCCTCTTATCCAGTCTGTAAGAGCGGGTCTGCTAATGACAAATTCTTTTAGTTTTTCATCATCTGAGAGGGTTGATATTTCTCCTTCATTTCTGAGGGATGACTTCTGAAGATTTAGAATTCATGTTTGACAGTTCTTGTCTCTCAACCCTTGAAAAATATTGTGCCACTTCCTTCTGTCCCTCTGTGGTTTCTGATGAGAAATCCGCTGTCATTTGAATTGGTGTTCTCCTATCAGAATTGTGTCATTTATCTGCTTTTAAGACTTGTCCTTTATCTTCAGTTTTTAAAGCTGTAATTATGATGTGTCCTGGCATGGATATCTTTGACTTCATCCTTTTCAGTGTTTGCTCAGTCTCTTGAATGTGGAGGAGTGTATCTTTAGCAAATCTGGGATATTTCCAACCATTGTTTCTTCTGAAACCCTTTCTACTTCCCACTTTTTTTTCAATCCTTCTGGAACTCGAATAAAATTTTGGATTATTTTTTAATCCCATTGGTCCTCAAGACATTTCTTTCAGTCTAGTTCTTCTCTGCTACTGCCCATCTCCTGCTAACTCTTTCATTACTTTAAATATGAACCTCATTTCCCACACTGGCAACACAGAGGTTTGGGACCAGTTTTTCTCTATTATCTCATTCAGTTCTGATATTCTATAATCCTATCAACCAAATTTAAGGAATGTGTGCTTTTAAGCCAGCCACTGTGACAAGGGATAGAACAGTTACCTGTTTATGGATTCCTCTCATGTCAACAAAGTACCCAGTTTTGCAATGGAAAAGCTTAGAACTCCCTTCTGAAATCCTTTAGATTTCCTGTACAAAAACCAAGGAGGGGAGGCAATGCTTTTTCTTGCTTGCCTCTCAAGTGGACTCTGTGTGACAGAAACAAAAACATCTCAACAGAATAGCGTGCTACCTCCAAGCCATTCCCCTACTTCTGTGAAGGTAGACACTTCCCATGGGAAGAATCCATGCCCTGTATATAACCATATGTGAGAGGCATATCTCTGGTTTACAGGGATCTATACAAACCCATGAGAGTGGAATAAAATCAAACCGTCTTGACCAACACCTTGATGAGTCATACAAGTAAAGTAACAACTGAGCATCTACTATATGCAAAACATTGCACTGAGTGCTAAAATGTAGGCAAGGGGGAGAGAAAATAAAAAGGATATGAATGGGGCAGGTGGAAGAACTGGAAGCAACCTGGTGGAGGCCACCTCTCTGTTCTCTTGGGTCCAAGACTCTCCTTCGCTACCCAGAGACACTGGCAAAGCCTGGAGGAAGGAGGGCTGGCAGGGCCGCAGCAGCGGGAGCAGACCCCACCCCCTCCCAGTGCAGAGATACCTGTTGGCCTGGCGTGGGAAAATCACTTCCGCCCCTTGGGCAGATCCAGAAGGGACCACCGGAGCCCAAGTGTTACTGGTTTGCCTGAGCCAATCAAAACAACACTTTCTGGCTACATGATCTTAGACAAGTTCTTTATCTCATCTAATTTTATTTCTTCAGTGGTATTGTGAGGATTCAGTAAGATAACCCATGTTCAGTGCCAGGAAAACAGTAAGAGCTGAATACATATAATTCCAGCCATCACAGAGACCTCAGCTTTAGCCCAGAGTGGCCCCTGCTCCACTGTGGAAAACCAATTATACTTTCCCCAGCAGGTCTACGTACTTTCTTGTTTTACTCCTCTGTTCCTAAGTCTTTGCTGAGCACCTGCTGTGTACACCAGCCCTGGAGATACAGAGAGGAATTAAAACACCCCTGTTGCCTTCCTGGGGCTTTCTCTCTCATGGGGAGATGGCCCCATAAACAAAGGGATCGGCATAGAGGAGTGCACAGGGCACAGCAGCAGGGGGATGGGAGGGTGCCCCTTCTATCTTGGTGAATTACTTTTAGGGTTCTTTTATTGTTATCTGTGTGCTGAAAGATGGCTGAGCCTAAGGTATTGGCTGTAAGGAGCAAATGGCTGCAAGGCAATTGGCCCAATCGGTTCCGGAAATGAGGATTTCTAATGTTAGAAACATTCCCATCTGTATGTACCTTGGATACACAGGGGATCATGGCTCTAGAAGCGGGAGGAACTAGTTCTGAGTCATCAGTTGTCTGCTGAGGCTGAAGTCTGGTAGAGT